>NC_091418.1:1221875-1536250 GCF_032191515.1 Phaenicophaeus curvirostris | reverse complement strand
AGAAAAACAGAAAAAGGAGAAGGAAGAAGGGGGAAGAGAGGAAAGAAGGAAAAGAGGAAGGAAGATAATTACTGAACTGACAGCAGGGTTGGATGGCGGACAGGACAAAAAATGGAGCAGTTCCACTGTAAGAGGAAAGCAGAGCCTCAGCATCCCACCGCAGCAACCCCAGCACAGCCAGCCCCCACCCCAGGCCAGGGGTGCGAGGAGGAGTTTGACCCTCTCTGCCTCACTGGCCCAGCTCAGCAGGGCTCTGGTGGGGGAGTTTGGGGTCTCATTGGCTCCATGGTGCCCCTATGGCTCAGCCAGGCTTCATCTAAACCAGTGCTTTGGTCTAAGAGTGTAGCACTACATCTTTGGGGAGATGGGAGAAAGCAAATACAAACCTGGCAAGGAGGCAGGGCTGTCGGTGGAAACACCCTGCGTGCACTGATGCCGCGTACTCAGACAGCAAAGGCTGACTGGTACAGCCATGTAAGGGACAGAGTAAGACCTGCTTTATCCCCTAAACCTTTAATGTCATGAAAAAAGACAGTGGGTTATTGGTAAACAGCTAAGCCATTCATCTGTCAGCTCTCTACTTCCTTATGGGTTACCTGTCTCTTTATACAAGTTAAATTCTATTAGTTGCTCTTTGTTCTCATCCTAGCTTAGCACTGAGATAGAATTATTTGATGTTATAAACCAATATTCTATTTTCTTCTACATTAAACCCAGAAATATCTCAGAGGAACATGTTTTCAAAGAACTATTGGCAATTCTGTGCGTAGCCAGAGAGGCAGCAAAGTACCAGGGATGGTTGAGACTGATAGGAAAAAACTGAACAACTGCACGATGAGCTGTTTCGCTAAGGAGTGAACACAGTAAATAATCCCCAGACAAAAGGGACAATGACGTCAAGTGGATTAAATACAAAACTGGAAGGCTTTGGCCAGGTTTCAGCTCTCCTTCTAGCTCAACGTGACCTTGAGCAAATTATCCAGGTCTCCTCTTTGTTAAGGACTTCACAAAATCCAAGCCAGCCGGGCTCGCTGAATGGCAGCCTTGAGGGTTCCTTCAACTGACACCGCTTTACAAACAGTTTCCAACGGCGTTCAAAGCCTGGCTAGGAGGTGGCCCAGGAATGCAAACCCCAGTTGCCCAAAACAGACCCTTTTTGTGGTCTAAATGTTTGTATTAATTCATAGCGTTATAGAGGACAATGCGAATGTGCCTGCAGGAAGTACAGGGCAGCGGCCACGCCGGGGCAGTGGGTCCAGTGCCAGGGAATAGAAACCTTCTAGTAAAGGAAATATTAGCAGAGAGTGTCTCTAAAGAAAAGGATGGGTTTACTGTTCCAATCTGCGTCTGTGCCGCTGTGTTCTCCCAACCCCAGTCAGGCGGTGTTACATCTATAAGCCATTAGTGTCACGCCGCTTTGTAAAATGCTGCTTTGCCGCAGCAGGCAGGAGCCCTGGCTGTGCAGAGGATGTATTTCACGGCGCCTTCGAGGCGAGGCAGCAGCAGAGAGCAATCTCGCCGAGAGAAGCCTGCTGTCAGCTGAATGCACCGGAATTGCAATCACCTGCAGAGCCGGCGTGACGTCTGCTGCCAGTGATGTTTCAGGCCCTATGCCGGGCCTCAAAACAGCCCATAAATTCTCTTGTACTTTTCTTTTCTTACAGCAGAAATGTTCACCATACTTCTCTGTCTCAGTCTGGCCAGGAAGAAAATGCTAGCCTTTTTTTTTTTCCTATAGTGTTACTGAGCAGAAAAAAAGAACCATAGAATAGTTTGGGCTGGAAAGGACCTCAAAGCCCATCCAGTCCCACCCCTGCCATGGGCAGGGACACCTCCCACTGGATCAGGGGCTCCAAGCCCCATCCAGCCTGGCCTTGAACCCCTCCAGGGATGGGGCAGCCACCCCTGCTCTGGGCAGCCTGGGCCAGGGCCTCCCCACCCTCACAGCAAAACATTTCTGCCTAAGATCTCATCTCAATCTCCCCTCTTTCAGCTGAAAACTGTTCCCCCACATCCTCTCCCTGCACTCCCTGATCAAGAGCCCCTCTCCAGCTTTCCTGGAGCCTCCTTTTAGTATTGAGAGGACTTAAATTCATGGCAAATATTTATAATGGTTTAAAAAATGTATATATAGAAGAGAACTGCCTGGAAAAAGCTGATGGACACATGGAAATGCTTCCAAATCACCTGTGAGTAAGCTTTCCCATTGTCTCAGTGAAACAAATGACGTGACACTCCAGACTCCCTCAAATGCTTACGGCTGCCAACTGTGATGGAGTCCTGACCTTGAAGACTACAAAAAAAAAAAAAAAAAAGAGATAATCACTGTCATCACCATCACTGTCTCCACATGCCCCTCCTCACCTGAAGGAGACCCCGAATGATTTCCTAGTTGAAGCCTCAGGCACAGCCGAGCAATCCCGAGCTCCCTCAGCAGATGGTAGTGCTGTACTGTTCATCCTCTGCCTGCTCTGCAGCTGTTTAGAAAGTTGTTTCTAGGCCTAGACATTCAATTTTCAGCTTGTGAAACATATTTAAAGGCTTCAACTTCTGCTCTAATGCACACCCCGGGAATTCCTTGGTAGGATGCACTCATCTCACATCATCAGCAATAGTTTTGGGCTATGCAGAAGCCAGATAAACAGCCTCCCTGGCAGATTTTTATGTGCCAACAGAGAAAAGTTGAATATGTTTAGGATTTATTTTCTTTCTTGGCAGCAAATCTCTGTATCCTGAATGAATGATGGTATCGCTTTGGGTTTAAAGGGAAATCATGGAGCAAAGTGTCAAAAGTTTAAGAAAACAGAAATGATGGAAGAGAAGATCACATTTTCAATGGTATTTGCAGTACCTCACCCAAGCGTAGATATAGTTTTCCATCCAGCCTTGTTAGTCCAAGAGATATCTCTTTGTCCCTGGAGAGAGAGCAGGCACAAAATAGCTTAGGGACCAGCTCTGGACAGACACCCACTGCCAGCATCCTTCTTAAAGGGGGCCTACAGGAAAGCTGGGGAGGGGCTTTCTTCCTAACATCTAACTTAAATCTCTTCTCTTTCAACTTAAAAAGGCAGTGAGAGAACAGCCACCAGTCACTGGAGGGTAGTCCACGACCTAGACTATTGTGTATTTTATAAATGCATTTCCCAGGGCCATTTATCGATGCCAGCCTTGCCTCCCAGTGATGAAACTGTTCACTGCCCCTCGTATCTACCCACCAATGGGGCAGAGTGGGATTCCCCCATGGAAATTCAGTCTTAGGGCAGCACGTTCAGTGTTCACAGACCCAGGCAAGAGTTAAGGTGCTCAGAGAAAGACAGGCATTGATGAAAGCCTGGAAAGCAGGTGCTTCTGCTGCACATAAACACTCCTGCCTCTCCTCCCCATCCCCCTCAGCCCACCCCTCAGTCCTGCTCTGACGCAGAGGGAGCTGCAGGGCTGAATGAAATTTGTTTGAGGTTCCAATTAAATCTCCACGGAAGAGGGACACTCATATCCTCTTGTGATAAAAGGTAATCATAAATCCTCTGGGAGCAGCGCCTGCCGACCACACTGCCTCCCGCAGCATCAGCCACCTCCTCGCACTGAGATGAGCTCCAGGGTAAGAGTTCGTTTGCTTTCCTCTGTTCCATGCAACAGGTTTACATTGAGGGCGAGTCTTGAGATGTAGAGGCTACATTACTCTATATATTTTTATTGTCTATTCTTCCTTACTCGTTCTCTCTCTTTAATTTATATCTATCAGATATCTCTTCTCTTGCATGAATTCTATTATTTGGCATTTCCTAGTGCTACAGTGAGAAACAATCCCTGTTTCCCAACTTCGTGACTCATATGCGATGATAGAGCATTTGCTTTTCATTTAATTAAAAACTGATAAATATCATTGCCTGGGATTTCAGGAAACTACAGGATTATTGGAAAGAGCGATAGTTTGGACTTGGCTCCATTCATTTTGCCACTTTGTCTCTGAAGTGCCTATGAGCTTCAAGAATGCAAATGACTAATTGTTTGGTTGTTTTAGTGCAAATTTCTGATTGATATTTTCAGTGTGAGTGAGCAAGCAATCTTCTCTCCATCCCTCTGAAGCCCTGATCTTGATTACCTATGTTAGGCTTTTAAGTCTTGTATCTTGCCTTGACATTTCAATTAGGTCAAATGAAAAGACATGTAAGGTAAATTAATTTCCTTTGAGACCTAATTTAATCTCCAAAGAACAAATGTGGAATAAAAGATGTAGAGATTACCCCAGATAAGCGGCTGGCTTGATCAGTGCTTTGAGTCTCTGGAAGAAGACTTAAATGATGCCTTGAAGCAGGTACAAGATGTCTCAGGAGAGTGGAATTGGGTTACAGCGCACTCCATCTGTGACTTTAAATGCAAGCTTGATAAAAACCCAGTCTTTGACTGCAAAGCTGGTGGTCCCAGCTCCTAGGGAAGAGCACTTAGCTCCTGGAGGACACAGCCATCGAATGACCTCAGAAGTTGCCTTCTCAAGAGAGAAGTCATGAGCGATGGGAGGTTGTAACCAGCACTGTTTTCTTTAAAGCTCATAGGAGACCTCCAGTCCTGAAGAGCAGGGACCAGCGGGACCCGTGCTGTGAGCTCCAGGTTCTTGGCCATGTCTGCGGCTGCTGAACACACACCCTGGCGCTGGCTGGCAGCAGGCAGGGCGTCACGCAGGCTGGTGCTGGTGGTGGTGTTCGTCGCGCTGCTGCTGGACAACATGTTGCTGACAGTCGTGGGTATGATATGGGGTTCATGCTGGGCTCTTCGGGTGCTGCCTGGGAGGTTTGCCTCCTCGGTCAGTCTCCAGATGATGCCTGCAGGGTCCTTGCACAGGGAGAGCCACGGGGATGGCTGGGCACGGGGTGCCTGCAGGACACCAATATTTAGCCAGCAGCATTCTGTTCAGCTGCATGTCAAGCCCGAAAAAGGAGTAAAATCAGTAACTAATCCCTTGTCTGGCTTTTCTTCCAGTACCGATTGTCCCCACCTTCCTTTATACAACAGAATACGAAGGCACCAACAGCTCTGTTGCCCCAGCCTGGACTGAGCTGGCCCCTTCAGGCTTGAAGGCTCCTCCTTTCTTCTCCACGTTCTCCTATTTTGACAACACCACAGTGCCTGTTTTGGGCTCCACAAGTGCTATAGGCTTGGTGAATGGGATGGGGAGCAGCCCCTCACCACAGCCCCACACCAGCAACCCACCCCTGCCAAGCAGCTGCCCAGAGGGCAAGGAGTTCCTCACCAAGGAAAATGTCCGCGTGGGGCTCCTGTTTGCCTCCAAGGCTCTCGTACAGCTGGTGGTCAACCCTTCCGTGGGTCTCCTGACCAACAGGTAGGTCAGAGAGCTGGGTTTGTAGCAGGGTGTAGCCCTTCAGGGACAGGCAGCTCCTGCCTGTGGATGAAATCACTATTAGCTGAGCAGTAAAGGTCTGTGCTGCATGTATGCAGCCCCTGCAGACACAGAATTACAGGAACCAGTGGGATAGATAGCAGGGGGAAGAATATACTCAACAAAATAAGCACGAATTTTACCTTTCCTAAGAGCCTATAAATAGCTTGCAAGTTTATATTACAACATAAGCCTCACTAATGCTCTCCTCAGGTGCAGACAGATGCTGTTTAATGCCAGTAACTATCAAATAAACAAACAAAGATTCTCATCCCATCATGGATTTAATGTTGTTCAGATTTTCTGCCCCGGAGTTTTAAATCACCTTTGTCTCTAGCAGACACGTGGTGGGGGTGCTGGGCTCATCTCCAAATGGTTGGGGTGGGCAGATGGGTTGGCAAGAGAGTTGTGCTTTGCAGTGTTGTTGGGGGGCACTTACGCACTGGAGCCTTCCTTGAACAGCACTCACATCCGCATGTTCAGGAGATGGTCACTAGCCCACAAGATGTGTCTGTGTGTGTTAAGGCTGGACATCAAGACCAGATCTCAACCTGGAATGAAGGATCCTCCCTGAGATGGTGCCCCTTTCTTTGCTTTCCAGGATAGGATACCACATCCCCATGTTCATCGGATTCATCATCATGTTCATCTCCACAGTCAGTAAGTATTGTTCCTCGCTCTGCCCTTCACGCAGAGCAGCACAGGAGACAACACTTTGGTCTGTGCTTGCACCGCTGTCCCTGTGCAGGAGAAAGGAGTGAAAGCAGAGCAACCAGTCTCAGAAATCAGTGACAAGAAAGGACGAGCAGCACCCAGCACCCAAACTGGTGCAAGCTGGGACTGCTGTTAGCCTCTCAGTCTGCAGTTCTGCCTGACGCTGTCTCTCTCCTTCCCCCACAGTGTTTGCTTTCTCAGGCACCTACACCCTGCTTTTCATCGCCCGAGCCCTCCAAGGCATTGGGTCATCTTTCTCATCTGTCGCAGGTAAATGTTTTAGCTACACTTCAGTCCCTGCGTTAATTCCCCTTGTCTGGGCTCAATTATCGCCTCGGGAATGATCAGCAGCACAGACACCAAGTGCCTTCCTCGGCTCCAGACTCCTCCTCCTCGCTGCTCCTGCCTGGCTAATGCAGAGGGTGCACCCACACAGCCCAGCCGGCAAGCAGATAAATCTCCCCCAAAGCCCAGGCTGCTCTCAGAGCAAAGCCCCACCACCACAGTCCCAGCCAGCCTCACGTGGCCTCTGCTTTCTCTCTACTCCCAGGCTTGGGCATGCTGGCCAGTGTGTACACAGATGACTTCGAGAGGGGCAACGCGATGGGGATCGCTCTTGGAGGCTTGGCCTTGGGTGTGCTGAGTAAGGAAACCTTGCTCCCAACAGGGTTTACATCAGTAGCATCTTCCAGAGCGTTGGTGGCCATCACCTATGGCTTCCACTTTCTAGGCTGTGCCCCTTCCCAGCAGCATTCCGTGGGTATGACTGGCCTGTCCTCCTCCTTCCCCCTGTTCCCTCTCCATGGTCACTGCCTGCAGGACCTGACACCTTCTCCCATGCAACCCATCCCCAAACACCCAGCAGGGCATGCCAAGAAAACCACAACAACCTGAGCATAGGGGATGGTGACAGTGCCACTGTGTGGTGACACGGCCTTTCCCTTGCAGTCGGAGCCCCCTTTGGGAGCGTGATGTACGAATTCGCGGGGAAATCATCTCCCTTTCTGGTCCTGGCCTTCCTAGCCCTCTTCGATGGAGGTAAGAAACCACATGGTTTAGGCCAATCAAAAATAAAGCACGGGGAAGGATTTCAACACAGTTGTTTGGGGGAGAACCTCACAGGGGGTGTGTGTGTGAAGGAAGAGGCAGACTAATACCAGCCTGGTAATATCATCAGCACTGGTTATTCTGTTATTGCTAAATCGCATGTTTTCTACCACCAGATGATTGACATTGCAATACAGTAAGAATTAGTCTCTCATTACTTAATAAACCCCTTGATTGCTTTAATGGCTTGAATAGCGCATTCAGTGCAGCTTTTTGAACTGTGGATTCATTGTAAAAGGCACACTCGTCTGCAGCCTCTTCACCACACCACGGAGCAATAAGACTTTGCCAGCAGGAATGGCAATCCTTGTTCTTTCCCCGACAGCTGTGTTACAGATGCAGGCCAGGAGGGCCTGCAGAGCATAACGGCAAAGTCAGGGAGAGCAGAAATGTGCATTTTCAGCAGGAAGCATTAAGCTAATTAAATTATAGTCATAGTTACCATCTTTACTTGGATGTACTGCAAGACAGCTTTAATGAAGCATGTAAGAGCTTTTGGAAAATTAAATGTAGGTCCATACACATGAAACTTTCTTTTTCAACCCTATTCTTTTCCACATCTAATCTCTGTCATGCTCTAGTTGTGGCTCCCAGCAGGCAGACAGATGGAGAGCGTTTGCATGTTTAACTGCTTCATAGTTCAACAAAACACTTCTAACCCAGTCCACTTCAGGTAGCAGGGCTGGGATCCACCTCTCCCTGTGCCTGCTTAAACGATGTCATAGGATCATAGAATCATGGGCTGGGTTGGAAGAGACCTTAAATATCACCCAGTTCTGCCCCCTGCCATGGGCAGGGACACCTCCCACTGGATCAGGGGCTCCAAGCCCCATCTAACCTGGCCTTGAACCCCTCCAGGGATGGGGCAGCCACCACTGCTCTGGGCAACCTGAGCCAGAGCCTCCCCATCCTCACAGGAGAGCATTTCTTCCCAAGATCTCATCTCAATCTCCCCTCCTGCAGCTGAAAACCATTCCCCCTCATCCTATCCCTGCCCTCCCTGATCAAGAGTCCCTCTCCAGCTTTCCTGGAGCCCAAACACAGTTACTGCATCCCCAGGGCCTCTGCACAAGAAAGGGGTCCAGCCAAAGGAAAAGCTGGAGGGAAACGCACATTGAAGCAATGCCATCCCAGAAATAAACTAACATCAGTGTTTTCTTCCCAGCTTTGCAGCTCTGCATCCTGCAACCCTCTAAGATCTCCCCTGAGGTGAGTACAGATGTGTGTGCTTCCGTCCTCCAGGGAGGAGGGCTGGGTGGGCACCGAGCTGAGGGCACACGTGACTCTTGGCCAACATAACCCGCTTTGCCCTCCCACAGAGCACCAAGGGCACACCGGTGTTTACCTTGCTGCGAGACCCCTTCATCCTGATTGCTGCAGGTAAGGTGGACATCAGCATGCGCTGTGCTCTTCTTTGTGCACTGGTGTCACCCAGTAGAAGAGATTCACTCACACCTGCTGAAAACCACAGCAGGTGGTGATTAAAACAGAGCATTTCTCCCTTTTCTCCCCATCAGGAGCCCTCTGCTTCTCCAACATGGGAGTAGCCATGCTCGAGCCCACCCTGCCCATCTGGATGATGCAAACCATGTGCTCTCCGAAATGGCAGCTGGGTAGGTGCTGTGATTTCCAACCTTCACACCTGAACAGTTGCTTGAGGTATCTGACAGGCTGAGAGAAGTGGGGTTGTTCAGCCCAGAAAAGAGAAGGCTCCAGGGAGACCTTAGAGCAGCTTCCAGTGCTGAAGGGGGCTCCAGGAAAGCTGGGGAGGGGCTCTGGATCAGGGGGTGCAGAGACAGGGAGAGGGGAAATGGTTTTCACCTGAAAAAGGGGAGATTGAGAAAAGATCTTAGGCAGAAATGTTTTGCTGTGATGGTGAGAGGCCCTGATCCAGGTTGTCTAGAGCAGTGGTGGCTGCCCCATCCCTGGAGGGGTTCAAGGCCAGGCTGGATGAGGCTTGGAGCAACCAGATCCAGTGGGAGGTGTCCCTGCCCATGGCAGCGGGGGGAGCTTGATGAGCTTTGAGGTCCCTTCCAACCCAAACCATTCCATGATTCTATGGTTCAGTTACAACTGGTCCCACTTTGGCACTGCAGGATGGATTAAATAATCTCTTGTATCATTCTAAAAAAGAAGAAAACACATCTCCTCACCCACACAGAGTGAGTGATACCAGGCTGTGTGTTGCTCCAATTTCAGCTGGAATTGTCCTTAGCAGTTGCTTTACAATGTGCTTTTCTCTATTATTGAAAAAATTGTATGGAATCAGACTCCCCACAAGAGCAATAATGGTGGAAGAAAGGCAGTTTTCATGCAGGGGAAGCCTGTCAAATCCCCGTCTTCTGCAGGGCAGATAATGGCATCTTACTGGGCTGGAATGGTGGCAGCCAGATGGGTTCTGCAGAGGCAGCTCTGAGTCAAACAAGGCCATTTAGAGAGTCTCAGTCAGGACAGGATGCTATGTGCTAATTACCAGCTGCCTAGAAAATGGGATCTGGAGATAACGATGTCTGTGTGTGCTACGAAAATAAAAACTAATTGTTATAAAACCCAGTTGGCTGAGGGATGACCTGGGTGTGCCATGGGCTACACTTAGACCCCAAATCGAATTGCATCTGGGAGCAGGAGGGCTGGGAGAGCTCCTAATCGAGTTATCTGCTGGTTGGACAGGAGCATCCGTCCTGATAAGAACCAAGGATGCTGCTCATGAGTGACTGAGCAAGGATGGGAGAGGGTAAGGCAGTGTCCTGAGGCTTATGGCAATGGGAGAAGGGACAGCACAGCTGCCTGGTAACTACAAGTGTCACAGACTGAGAAAGGCACTCAGGGTTGCTCCAGTCACTGCTGAACTCAGAGAGAACCTTTGAGGTGACTTAGCAGGACCCAGAAGTCAGCAGCCAGCAAAGAAAACCCCAAATATACTCACTAGATTTTTCAGGTTCCTGAGATTTGAGAACAGTTTGGATTTAGAGACCATTCAACTGCAACCCATCCATCTCACAAGCTTCTATGTACTCAAGGGGCTTCTTCATTTGTACGCTTCACTTTGCCCACTCCCATAATTCTGGAACAAAAAAACCTAGAAGGGCTTGGACTGAACCTCCAGGATTAACCATGTTCTGTAGGTGTTAAAGAGAGGAAAGAAAATTAAATATGAATCGAGTTGTTTCAATAAGGAAGTTGTCGCAGCGAAACAGAGCTGCCCAGTTTAATTTATATTCAGTAGCCAAGTATATTAAAAATAAACAAATCAGCAAACGGAGCAAATATTTAATTTTGACTGCACAGTGATCCCCAAGCTTTATACATAAGCAGTGATTTTTTTCCTCTCCATTTAGTGAGCCAAACAAAAGGAGAGAGAGGAAGAATCTGTGGCAGGAAAGGAAGATGGGTTCATTAAAGCAGTAGGGACAAAAAGGTTCAGCGTTGGGTCCTGGCTGTCTCACAGCTCCTCTGGGTGAACCACTGCACCTCTCCCCATGAAAAGCAAACACATTTTCTACACCACCCTTCACAGAGGGACCCATATCCTTCCATAGGGTATGGAGTGCAGCTGGAGAGGAAGGCAGCAGAGGAGGCAGGGAAGCAGCACAGCACAGAAAGGCACCCAGAGTGGGTGCTGGGCATGTGCTGGCCTTGCCTGGCTCACAACATTCTCCAGATGAGAGAGCCAGTCAATGAAACAAATAGTTTTGAAAATTCCCTGTATTTTTTTAGGTATGACACACTTTTTTTTTTTTTCCCCTCTCAGGGATGGCATTCCTCCCTGCCAGTATTTCCTACCTCATCGGCACCAACCTCTTTGGGATTCTGGCTAACAAAATGGGCCGGTAAGTGGAACACAAGAGATGGTTTTAAACCAAGGACGTGCAGACTTAGACTGAATACAAGGAAGAATTTTTTTACAATGAGGGTGGGGAAGCACTGGCACAGGTTGCCTAGGGAGGGGGTGGAGGCTCCATCCCTGGAAACATTCAATGTTAGGTTGGATGGGGCTCTGAGCAACCTGATCTGGTTAAAGATGGCCCTTCTCCTGTGAGGCAGTTGGACTGGATGACCTATAAAAGTCCCCTCCAACCCAAACCATTCCATGATTCTACCATCTGCCTTTTCCTAACCGCAGTGTCCTTGCAGGTGGCTGTGCTCCCTGATTGGCATGGTCGTGGTGGGAATCAGTCTCCTCTGCGTAAGTAGCACAAGACAATTTGAGACTTTTCTGTAGAAGAACCAGCTAGAGCAGTTCAGCTGACAGGACTGAGAAGGGTTACATGCCTGGCAGCCACTAGATATTCAGTGCTTGCACCCGTGTATTGGTTTCACACCTCACCCAGCTTTTCTGACCTCACTCAGAAATCCTCTCTCTCCTCCCAAAGGTACCCCTGGCCAAAAATATTTATGGGCTGATTGGCCCAAACAGCGGGCTTGGCTTCGCCATAGGTAAGTAGTTGGAGCTCAAATGCAGCTCTCGCCACTGCCCTCAGCAATGATGAGATGACTGATCTGGTCCTTCTTGCTTTGGGCAGGAATGGTTGACTCATCAATGATGCCCATCATGGGTTACCTGGTGGACCTTCGCCACACCTCTGTCTACGGCAACGTCTACGCCATCGCTGACGTTGCCTTCTGCATGGGCTTTGCAATCGGTATGGAGGAGCTCTTACTCATGGCAAGACAAACATAGTCTGTACCTTACCCAGTTTATCATGCCATTTTCTCCTGGCACAGTCTGCAACCCACTCCCTGTAGATTCCTCCAAACTGGAAAGGCACTATTTGCTCCCTGGCATCTCAGCCGTTATTAATTATGTTCACAGGCCCGTCAACGGGTGGTGCAATTGTACAAGCTATCGGGTTTCCCTGGCTGACAATCATCATCGGAGTTATCAACATTGCTTATGCTCCTCTCTGTTGGTACCTGCGTAACCCTCCCGCTAAAGAGGAGAAGATTGTGAGTCTGATTGTACTTTATTCTCTTAAATTATGAGGAATTGATAGTCCAGAGATTTTTTGGGTGGACTAGAATACATTTTCCACGGATTGTGTCTCCTTTCTGGGGCTCTGCCCTCAAAAAAGGGGCAAAACCTCAGATAATAAACCTAGAAAGGTCTGGAGCTTCCATCTTTCTGCTAATTCACAGTTTATACTCTGTGGGGAAGAGCCGTTGCCTGCTTTGACTTTCTCTCCAAGTGGCAACGCTCCCATTAACTATTTAAATTAATCATTTTTACTAACACATGATTCCTTCTCTCCTTTACCCAGGCAATCCTAAACCACGAATGCGCCATGCAAACCAAAAGCTACACCACTCCAAAAACTCTGCGCGATTTCCCCCTCACAGATGACAGCGATGTGGAGGTAGAAAATGCAGAATAGCAAGCCTAAGGACGTGTGCTCTGTTTTGAAGCTGCATTATGTGTACCGAACATGGATGTATTAGCTCCCAATAATCCAGCCTCCCCCAAGACTTGCGGACACAGAGTGGACACTGACCTGTTCTCTCAGCCATGCAATCCACAGCAAGGAGCAAAGACACAGGATTTGCAGGCTCTGTCTGCTCAGTTAAGCCTCTCGTGTGCTGTGTGACTTCCAGGCGAGGCACCCAAACTCACTACACCTCATCTGCCAAAAAAAAAGGTTATAGAGATTAGGAGAACTGTACCATCCTACCCTGCAGAACAAGATTGTCTCAGGCACAGCCTGCCCATGCAGTAGGGAATCAAATCAACATCTCTCCCAGACCCAGTGACATTTGTTAGAGGTCCAAAGTAATTATGAATCAGTGAAAAATCCTGTGATCTCCTTTTTCCCAGTGAAACCTCAAACTTAAAACTTCTCTCTTCACATAAATTCATTTCTGTCTTGAGCGAGCAGTTGTGTAAAGCGCAGCTGCCTCTCTTGCCAGACAGAACAGATGATTCCCTGCTCTGCAGCCTGAGACCCACAATGCAGATGCACTCGCCAGCAGGGAAACAAGAGGATAATAACAATTCATCAAGATCTGGTACCTGATGACTCATTAGCAACGGGCACAAAATGGCTCTCATCAGGCAACCCCACACCCACGGCGGGGCTGTCGCCCCTTGCTCTGCTCATACAAGATGAAATTGTGTTTCGTAGGCTGGCTGGAAGTGACTAATGCTCAGCCCATTCTCAAACCCGCGTTATTTTTATCTCCCACCTGTTTCCCTGTTTTGCCAAGAATAAAAGGAAAAATGTGTTTGCTTTCTGTGATAGAAGGAAAAAAATCAAACCTTTCCATTTTGAGATCTACCCACACCACCACAGGTAAATATTTACTCTGAAGCCCTCTGTGTGCCCGGCAGCAGGTTTCTCCAGAAACACAGTCCCTGAGAGCATCAGGAAGGTAGAGGAGCCTTCAGATCCTACAGGGAAGGCTCCTCACCATCCAGCCCTCAGCTGTTCCATCAGCAACGCTGCTCACTCTTCCCTCCAGCCCTGGCAGCTCAGACTATTAGCTGCAGTGCCAATGACATTGATGGAGCTTCTCTGCTCTAAGCGAACAATTAGGATATAATCTTTGCATCAAACAACTCCATTGTTTTATCCACCCTGCTGAAAAAAAGAATTAATCTAATTCTTTAGTGTATTATCAGTAATGCACACAGGTATCACCAGCGCTGCGGCTTGAGGAGGCAGCAGGGGACAAGGTGGGTGTTGGTAGGTGTGGGGGAAGCAGCATCCCCCGGCTTGGACCCAGGGAAATAAAGAGCAACATAAAAGCTGTCGGGGCAGTATTTACCAGGGAGTGTAGAGATCGGACAAGGGGGAATGGTTTTCAGCTGAAAGAGGGGAGATTGAGATGAGATCTTAGGCAGAAACATTCTCCTGTGAGGGTGGGGAGGCCCTGGCCCAGGTTGTCCTGAGAACCTGTGGCTGCCCCATCCCTGGAGGGGTTCAAGGCCAGGTTGGATGGGGCTTGGAGCCCCTGATCCAGTGGGAGGTGTCCCTGCTCATGGCAGGGGTTGGAACTGGATGATCTTTAAGGTCTCTTCCACCCAAACCATTCCATGACTCTATGGTTCAGTTACAACCAGTCCCGATTCGGCCCTGCCAGATGGATGGAATAATCTCTTGTACTGCTGGCAGAGGCTCCCAGGGAGATGGTGGAGTCACCATCCCTGGAGGTGTTTAAAAGATGGGTAGACGAGGTGCTCAGGGTCATGGCTTGGAGTTGGATTCTATGCTCTACGAGGGCTTTTCCAACCTAGTGATTCTATGATTCTAGGTATCATTCTAAACGAAAAGACTATTTCCCAATATCAGGGGTTTTGTGCTTCTTCTCATTAAGAAAAGCCCCCTTCCTGCCTTAAGCTTAACAAATTGTTTTTAGGAAGCGCTGAATGGGTGCACACGTGGCACTCTGACCCAGTGGGAGGTGTGCCTGCCCTTAGCAAAGGGAGGTGGAACTACAGCGCCTTTGAGGTCCCTTCAAACCTCCTCCATCTTGTCTCCCTGCCACCCCTCCCCTTCCCGCCCCCCAACTCTCGCGAGATCCTCGCCGGCCCCGCCTCGTCTCACGAAACTCTCGCGAGATCCGCGCAGACCCCGCCCCGCCCAACTCTCGCGAGATCTGGCGCCGGCCCCGCCCCTTCCTGCTATGGCCGCGGCCTCAGCGCTCCCCTCACGATGCACTCGGACGATGTGAGTTCCCCCCGCGGGCTCGGTCCGGCCCGCGCCGCAGCGACGGGAGCCCCCGATCCCCCCCCTCGCCCCCTCCTCTCACCCTCCATCCCCGCAGCCAGTCGCTGCCCGCCCCTCGCACTCCGCACGGGGCGCGGCGCATCCCCAGCACGTGGCTGGGGGTGGA
Source organism: Phaenicophaeus curvirostris (assembly GCF_032191515.1). Classification (NCBI taxonomy): domain Eukaryota; kingdom Metazoa; phylum Chordata; class Aves; order Cuculiformes; family Cuculidae; genus Phaenicophaeus; species Phaenicophaeus curvirostris. Next base: position 1,521,207 of record NC_091418.1, on the reverse strand, counting down.
GGGGGGCGTGTGGCCTTGTCCCCAGCCCCGGGGGTGGGAAGGACGGGCTGGGGGGACCTTCACCCCCCCTGGAGCCCGTCAGTGTCTGGGGAGGGCGTGGACAGACCCAGGGACACCAAGCTGAGGGGTGACACTCTCCCCTTATAGAGCTTGTTATCAGCAGCGGGGAGGGATGCAGAACAAGGAGGGGTGACCCCAAGCTTTTGGGGTGTCCCCACACCCGCGTTAGAGCTTGTCACCAGCCCCAGGGGGGCAGGCAGAAGGGGGAGCAATCTTTTGGGGGAGACCCTTACCCCCATTATCATCAGTATCCTGGGAGGGCAGACAGGCCCAGGGACACCAAGCTTTGGGGTGATCCTCACCCCTTACGGAGCTCGCCCCCAGTCCCAGGGGGAGGGATGCAGAACAAGGAGGGTAGACCCCAAGCTTTGTGGGGAGACCCTCACCCCCCTTAGAGCCTGTCACCATCCTGGGGGGAACCAGCTGTGCCAGAGGGGAATCCTAAGCTTTGTGGGGACTCCCACACCCGCTAGAGCCTGTCCCCTGGGCAGGCACCAGAGATACTGGACAGGGGACTCCCGTGTTTGGGGGGGACCCTCACCCCCATTAGAGCATGTCAGCATCTGCCTCTAGGCGGGGAGCCGGGGGGAGGACTAGATCTGCTAAAGGGGGGGGACCCTGGGCCACATCACCCAGTCTTTGTCCCCACAGGTTGTCTGGGACACACTGGGGAACCGGCAGTTCTGCTCCTACAAGATAACGTGAGTTTCAGGGATGTTTGGGCTGCTTCCACAGGGAGAGGAGCGGGAGGGAGGGATGTGGGTGCTCATGGGGCTACAGGGGATGGGGTGGGATGGGCAGAGGATACAGGAGGGTGCTCCTGCCCTTCCCCTTCCATCTCACCTCTTGTCTTTCCAGGACAAAAACCCAGAACTTCTGCCGCAATGAGTACAACCTGACGGGTTTGTGCAACCGTTCCTCCTGCCCGCTGGCCAACAGCCAGTACGCCACCATCAGGGAGGAGAAGGGTGAGAGCTACAAGCCCTGCTGGAAGGCATCCTGGCTCCCAGTGCTTCCCCACTCTTGGCGACATGCTCCTACCCTTCTCCTGGATTGCATTCCTCTCTTTAGGTCGGTGTTACCTGTACATGAAGACAATCGAGCGGGCACCTTTCCCCCGTCGGCTCTGGGAGCGGGTGAGTTAAGGACAGCAGACTACTCTTACTGCAGCCAGAGGCAGGGAGTGACGGGACGGATTTGCTCCCACTTTCCTGCTGCTCCTTAGCTCAGCCCTTTCCCCTTCCTGCCCTCCCAGGTCCTGCTAAACAAGAACTATGAGAAAGCCCTGGAGCAGATAGATGAGAACCTCATCTACTGGCCACGCTTCATCAGACACAAGTGCAAGCAGCGGTTTACCAAGATCACACAGTACCTCATCCGCATCCGGAAGCTGACGCTGAAGCGACAGTGAGTGACAGGACCAGGAGCAGCTCCCTCGGGCCTCTGTCTGTCCACCCTGGAGGTGTTCCAGGCCAGGCTGGATGGGACTTGGAGCCCCTGATCCAGTGGGAAGTGTCCCTGCCCAAAACAGGGTGTTGGAACTGGATGGGCTTTGAGGTCCTTTCCAACCCAAACCTTCCAAGCATCAAAGCCATGCTCACTGGCTTTACACAGAGCCTTTCTGCAGCTCCAGTGCCTCTAGCTGTTTTCCCAAGGCTTTGGCAGGCTTGTAAATAAACATGGCTGTGATGGATTTAACTGCAGCATTATAAATGCACTTAGCTAATTGCAGGCACATTCCTAATGACACAACTGCTGGCTGTTGCCCCAAATGAGTGTTTGCTTGTCTGCTGCCTGAGTGCTGACAGATTCACTAGTGAGTGCTTGTTGTTCCTGCAGGAGGAAGATTGTTCCTTTACGAAGGAAGATTGAAAGGCGAGAGAAGAGGAGAGAGGTAAGACCGCTCTTTCATGTCATCTCCTGTCTGTTGCTTCTGTCCCACGCATCCTTCAAACCACTGACACAGCTCCTCTCTACTCCGTTAGGAGAAAGCCCTGATTGCCGCTCAGCTGGATAACGCCATCGAGAAGGAATTACTGGAAAGACTGAAACAGGATACAGTAAGGATCCCTGTCTTCAGAGCATAGTGGGAAAACTGCATCCTGCTGATTCTCCAGGGAGAGACATGGGCATTGGTGTGGAATAGAAGCACCAGCCATGTAGGAGGGGTCAGGGGTGACTGCATACTGCCCTTCTTTACCAGCTTTATATATATATATAATTTTTATATATAATGGACTGGAGAATTTATTTCCCCAAATATAGAGTCCCTTGTTTTCTGTGTAGCAGCACCTACTTCTGAAATAGGGAAGGGGCCAAGCCACAGAGTTCAAGGCTGGTTTCATGCTGCCCCTGTGCCACTCACAGGCTTCAGGTGGCCCTGCCTTTCTCCTGTGACTGATCAGAAATCCACATCTTCCCTTCCAGTATGGAGACATTTACAACTTCCCCATTCATGCCTTTGACAAAGCCCTGCAGCAGCAAGAAGTCGACAGCGAGAGCGAGTCCGATGCAGAGAAGGAAGAAGACGACGGGGAGGTAATGCTTTCAGCCCCAGCACCACACTTCTCTGACCTGGTGTGGTAGCTCCAAGTCACCCACGCTCGGGGCAGTGAATATCAGAGTGAGAAGAGATGAGGAGAGGTTGTTATGACCCAAGAAAAGGTATTTAAAGGGTTGTAAAGGTTCCCTCAGGCTAAATACCCTTGAGTGAACACAGTGTGTGTGAGCAGCGGTGGCCTCGAGGGCCCTTTCATCACAAGCTGTGATGCTGCGTTGTGCTCAGTGTACGCCTACCAATTTCTGACTTTGTTCCTTACAGGACGCAGATAAAAGGGAGTTTGTGGAAGCAGATGACAGTGACCTCAGTGACTTTGAGGTAGGTGAAGCACCAAGAATGACCCGTCAGGTTAAGATGTTTGAAAGTAACCCCCACTCTTGTGGTATTTCTATGATGGGATGAGGCCATGGAATCATGTTTGTGGAATAGGATACAGCCAGGCTGCACTGCATCCACACCCCAGCTCCTCTGGATACACAGCTGGGGGCTAGGAATGATAAAATGGAATTGGATACATGAGAGAATTCTGCAGAAACGGGTGGTTTGGTTACCCAGCGTGCTTTGACATCCCTCTTATCTTTCCCAGGACATGGATAAGATGGAGACAAGTAGTGAAGAGGAGCAGGAAGAAGAAGTAGAGAAGAAAGCCTCTCACTCCAAATCTAAAGGGAAAACTCCCCTGAAAGGACCAGCCAGAAAAAAACGTCCCTACATCGAGATAGAGTACGAAAAAGAAACAGAGCCAGCCACCAAAACAAAAGCAACCTGAACTGCCATTTTGTACCAAATGACAGGACTTCAGATCCACCACCAAAACTCCTTCCAGCTTCTGCCACTCTGTGTAGGACCCTGAATAATTACTCCTTTCCGTACTCCAGACTAATAATTTTTGTTAAGATAAGAAGGCTTCCTGGCCCAACCCCAGGCAATTGCAGCAGGTTTGTACAACTCCTGCAGGAAGTGCAGTGAGAAGCAAGAAGACTCCCCACCTTCTCTACCCAACCAGGCTCGGCTCCGACCACGCTCCAGGAAGGAACCTGGACTGGGCAGCAGTGTCACTTGCTTCAAAAGCTGGAGAAGCCCACAGGTGGCTAGGTGAGCGCACATCTTGTTTTGGGGATGTGCTGGTCTAATAGGGATGGGATAAGAGAGACAGTAACTTTAAATAAATAAAAAAGTTTTATAAAAAAGTTTTATGGTACAAAATGCACAGTGAGAATTGGTCAGTCATGGCTCACGTGTTCTCTTGCACTTTCCTGATGCATTCTCGGACACGGTTCTCCTCACAACTGCTGTAGACACCTTCCAGCAGGACCTAGAATGAGAAAAGCATGGACACCTGTCAATATGCATCATGTCCCTTATCAATTAAGTCAAGCCGTAATTTGAAGGTGATGAAAAATGGTGCTTTCAAAATACTTTTGAACCAATGAAGCTCTTTGGTTCCTTGACCGAGGGGGAAGGGATGGGAGATGAAGCAGGGTAGGGTCCCCAGCTCACCTTCACTTGCCCTTCCGAGCAGCGATCCAGCAGGATGAGGCAGTCTGTGGCCCCCTGGAGCAAGGCAGCTTTTACCGGCTCAGGCGTTGGACCTTGGCCAGTGTGTACATCCCAGATCATCTTCAGGAGGGCTTTGAGGAGCACAGGGAGTCTACACGGCATCCTGCAAAGGGAAATGACAACTGTGCCTTCCTCTAAACCCTCTTTGCAAGCCAGGGGAAAGCACAGCCCCGCGTGACAGTTTCTGGAAGCCAGGGAGGAGCTGCCTGTTGCCACTGATGTGGGGAGCAGGGCTGTAGCTGGCATAAGGCAGCAACAGCTTCAGTGATGAGGCTGAGGAAGCTGCCTTGTTCACATGGTTTAGTTTTTAGCCCAGCTGATGCTCCTAAAACAGGCAGAAATCAGGTCAAAATGAGCACCTGGCTTAGATTTTGTAGCAGGTGTTTCAGCAAAGCAGTAATGCCAGTGATTCCCTCCTGTGACAGATTCTCCCTTGAGATTTCAGGGCCTGTTCCTCAAGGAACAGTAACTTTGGCTCTGGGAGAGGAACAGCATTCAGGATATGCCCTCTACAGCATCTTTCACTCCCAGACCTGTACCTGGGCCAAGCGTGCTCTATGGTGCATTGCAGTGTCTCCAGGATTCCCAGCCGAGCTTCTTCCTCTGGGCCATCACAGACTTCCAGATAGCCCAGGATAACTCGCTCCAGCCTCTTCAGGTGCCGCACGATCAGGATGCCAAGCCTGCTGACACAAAGAAATACTGAGGAAGGAGATACAGAGCAGGAGCCTGCAGGGCTGTGGTCTCTGCTCCCACCTCTGCACAAAGGCAGGCAGGGTCCTGGCGTACACCCTGCGCAGCGCGAGGCGATGCTCTGCCTCCATGTGGGTCAGCACGAGCTGCAGCACCGCGTCACAGGAGGAGGTTGGCCTGGGCTGCTTCTGCTGCCGCTGGGCCTTCTCCAGGATTGGCAGCAAGTCCAGCAGGCACAGCAGTACAGCCTGGTTTGGAGAGAGACAGCAAATCTGGGCAAGCCTGCTGGTGTTCTCTTCAAAAAACCAAGAACTCCAACCCTCTGACCACCCAGAGCTGCTGCAGTTCACCTGACAGACCCAGCTGCTTCTGCAGTACAAAACAGACAATGAGGGGCTGGAAGTGTGTCCAGAGGGGGGCAACAGGGCTGGAGTCCAGGGGTTCTGGGAGCCACTGAGGGACCTGGGGCTGTTCAGCCTGGAGAAGAGGAGACTGAGGGGAGACCTCATCGCTCTCTGCAGCTCCTGGAAAGGAGCTTGTGGTGAGGTGGATGCTGGGCTCCTTTCCCAAGTAACACGGGATGGGATGAGAGGAAATGATCTCAAGTTGCATCAGGGGAGGTTTAGACTGGATGTTGAGAAAAACTTCTTTACTGACAGAGTGGTGAAGCACTGGACCAGGCTGCCCAGGGCAGTGGAGTCTCCACTCCCGGAGGGGATCAGAGAACGTGTAGACATGGCACTCTGGGACATGTTTTTTGCTATTTTCCCCAAATCTACTGAGTTGCTCAGTGTCTTGGCAAAACCATCACAGAATAACAGCCTGAGCGGACGGTCTGCAAGGAAACAGGTTCTGCCTCCCCATGCCTTAAGCTGCCATCCCTCACGCAGGTGATACGCAATACCACGTAGCAGATCAAACATAAGTTCTTACCTGGATGAGTGGGGCCTCCCGTGAATAGAGGTGGTTGTACAGGGCATGGTACACAACCTGAGCCCTGTTGAACTGGCACAGGTCCGCAGCTGGCTGCAACAACAAAACAGAATGTTATTGCTGTGTAACTTCATAAAAAAGAACAGCCTGCATAACCTCAGGTCTTATTAAAACAAGCCCCACCCACACCAGCATTAGGAACGCTGCTGAGAAGAAAGTGGGAGCAGGTGTTGGAGTAAGCACAGGTTAAACCCTGTCACACACACAGAAGCAGCCAATTCCCTTCACCTCTCCAGCTGCTGTTTTCCTGTTCCACTGGCATTAACTTTAACAATCTGCTCTGCAAACTGCTGTTGAGCCACTCTGCGAATCAGCTGAGTTCAAAAGGAGGCAAAGCCATTCTTTGCCTCACATGAATAATATTTAAACACACAGGGATAGTTTGGAGAACACAGCAGAACTGTGAGGTTAGCAGCAGAAGCAGGATGTCAGGAATCCTAGCAGGTGTCCAGTCCACCCTTCCTTCAAACAACACCCAGAAAGGGATCCAATTTCTCAAATCCCTTACCACGTTGAGGATGATATGATGGAGGCAGCGCACACCGAGGATTTTGTTCTCCTCCCTGTAGTCGTCAGAGATGAGCAGTGACGGTGGGAGGACACGCTCCAGGTAATGGCTGAGCCAGGGTCGTGTGACTCGAAGCAGCGTCCAGGAGAACACGAACTTCGTGGCAGGGTTGCGCTTCCAATTGTCTCTAGGAACACAAACGTAGGCTCAGCAAATGCTGGAACCAAGGAATGCTCATCTACATATTTGGGTCTCAGCATGACAGTGAGTTCTGATCAATTCCTCCCCTTCTATCACTGGGGATACAGCGTTCAGTTCTAGAGATCTCAGGACAGGAAGGACATGGATCTGCTGGAGCAATTCCAGAGATCACGGAGATGATATGAGAGCTGGAGCACCTCCCATACAAGGACAGGCTGAGAGAGTTGGGGTTGTTCAGCCTGGAGAAAAGAAGGCTCCAGGGAGACCTTAGAGCAACTTCCAGCACGGAAAGGGGCTCCAGGAAAGCTGAGGAGGGACTCTGGATCAGGGAGGACAGGGACAGGATGAGGAGGAATGGTTTTCAGCTGAAAGAGGGGAGATTGAGATGAGATCTTGGGCAGAAACTTTTTGCTGAGGGTGGGGAGGCCCTGGCCCAGGTTGCCCACGTAAGTGGTGGCTGCCCCAGTTTCCAGGTTTTCCTAGACAAAGACCAGTCAAACACACCACCCTCTCCATCCTTGCCCTCCCCTTCCTACTCACTTGGTCAGCTCCTGTTTCAGGAGCCCCATCACTACTGCAAATCTTCCCTCCTCATCTTCACTCTTTCCCCGAAGGAATTCAGCCTCTGACTCACAATCTGCAGCCTGAACCAGCAACGCCAGCACCTCCTGTGCCACTGCCCGTGACCTCGCGTTCGTCCAGGGCCTCTCTGCAATGTGCGTGGCAGCAAAGATATAGACGTGTGCCACCACACGGCACAGGACTGGACCTACCACGGGGACACCCAGAGACTCCTGGCTCTTGGCAGCTTCCAGCTTCACAAGGAGGTGCAGGAACACGGAGCCAACATCCCCCGCTCTCTCAGCCGCAGCAGCATTCGCACTGTCCTTAGCGGGGAGATCCACCGAGTCCTGCTCCTGCTTTGGGGGTGCTGCATACGCGTTCAGCGCCGCCACCAACCCCCCCAGCGTGCTGGGGCTCAGCCCTCCGAGGAGCCACTGGCAGCTCGCAGCCTCCACCAGCGCTCCCAGGTCTCGGACGATGCCTGGTGAGCCGGGCCCCTCGCAGAGGAGCTGCCGGAGCTGCAGGAGGACTCGCTCGGCTGGGGGCACCGCGAGGGGCGGCTGCTCCCCCTCTCCAGGCCCCTCCAGCCTCAGGGCCCGCACGAGGCCGCTGAGCTCCGTGGCCGCTCCAGGGCCGACCCCGTCTCCCTCAGGGCCCCCAGCCGCCTTCATGGCCGCTCCCCGTCCTCAGGGCCGCCTCCCCGGCTCCGAATTCCCCCTCGCACCCCGCGACTCCCGCTCCGCTCTGTGGCGGCGCCGCTGGACGAGGACAAACACCCACGCAGCTCCTCTTTCTCCACCACTTCCGCACTGGCCGCGCCGCTGTCGCAAAACTCCGCCCTTGCCGTAAAGGCAGCCGCAGACCGGGGCGTGGCTAAACGCGAATAAATTAGCATTAGTAATGAGCTCCGGCTGGGGGAAAGAAAGAGCGATTTTGCGCGCGGAGATGGATAAAAAGTAGTTGTGAGAGCGGGATACGTTGGTGAAAAATATATTATGATGATAGATTGGAAAAAGTGTAATGGTTTTTGTCATCTCCCTGACCTAGAGATATGTGGCACAGGGTGGGGTTCGAGCCCGCCCAAAATAGCTCTTGATCCTTCCGGTTCAATAGCGCATGATGAGTGGGGTTTCACGCGGCTGCGTGACGGGTGCGCCCTCAGTTACGACATGGCGCCTCATCCCTTCTGAGCGCCCGGGAGGTCGGTGATAGCCGCCCTGCGTCCCGTTTATGAAAGCATAACGAAAAAAAATTGGCATTAGGTGTCGATGAGAAGGGGTTTTTTAGTTTCATGTAACGTTTTTCCAGTCACTGGGAGGTCGCTGTAAAGTCTCCTCAGAGCCTTCTCTTCTCTAGGCTCAACAACCCCAACTCTCCCAGCCTGTCCTCACACAGGAGGTTCTCCAGCCCTCAGATCATCCTTGTAGCCTCCTCTGGACCCGTTCCAACACTCCATCTCCTTCTCATGTTGAGGATTCCAGAACTGGACACAACCCTCCAGCTGAAATCTCCCAAGAGAGGAGCAGAGGGGACAATCCCCTCCCTCCCTGCTGTTCACGCTGCTCTGGATGCAGCCCAGGACACAGTTGGGTTTCTGGGCTGTGAGCACACGTTGCCGGCTCATGTTGAGCTTCTCATCGACCAGCACCCCAAGTCCTTCTCCTCAGGGCTGCTCCCATCACATCATCCCCTATCCTTACTTAGACCGCAGATTGCCCTGACCCAGCTGTAGGACCTTGGCCTTGTTGAACCTCATGAGGTTCTCCCATCCCCACTTCTCCAGCCTGTCCAGGTCCCTCTGGATGACACCCCATCCTCCTGGTGTGCCAACTGCCCCACTCAGCTTGGTGTCATCTGCAAACTTGCTGAGGCTGCCCTCGATCTCGCTGTCTCTATCGTTGATGAAGATATTTAACCAGCACTGGTCCCAGTATGGACCCCTGAGGGACATCACTTGTCACGGATCTTGGACTTTGAGCCATTGACCACTACTCTCTGAATATGTTGTCCGTTTAATTGTTGTTTTACACCAAACCGTATGCCTGCTTCCCATTCCTTGTGGGAATCAGGTACAAAAATACTCTGTGTGGCAAAAGAGGAGGAAGGAAAGGGGTGGGGACACAGCACCCACCTGGGGGCTGCAGCATTCCCAGTTGTCTGGTTGCCAGCCGGGAGCGTAAAAACCCCCATAAACCCCCAGAGCGAAGCAAGTTGAAAATCCCAACTTGGAAATCCCAAATCCTTTAAAATGGTGTCCTTTGGGATGAGCTGTTCAACCCCCGGGATGTGTGGGTCCAAGCAATACCAGGCACTGCCCAATCCCTGGGATGCATGAGTCGAGGCGATGCCAGGACTATTTGATCCCCTGAGATGTGCGAGTCCGGGTGATGCTGAATTGTTTGATTCCCCCACAACGCACGGGTCACACTGGGAACTGTTTGACCCCACGGGATGTGTGGATCCAGGTGATGCCAGGCGTGTTTGATGCCCCAGGATGTGCAGGCCCAGGCGATGCCAGGGACCATTCAGTCACCTAGGATGCGCAAGTCCAAGCGACACAGGGAACTGCTTGATCTCCTGGGATGCACGGATTCAGGTGATGCCGGGCTTGGGCATCGCCAGGGAGCCACGGTCCAGCGATGGCTCAGGCAGGATCTCTCCGGGGAGCAGCAGGGATGCTCACACCAGCTCATCCAGCAGCATGCCGATGCCGGCACGGGACTGTGCCGGACCTGCCATGGGTTTGTTGCACATGGGGCAGACGCAGCGCACCTCCAGCCACTTCACCAGGCACCTGCGGGGCAGGGAGATGGGTGGGATGCACACCTACGTCTGGAAAATCCCCCTCTCCGCGCCTGGGAGCTGTACTCACTTTCTGTGGAAGCCGTGCTGGCACGGCAGCACCCCCAGCTCCTCCTTCACTTTAAAATCCTCCAGGCAAACGGCACAGGTCTGCTGCAGGGTGGGGAGGGAGACGGGGGGTGAGGACGGGTGCACGGAACCCCAGCGCGACCTCAAAGCCCATCCAATTCCACCCCCTTCCATGGGCAGGGACACCTCCCACTGGATCAGGGGCTCCAAACCCCATCCAGCCTGGCCTTGAACCCCTCCAGGGATGGGGCAGCCACCCCTGCTCTGGGCAACCTGGGCCAGGGCCTCCCCACCCTCACAGCATAACATTCCTGCCTAAATTCTCATCTCAATCTCCCCTCTCACAGCTAAAATCCATTCCCCCTCATTCTATCCCTGCCCTCCCTGATCCAGAGCCCCTCCCCCAGCTTCCCTGGAGCCCCTTTCAGCACTGGAAGCTGCTCTAAGGTCTCCCTGGAGCCTTCTTTTCTCCAGGCTGAACAATCCCAACTCTCTCAGCCTGGCCTCTTATGGGAGGTGCTCCAGCCCTTGGCTCATCTCCGTGGCCTCCTCTGGATTTGCTCCAACAGATTGGAGCCACCTTCCACTGCGTGGAGCAGAGGGGACGTGCCCCAGAGCATCATTCCCATTAGCTCCATCCCAACTCCATCCCAACCCTGAGGAGGTACCACTCACCCCGTGCACGTTCAGCCTTCGGGCATCACCTTTCAAAACCACCTGACAGAGAAAAAGAGGCAAAGGATTAACAGCACAGAATCATAGAATGATTTGGGTAGGAAAGGACCTCAAAGCCCATCCAATTCCACCCCCTGCCATGGGCAGGGACACCTCCCACTGGATCAGGGGCTCCAAGCCCCATCCAACCTGGCCTTGAACCCCTCCAGGGATGGGGCAGCCACCACTGCTCTGAAACCAGGGATACAGGAGGCACCCAGCTGAGAGGAGCAGCATCAGCCCTCACTGTATCCCCACCCACCTATTCCCATTTCCCACTGTGGATCCATGCAGGGAACAACCACGGATTTTACCTCCTTGTACCCAAACCTCTCGCTCTGAGCCTGGTGCCGCAGTTTGCTGGAGAGGGAGAGAAGAAGGCACGGTCAGTTTTACAGCATCCTCAAAGGTCATATCTAAACGGTGTGGCCACAAATATTCAGCATGCACTTAAAATAAGGGGAATGCACCGTTCTCAACCAGGATTTGATGATAAGCAGGAGCACCACAAGGCCGTGCCCCAGACAGAGCCGTACCACGGGGCCCCGCGTTGCCGCCAGTGCCGGCAGGAATTGGCAGCGGGGAGCGATAAGAGCCGGCCGCCCCGATTGTTTGCCTTAGGAAGTTGTTCTCGGTGCAGGAAGTGTTGTATTTCCAGCACTCGCCTGTCGGCAGCTCCCAGCCCCACTGTGACCTTGGCTCGGGTGAATGAAGAGTCCAAGAAAGAGCATAGCAACCCAGCAAGACATGGATGGGGAGATGGGGACAACTCGTATAGAGCTTCTCCCCCAGCCCAGGCACTGAGGCCGCTTCTGTCATTCCAAAAGTGGCTGAGAGACGCATGGGACATTGGCGGAGCCAGAGCATCCCACAGGGAACAACTGAGCCGCCCTGCAGGAACGCCAGCTGCTGCCTTGGCTTTGGGTTTAAAAATAGCCCTCCCTGAATGGTGAGTGTAATGTAAAGACACATCCTTTCCCGTGCAGCACCGCTCCTTCCCTGCCCAACACAATGCATCCCTCTGCCTGGTCCCCTGAAAAACAAGAGCCCCTTCCTGCGCTTCCTGCCCTGCTCCAGCCACAAGGACCGTGATTGCGCCCGACCCCAGATCCTCAGGGCAGCTCCTTGGGGCTCCCATGTTGTGGGACAAAAGAACAGGGTGCTGGGAAGGGCAGGGGCTGCCCTGGGGATGCTAACCTATCACCACGTCCCCCTGCTCACCTGATGAAGTAGCAGCAGAAGATGAGGCTGAGCACAAAGACAAAGATGCCAGTGCCAAAAATGACCATGTAGATGTTCAGTGGCAGATCCTGGAATGTGATAGGAGGCATCGTGCAGGGTTTAGTGATGTAAATCCACCCCAGACTGCAGGAGAACCCTTCAGGGAGGAGGAGAAAAGTCAGCAGTTTGAATGGAAGAAGGGGGAAAAAGAGGTGAAGAAGATGTGCTGTGGGAGCAGAGAGAGCCTGGGCTGACTCCATGCCCTCTGGAGTTTGCAGAGTGGGCAGAAACCAACGCCAAGACACCATTTCCTGGCCTGTAAGTTGGAGATTCCCTCTTAAAGCAGCTCAGTGTGGTCAGGCAGCAGACACCGCTGCGTTTCTACAGCCGTGAAATCCTTCTCCATCAGCACAAACGCACCCCAGGCAGAGTCCCAGCCTGGGAGAAAAGGAGGCCCTGTGCTTCCATCTCCAGAGAAACACATGGAGGCTGGAAGGGGATTTAGGGAAGGACAGAGCAAAAGAAGAGCTTGAAAAAACAAGAACAGTTGGCATCTGTCATTGCTGTGTGGGAGCCAGAAGTGGCAAGCAGCTGGTTAGTCCTCAACGCTGAGAAGCTGTGCAGGAGCACGTTTGGCACCATAGAGGCTGAATCCCTTTTCCCAGTGAAACCGTGGATGCCAGCACACATCAGCCACACGTCAGCACACCTGGGCCACGGTGCAGCTGACAGCACGGAGGGAACGAGGAGAAGGGTGTCACACAGAGCTGATGACACCTCAGGACATCCCCACCAAACCAAGGAGGGGAAGGCAGGGAAATCCCAGACCCAGTGCAGCTGCCTCTGCTGGGCGCTGATGCAAAGTCAGGCTCTGGCTCTAAACCACAAGTCTTGCGTCTTGAAATTGTGATGACCCCACAAGAGCTGGAGTTTTGATTCCTCACAGCTCTCACTCAGATGGGACTTCAAAGGAGAGCAGCCCCCAACCCCATCTGTGCTCCATGGGGTGTCTCCCCCTGCCCCTTCCCCTCAGCGCCCTCTGTTCCTGCGCTCTGTTCCTCATCACAAAGCTCCCACAGGAACACTTCTGGGTTTAATTACAGCCCACTAAACTCCTCCGCCTGTTTCTCATGAGAGGATGGAATTTGCCCTCCATCACAGAAATGAAGAGAGCGAGCAGCAGAAACCTCTGCACAAATGGTGAGATCCCAGGTCTGGTCTGTCTGGTTTCCTCCCTGTCTAACAAAGCAGCATTTCCAGCGTGGTGAATGCAGGAGGCTGAGCAGACCTTGCCTGACAAAAGTGATATTACGCTGTCAGAGAGCTCAGCGCTCTTCCAAGCTTCAAATGACTGAGCAATCCTGGTATGGCCAGCACAGGGCTGGGAGAGGGAGTGTTGGAGGCCAGTCTCTTGGGGCCACATGGCTCCAACCTCCCTTCTCCAAGCAGAAGCAGCAAAGATGCAATCAGCCCACTGGGGCTAAGAGTTTTTTTTCCTCCCCTTCCAACCCAGACAGTTCCCTGGCAGATTTAAATGCTGAGCTGGCCTAAACCCCCATGCTGGAAGCTGCAGACAGACACGGTTGAGATAGCAAATAGGCTGATCCCAGCCCTGCTCCCCTCGCCCCAAACCCTTCACCATGATTTAAACATCACAACCCCTCTATGCAACCTGGCCGACACCTCAGTGAATGCAAAGCCTCCTGCTCCAGCAACACGGCACGGTTTGGCTCTCTGGAATCAGCAATTTGCAGTATTTCCCAGTGAGTTTGCAGTATTCTCTAGTATTTCAAGTCAGGATAAACACAAGATTCCACCCGTACTGTGCAGGCACTGGGTTTTTTGCTGAGCGGAGCTTCTCCCGCACCCCAATTCTAGTGCAGTAAAACAAATGGAAAACTCAACAGGTCATTAAATAAAACCATTCTTTCTCCTCCCCCACAAAAGTGGTGGGCTTTGCATCAGAAAATTGAATGCAGCTTCCATATAATTTTTGCTGTGATGCTGGAACAGGCTTCCTGCAGAAGCTGCCCCCGAGCCAAGCATTTTCCCTGGGGAATAACCAGCTCCCCTCCAGATAAAGTTACCTGGCTCATACCTGGTGACTGCCAATCCCCTGAACCTCCTGAGTGACAGGAGGAAAATCTGATGCAAGAGAGGAGCTGGAATGCCAAGGCAATATGGTATCTGCTGTCCGTGAAGGTATTTAGGTTGCAAATATGATTTCTTTACTGGGTCTCAGACTTATTCACACCAATTCAGTTCTAACAGCAATTTTGCAGGACTCTGCTGATTTAAATATTTGTGAGCTTGGGACTTAAAGCCAAAATGTACAAGTCCGATGCCCATGGCTCCTCTCCTGAACCCACGTCCTGGCCTTTGAACAAGGACAGACTCTGTTCTCAGTTCCTTGGGAAGCTGTGGCTGCTCAGAGCCTCCAAGGGCAAAGTCTCTCTTATTTAGGATGTTTTTTTTTTTTAATGCAGCCGGGTTAAAGAAATGAGGAGCAGCTTCTTGCACCCCACCTGATGGAACTCACCACACGTCCAGGGCCGAGTGTCTGCAGGAGCAGCGGCTTCTCCTCCCAAGAGCTGCACAAGAACACACGAGGTATGCGTTAGGGCAGAGGAAGCCACTGCTTGCATTATATTTAGCTTCAAAGGCTGTAACCCTTTCATAAATTCAGCCAACCCAGTCTTTGTTGCTCAGGCAGGGCTTTGAGGGTGGAATTCCCAGCACAGCTTCTCGACTACTTAGTCATAAAAATAAACCACTTCTCATTTAGCCCCAAACCCTTCACATGAACAAACTCGGTTCCGCATTCCCGAGAATTCCTTACGGCAAATGGGAGAGCGTGGAGCCAGGGCTCGGTCTGGGGTCCTTTAAAATGAAGTTTATTGCACTTCTATGGACCCGTGGAAGAGGGGTTCATTGCAACGAAGAGGAAGGAGAGTAAACTCGCTTAGGAATTGGTTTTGTTGCTGGAAGCAGAGCTCGACCAAGCCCTGGGCTCCCCTCTCTCCATCCCAGGGATGGGGTCCTGCTCCCTCCTTCCCCAGCAGGAGATGCTGGATGGAAAGAGCAGGGACCGGCTGGGAGGAGAAGCCTTCCCAAGCCCTGCGGAGAGGCTGAAGGGATGTGCCATGGGAAGGAAGAAGGGGAGCTGGACCCCATCCCAGCCGCCTCCTCCCCAGATTTCCCCCCCGGACCCCGCTCTCACCGCGGCACCGCTGGGAGGGCATCCAGGAGCGGCTCCTCCGGGCCATGGCCAGCAGCAGGGCTGGGATGGGATGGGGTGGGCGGCCGGGAAAGGCTCTGCCCGCCCGCAAACCCCGCCCCGGAGCCGCCCAGCACCGGGGGAACCCGGGCTGGGACACGGCCACCCGGCACCGCATCCCGGGACCCGAGCAGGGATGCTCCGCTCCCAGCCCTGCAAGCCCAGCGCAAACGCAGAGAATGGAATGAGCAGCCCCGAGGAGAAGGACTTGGGTGCTGGGGGAGGAGAAGCTCAACAAGGAACCATCAACGTGCACTCACAGCCCAGGAATCAATCCTAGGCTGCATCCAGAGCAGTGGGACCGGCAGGGGAGGGAGGGGTGAGATGCCACCTGGAGCCCTGCGTCCAGTTCTGGAGTCCTCAAGGACACGGAGCTGCTGGAATAGGTCCAGAGGAGGCCACGGAGATAATCTGAGGGCTGGGGCACCTCCTGTGCCGAGAGAGTTGGAATTGTTCAACCTGGAGAAGTGGTGGCTGCTCCATCCCTGGAGATGTTCAAGGCCAGGCTGGATGGGCTTTTGAGCAACCCGATCCCGTGGGAGATGTCCCTGCCCATGGCAGGGGGTGGAATTGGATGGACCTTGAGGTCCACAATTTTCATTATCCTCATCCCTGCCACACGCATCCCTGGGGTGCCTGTTCCCATGAAGAACTACACAAGCAAGGGGCTCTGCTCAAATACGGCCCTATCCTCTGGCAGAAATGCTCTGCACACGTCCCATATTTGGATTCCCTGCCCAACATCCTACCTGGCTGGCACCCAGCCTGTTCCTTGTGTACACACCAGCCCTTTGGAGGAACATCCCGGAACACACGGAGCTCCTGGTGGCTCCCAGCCTTGTGCAGGGGGCGGGTTTGGATGTGCTCAGTGTCTCCATCCAAACTACAGAGCCTGTGGGTCAGGGATGGCAGCACCTCTGTGTCCTCCTCCACCAACAGGCCCGGTGATCAGGCAGGTTCCTGCTGCCGGTGGCTGTTGCTGTGCTGACAGCTCTCCTGAAAGCAGGCTGCTTTCCCACGCTACACTTCCATCTCCCAACACAGGAGCCCAGTAAGGCACAGCACATCACTAGCTCTCTTGGTGGTTTTCCTCCCTGGATTAGCTCACTGATCCTCCAAACACGATCTGCCCCCGTGCTCTGAGCCTTCCTGATCCTGGCTTTGTCAAACAGCCACGCTCGGTATTCGGGGGCTGATGAGCAGCCAGAGGCACAAAGGGAGCTGCAAAGAATTACAACATCAGACAGGAGGCATTTTACACCCCCCTAGGACCTTGTCAAGCTGCAGTCCCTGCTCTGTGGAAGCCTCTGGCACGTTTAGCACCCCCAGCACTGCCACACAGCACAAGCCCCAGCGCATCGCCCAGTGCCAGCTCCTCCTTGCCCCCACAGCTGCAGCCCTTGCAGAGGGCTTGGCCCCAGGTCTCTCGTTCTTCCTCCCGGTGCCTTTCTGGGATGGTGCCATGCCCTGAGCACCCCGGGGCACCTCAGGGACCTGTAAGAGCAGAGTCCGCAGCCCAGGAACTGGGCATCACAGTGGAGTTCCCACTTCACTGCACGCTGGGCTTCCTGGAGCAGGGCCGCTTGGTGCTACCAAGGCAGAGGATGCAAGACCACAGGTCTCAGCGTGACCCAAGCCAAGCAGCTCAGCCTCCGGGCTCCTCCTGGGGCCTGTTTACATGATGTCAGCACAACATATAGCCGGGAACCAAGTGGTGCTCCATGCGCTCTCAGGAAGCGGAGGAAGAATGGGGCTATAATAAGAGCAGGCAGACAATGGGCGCTGGCAGCTGCAGGAGCAGCCTGGCACCTGTGGGGCCAGTGCCACCACGGACATTCACTCCTGGCCCTGGCCACCCCCCTGGGGCTTGGCTCTGCAAGCAGAGAAGGTGTTTTCCACAAGCCCCAGCAGAAAGCCAGCCCTTCTGCAAGCCTGGGTGTGTGCTGGGTGCCTGCGCTGCCTTTTGGAGAAGGACCTTGGTGACTGCCAGCCCGGCTCTGCTTTCCACCAGAAGCCTCCCTTCCTGTCCCTACTACTGCCAGAAAAAAAGTGGGGAGGCCCAGCACAGGCACTGGTGAGGGCCGAGAGGTTCAGCCCTGGACTGAGGATCTGGGAGGACGTGGGTGCACCTCAACCCAGAGCATTCCAGGTGATGCTCTCCCCGGTCCCAGCCTGAACACAAATTCTGTCCCAAAGCACACAAAGGGGGGCAGACTGTCCTTAGCACTGTCTTTATTTGTACAGGTTGACACTAGGCATGGAGGACATCCAAACACTACGACAGAGGGGCTGTTTGCCAGAGCCCACACACCAGACCTACATCACATCGCTACACAGACCAAAAATGAATGGGAAACAAAGAACACACAGAGCTTCAGTCTCCTGGGAGGGAGGGACAGGACTGGCTTGGCAAATGCAGCTGTCACCTGGGAGAAAGAAGCCTTGAAGCCTTCCTGGAGTCAACAGGGATAGAGTGACCTGAAACATGGGGCTGAGACCCTCTGGAGGCATCTTGGAGCGAGCAGGCTGCGAAGGAGGCTATACGTTAGGTCTACCTAGGTGGCAAGATTGCAAGTTGAGGGCCTATGCTTTACCTCTAGGAATAGCTCGCGTGTCTGGGGACCTCTGCTGAGGGGCCAGTTGTGTGTAACCCATTATCTACCCAAGCAGCTGCACCACGAGGAAAGCCTTATCTCTGCTGCTCAGCAGGCACCAGGGCCAGGTGAGCACCTCACCCATGATGCTCCCACCACACAACCCATCTCGTCCTCCTTCAAGCACTCCTCTTCAGCCTCAGGGCATTGTCCAGGGCAACCAGCTGGCGCAAGAAACCCCGGTTGGGGATGATACCACGGTGGTCCTTGACCGTCTTTATGGCTTCTACAAGGGGCATGTGGTGGCGGATCATGAGGTAGGCGAGGACCAAGGTGGCTGACCTGCTGACCCCAACAGCACAGTGCACAAGGATCCTTCCTGCGGGTGAAACACAGGCCTGCGTCACAGCAGAGCAAATATCCCAGTTAAAACAATATTGCCGAACCAACTGTTTGTCGTGGAGCATCCTGGAGCTGTGGCTCAGGTCAGCAGCCTCTGGAGTTAGATGAAGGGTCCAAGTTATGGTGTGAATATGATGTATTGAGGTTTCCCTCTTGGCAAAATATATCAGAGTATCATTATCTCCCAAAACCAGCCGAAAAGGATCAGCCACAGCTCAGGACACAGGTTCAGGCTGTGGCCTGGGAGGCCAGAGCTCTCATCAAGCCTGTTTGCTCTTTGGAGAAGGTGACCCAGTGCAGAAGACACCACCTCATAATAGAAATAGTTTTGTTTTCTAGGATGCTTAGCAATAGGATGTCAATCCAGCTTCCCACCTGCCCCAGAACAGCTTCTTCCCATCCCTGCTCCCCACTTCTCTCCCAGAAATCTTTACCACCCACCTTCATTCAGCGCTTGGTGGATGAAGTCAGCTGCAGGGTAAAAGTAGGGGCTCATGTCAAAGGAAGGCGAGTCATGGGCCTCGATGCCCAGGTAGCGGATGCCTGTGCCCTCGTAGTACTCAGCACCCCCCCTCCACTTGCTGTGAGAGGCGTTGAGGATGTGGGTGATGCGCAGGTGAGCCAGCTCACGACGGTTGGCCGCTATATCTCTGCGGGCAGTAACAAATGGTGCTGAAATCCGTAAGACTCATTAAAGACAAGTTTCCAAGGAGAGCATAAGGGCTGCCCTGGACAAACATTAACATCTGAGAAAGACTGATGCAAAGGAAAAATACTAGACTCAAGATTCTGGAACGTTAAGTCAGCCTCACAGTCCTTCACTCCACGGGTTCATCATCTCCTCCTACCTCATCACAACAGCGCTCTGAACACCCTCGCCCAGCCGTATGTCCTTCCCCTCCCTTTGTCCCAATGCACCACACCCATCGTGCCCTTCTCTCCCTCGCGCTTCCCAGCCTCCTCCTCCCAGATTTCTCTATGTCACAAAACCAGCCCTGACCCCCCCTGGTTCTTGTCCCCTTTGGATACGTACTGATCTCCCAGGTAGAGTCCTGGCCAAACCTCATCGGCATGGTTACAAGCCGTCTTTCCTGTGTACAACAACCTTTCAAGCTCGAAGACGCTGAGGATGGGGTGGTTGCTGCGCTCTTCCCGCGAGCCTCGGCTCGGCGACCTGGTGCCATTCCTGGAGAACCTGGACAAGAAAGCCATTGGGGCTGCCGAGACCCACAAGGCATACCTGTGGGTTCGTGAAGGCCGGAGAGTGGCCCGGAGGTCGCTTCTGCTGCTGCTGCCACCCACGGTCCTGTCAGGGAAGCAGTGGAGATGCCATTAGAAGAACTGGGGACCTCTCGTTCCATCCCTTTTTGGAGCCATTCTGCCCCGAAGCAGCCAATTCTCACCTTCCTGAGGATTGGGCTGTGTCAAATCAGCCACCCAGCAGTTCCCAGCGTGAGACAAGAGTCTCGCCTACGCTCCCTTCCGAGAAGCCACACTGCTGGGGAGAAGTTTATGATGCCAGGGCTGGCGAGGGAAGCCAGAGATGCAGCCAGATTACTGAGTCTCCACAGGCTGAGGTTTTGCTCCAGCCCCACGACTTTGGGTTGAGGCCACGTTGGCAAGAGATGTTGTACACAGGACCACCTTCCTTCTGCGCTGGCTCTGGGGCTTTGCCGTGCCAGCGGGACAATGCCAGCTCAACAACTGCTGCTGCCAACCTGCGAGCAGAAGCAAGGAAAGGCGGCCAGGTCTGGGCAAGCCACCAGGATTGGGGAGGACCCCCCACCCCCCCCAAAAACAGGTGGAGGATTCCATATGGCACCACACAGAGTCTGGCCAGCACCCAGGTTCCTTCAGACCAGGCACAAAAGCCTGTAGGGAGGGAAAGGCAGGATTAACCCTTCCAAGAAGAGCAGCCCTGCCGCTGCATTTGAACATCAAGGACTGGTTTGGGGTGGGAAGAGTTAACATCAGGGGATGAGAAAGCTCATTTTACAGAGCGTATCCTCTAGGATGAAAGCCGGGCTCTCAAACCTTTAGATGATGCTGATACTTGTACACAGCTGCAAGAAGCCTCCCTAGACAGCCACATCCATGCAGAGCGGCCGGTCGCTCCTCAGAGCTGCCTTTTTTTGCTCGTTTGCTGCTACCCCACTGACAGAACCCCCCACCCCAGGAGAATACAGTTCTCTCTCCCACCATCATTTGCTCCTGCCCTGGAAGGTGTCCAAGGAGCATCCCATCACAGCTCCCTTGGCAGCTCAGTAAGGGCTAGTTGCCTCTGGGACTCAGGGGAGGAATCGCAGCGACTTTAGGCTGGCCAGGCTGGATCAGAGCGTGTCTGATGTCCAGCTGCTTTGACATTTTGCCTAAGGCAGCATCCAGCAGCCAACGGTGCAGAAGGAAGAAGCCTCCAGCCATTTCTTAGCAATGTGCAGAGGAGGAAAACATGGCAAGGGCATGGAGGAGTCCAGAGAGACTCCTGGATGTCTCCTCCCCCACTCCCTGCTCCAGGGGGGCAGTTCAGAACCTTCCTGGCACAGGAGAGGTCAGCCCTGCCCGGCACCAAGCACACCACGTTCCCCCAGCATGCAGGGTACGGGCCAGATTCTCAACTCATCTGCCCTGATGGATTTTGGACTCCTTCAATGCTGGGAATTCAGACTTGGCAAATCCAACCTGGAAAAGGTATTCAACATGGCCGTGCGCTGGGGCCTTTAAACCTTGTGTGACCTTGGCTGCAGCACAGCCACATGCCATCAGCCCCGGGAAGCATTAGGGAACAAACAGCAGAAGGGGCTGTAAAAAGCAAGTCTGAGGCTGGAACCTGCCAAAGAGCAGACCCTCTTATTGCTGCCACTGGCTGGAAAAACAGCAACCCACACCCATCCCGAAGGTGGCTTCCAGCATCCCACCCCCAGCCCAGCACCACGCCAGCCCCTACAAAGCACTGGAGGGGAAGAGAAAGTGCCCAACATCCAAAACCTCAGGACGGACCCCCAAAGCACCCCTGGCACCCAGAACCTTCACAGACATCGTCTGTACCCCCTCTTTTGGCAGCCAAGCCTGGGGGCTCATCCCCCACTCCTGGCTGCCTCTGGAGCCCCTCGGCCAGTCGTGCCACGCTCAGAGGGAGGGGAGAAGCAGCCGGAGCCTGCCAGGATGCAGAGAGGCATCGCTGAAGCAGCGCAGGCTGCTCAGCCCCGCAGAGACAGACAGACAGACAGGCAGGAGGGAGGAGACGCCCACCCCGTTACTCTACCTTTGCGAGGGCTGAGATTTCTCAGCTCGAAGCAAGTGGTGTAGTCAGATCCAGTCGGCCATGTCTTCCTGCTGCTGCCGCCGCTGCTGGAGAAAGGCTGATGTATGAACATCTATTTTAAGCCATGACATGTCCAGAGGCAGGTTTGTTTATATCATGCTGTGCATGGATGGATAAAGGAGGAATGAGGGAGACAGGCACAAACACAGAGATCGCATGCAGGCATGCACAGAGCCGCACATCAATGTCCATTACTACGCAGACAAAAACAACAGCAACAATAACATCAAAATTCTCCTGCCAGCTCTTTACACTCCTCCTCCAGCAAACCCAAAGCCACAGACGCGCAGAGGAGAGAAGAAAAAGACAATAAAGTGGTGCCGATGACACGGTTACCCCATCGTACGTCTTGTTCTGGAGGATGTTTCTTCATGATTGCTTTATTACAGTTGACCTCGTCCTCCCCCCTTGCCAGGGTCTCCTTGGCAGAGCCAGGGCTTCATGGCAGTTTCTGCATTTAAGCCTGGGGGGTGAGAGGGGATGCACATAGTAAGATGCCAAACTATTCAAATCCTATTCAAAACTAGACAAATCCCTGTCAAAGGCAGCAAGTACATTCTTCTGTGAGGATTAAAAAAAAACTCCATGAAACTCAAGAGATTGAAGCTTTTTGTTTTGACATTTTCTAAACGACACCGTTCATTTCAGAAACGCTGCAATATGTCAGTTAAACATTTTCCGGACAGAATATTCGCCTTTTGAAGTGGCGGCTTTCAATTTAAAAGTTTTAATCAGATGAGAAAGTAGGAGGGTGGTGGGAAAAACAGCCTAGGAATCGAAACATGCTGTTCCAGGCCAAACAACACAGGCCCTGAGAAGATGAAATCGCATCCCGGACTGCATCCAAAGCAGTGGGACCAGCAGGGCAAGGGATTCTGCCCCTCCGCTCCTCTCTAGTGGGACCCCCACCTGGAGCCGTGGGTCCAGTTCTGGAGTCCTCAGCACAGGAAGGACACGGAGCTGTTGGAGCAAGTGCAGAGGAGGCCACGGAGATGATCCAAGGGCTGGAGAACCTCCCATAGGAGGCTAAGCAGAGAGTTGGGGTTGTTCAGCCTGGAGAAGAGAAAGCTCCAGAGAGACCTTAGAGCAGCTTCCAGTGCTGAAAGGGGCTCCAGGAAAGCTGGGGAGGGGCTCTGGATCAGGGTGGGCAGGGATAGGGTTTGATGCTCGAGGATGGGAGACTGAGATAAGATCTTAAGAAGAAATGCTTTACCCTTCTCTCACCAAGGAATTACCTTCCCAGGAGTCCATAAAATGTGCTTCTACAAAATGTGCCTACAAAGCCCATCACAAAAGGATAAATCGGAATTTAAAAGAATAACATGAAATAAAATTAGGTGGATAAATGTTTTGGCAGAGCATTGCCTGCAGGGAACTTACTGGTCATTTAAACAGAGGATTAGTAGTTGTGATGTTTTTATTCCAACAATAATACTGGAATTGCTTCGTAAAGCAGCCAGAAGTCCCCAACAAAGGCAGTGACTGCTTCTTAGATAATGAAATCTCAGATGCTTTGAAATGCCTGGGCAGCTGCATCAAGGAAAAGTGTCAGCAATCTGTCTTCTTATAAAAGAAGTCTCTTAGACACAAACCAGACCTCTGTGCCTCACCTCCTCCCCTCGTTTTCCATAAACATCAGTGCTGTAGCAGACAGAGAGTTGCTCCTTGCTCCCTGGTAGGATTTATAACTCAGACCGTTGCTCCTGAAGCTCCTGCCCTCAGAGACGAGAGGCCACTTGGAACACTGGGGCTGGGGGCTTGGTGGGGGCATAAACAGCACTTGGGCTTTGTTGGGATTTTCACAAACATCTTGGCTCAGTTTCCCCACCTCCCAACCACCCCTAGCTCAGAGTCCTCTCTCGCTTGCTTTGCCCTGATGGGCCCCGAGAAGGAAGAACCACTCTGAGAACTCATCACCAAAGTACGGGGAGAGAATTTAAAAGACAAACCCTGGAGCAGTGGGACCAGCAGAGGAGGGGGCTCTGTCCCTCTGCTCCGCTCTGGTGAGGCCCCACCTGGAACCCTGCATTCTGTTCTGGACGGTTCTAACCCCAAACCTCTTTCTCCTCCTGGCACCGATTTTCTCAAAGCTGTTCTCTCTGGGCAGCATCCAGCTGCAGGCTAGGACACAAAGGTGTTCTGCAATCTCACTTCTCTGTAAGCTTTATCACTCCATGATGCCCAAACCCACTAACTGAGAAAGTCCTTGGAGATAACGATTACACGGGAGCTTGGCTACAGACACAGAGGGGTAGGGTCTGTCTTCCCCCAGGCACGGGCACCAGCAGGGAGCACCTGTAGGGCTGGATAGTTGAAGGATGGAGCTGGCAAAGACTTCTTATATCCCCTGGCTGGAAAACTTGCCTGCTGTGGGGGAGCTACTGTTCCAACAGGGTGGGATGCTGGCACAGGCAGCTCTGAGAGCTCTAGATCTCAGCTATTGTCAAAAACTGCTGTGCACAGCAGGCCTGCGGCAGCGAGGACGGAGCAGCTGTTTTCAGCTCAATTAGGGATGAAATTGGCTCCCAGCAGAATAAGCAGGGCACCCGCAGCTCTCAGCTCTCCCCCCTCTCCTAGGCTGAGCTTGGAGCAGGGAGGAATCAAGGTTGGGGTCTGCAAAACCCACACATGAGCTAAGATAAAGACCTGCTTGGAAAAGTTCACAGATCCAGCCACTGGAGGCTGCTCTGGTTATGCATAAATCACCACTGCGTGCATTGTCAGGCACGGAAAACTCAACACAAGGAAATAAAGGGCAGGGGTTAGGAAGTTTCAGAGCTGCCGTTTCCTGCCTTCATACTCCCCACGCATGCAAATGCAGTGTGGTTTTCACAGCTCTGTTTTAAAGATCAGAGATCAATCACTTTGCACACTAAACTCTGCATGTCCAAAAGCCACCTGGATGGCACAGGATGACAGAGCAGCGTTACCGCCACCTACCAAAAGGGGTTTGAGCAAATGTGATTTACTTGGCACTGAAACCATCCAGGAGGAACTGTGTGCTCATCTGAGGGGGCAAGAACTACAGCTGGGGAGGCAGATCCAGGCTCTTCCCTAACCACACCATGGATGAAGCACTGTAAAGGTGGAGTTCAATGCAGGCTGCCTTGGAATCTATCATAGAAAATGTATCTGAAAAGGCTAAGATCGTGCGAAAAGTCAGGCCAGGGCAGGATCAATGCTCTACCAAAGTAATGAAGTAATAAAGATTAATCTTTTCTCTTTACCTGCCTACCTTACATTAAAGATGTCTTTTGGGGCTCTGTACACGATCTAACAGTCTGAAAAGCAACTGGAAAGCTTAAGAGGAGCACCCTGCTGGGGGCTCCCCCCAGGTCCAGCCCACCCTCCCCAGCCAGTTGACCCTCAGCACCTCTGGGACAGAAGTTCCATGCTGTTGAATCCCCTCCTAGCCTCCAAAGAAATACCTGCTTCCCTAGAAGAGATGGGATCAAAGGCAATAAACCCTGGGAAGAGAGGATGTGCAAGCAACACAACCCCTCTGTGCCCATTCCAGTAGCACCAGCCAGAAAGTTCAAGCTTCAGCGCTTGGCTACATTGATTCACTGCTGGAGGAACCACTGGCGTTCTGGCAATGCAGAGATATTTTCCATTAAAAGAAAGAAAAAGGAGAGAAAAAACCCACAAATAGGAGGAAATAACAGGCACCAAACTCATTGTCCGACAGCTGTAAAACCTGCAGCAGCTCAATTTGTAAGGAAGCAGCCCTTGTCCAGGGGGAGAAAGGCAGCTGCTGGCTTCATTGCAAACTTACAGTGTTTATGATTACTTAGCGGGGAGACTCTGAATTGCTCATGGATGCATTTTGCCTGTCATCCACTCTCTTGTTAATGTCAGAATCAGACTGGGATGGATTTGAGATGCTACAGCACAAGGATGAAAAAATATCAGAGGAAAAAAACCAGCTGAAAAAAAACAATCAGTTGCTGGCAAAATAGGCTGTGAAATCCTGATGCTCCCTAACTGTTCACTCCAGCTTGTCATATCTCGTTAGCAGAGCAGGCTGGGGCACGGTCCAAACCTTCTTGAAGCTGGTGGGAAGTTCACTGTTGACCTGACACTCATCGTGTTGCAGAGCTTGGGAAGATGTCAAATGGAAGAGAACTATCCAGACCCCCAGAAGGGAGAACAGTCAACGTTCAGGATCACCATTAACAGGGAGCGCGAGCTACTCACACCTCTTAAAGGCTAAGATGAAGGGCACGTCTATCTTGCCTAGCAAAGCAATCTTTAAAAGCACACTAAAAGCCAATGCACACTAGAAACCAGTATAGAATCATAGAATGGTTTGAGCTGGAAGGAACCTCAAAGACCATCCAGTCCCAACCCCAAGGCTACCTCCCACTAGATCAGGTTGCTCCAATCTGGTTTTGAACACTCCCACGGATGGGGCAGCCACCACTGCTCTGGGCAACTGGGCCAGGGCCTCCTCACCCTCATCATGGAGAATTTCTTCCTAATGTCTAGTCTAAACCTTCCCCCTTTCATTTCAAAGCCGCTGCCCCTCGTCCTATCACTCCATGTCCAGTGCCTCAAGGACAGGGTTGGGGGTGCAGTGTAGGTCCATTTAGAGGGCTCTGCTCTCTAACGAACAACCACATCTGCACAACGTGGTTCAAATCCACGTGTGCAAAGCCACGCACTCAGGGAGCTGAGTGCCAATCACCTCTGACTCTAGGAGCTCAACATATTGCTCTTGCAAATCCAAAAAGCCTTAGGGAAATCTACTTGGGAGGAAAAAATAAAAAAAAGGAATTATATCTGCGCTGGGGTGGAAACGGGGGCCAGGTCCCTAGCAAATTCCCCCTGGCTTCAGGGAGGCTGGGACCTGTCTGTGATTATTTCTCTTCCTGAATGTTCTTGGATCAAGAACTAATCATTATGAACATGGATGCGCAGCAGTGATGTCTTTCTGAGGTCTGGGTCTGCTGTTAACACAATGCATTTCTATTCATCAGGTCTCTGTCACTAAGAACCCCAGCAGCCCAGCTGTAATTTCTAAAGCAGCAAGAACAGCTTAGGAGCTCAAATATAAAGTCAGTGAGAGTTGGGTGCCTAATGCTTTTCAATCTTCTTTCTAATTCCTAGCCTAGGGGCTTTGAGGAAGTGGCTGGTTTGATTTGATGAAGAAAAAAGCTGCTCCATTAGCAGGTCTGATATTTGAGAGGTTTCTTTCAGCCTGTGATGAATCCCAGCACCCTCCATCAGGCCACACTTGCTGCTCGATCCTATTTTCCCTTCAGTGACATTATGTCTTAAACAGGCTTTCACTGCAATAACATTTGCAGTAATGAAATCACCCGGCCACACGGTCTTCTTTTAACAGCAAAAATATCTGAGTTGGCTACAAAGGGAGATTTAAATGTCACAGAGAATGTGCTGTAGGTGTCCATCAGAAGATAAGGTTTCTCTTTGTTGATGAAGAGAGATGCAACTGCGACTGCCGGGCATTCGGAGCACAAAGGCGCCTTGAATAGGGAATGAGGAGGCTCAGAGGGAGCAGGAATGGGACAAGGGAGAGAGAGATAATACAGAGAGCTTTTAAAATCCCATACAGGCTATAGGGCTCCTAAAGATGTAACAATGGCAAAGCATTAAATTTGCAAGTGAAATGAATCAAAATCAGCTCCTCCTTTTCCTTCTGAGCTCAGGGTTTGCTCTCAAACAGTGGCTAGTACAAGACTGGGAAGCAGGGGAGGAAAGGATGTCTAAGTGGGGTTAGAATGACCCCAGAAGTGATGCTCTAGTAAGGTGTAGAGGCCTCAGCAAGTCAATGGTGAAGGGATATTAACTTGAATATCCAAAGTTCCAGGAGGGTGGCATGGCTGGAGGTCACATCCAGCCTCTTCCCAGCACTCCCAAGCCCAATGTTCCACAGCTTTTCAGTTGTGTCATGAGCCTCCAGTCATGGCTTATGCAAGTCAAGCAGCAGGACACCCCTGAAGTCAATGTCTCAGCATCCAACCGAGAGCAGAACCCACATGTGAACTCGACATCCACATAGGAACCTTCAGCTCATTATGAAATGAGAACCTGTCAGCCAAGGGGGAAATTACACTGGGTGAACCCAAAATGAGCAATTTAAGTTAAGCTGCAACAAAATGTTTTCCCATTTCTAAATTGTTCTTTTCTTTAGAACAAATGCAGGCACATTGGCTCCTCCCAGTAGAGAGAAATTCTGATTTTCATTGCACTCACTCAAGATTACGCAGGCCTGATCTGCTCCAGATTAGACCCTAAACTGACATTTCAAATTGTGAGGAGTGAGGCTCTTTTGAAAATCTGGCTTCTTGGTTTCAAAGTTCGGGAATCCTTTCTTGCTTATCCCTAGGGAAGCTCTTGATCAATTGATTTATTCCAACAAAAAAGCTAAAAACTCCCAGTTCCATCAAAGCCAGCGGTAAAACTCTCAGCATTAAGACAGTATTCTACCAGCATGCTGTGCCCCAGAGTTGTTGGGGATTCTTGTTTTTATTGTGTTTTTGAGAAACAGCTCTGTCAATGACGCCAAAGGTTGCATTAGAAACCATCACATTGTGTTGCTGGCTCTTCATGGTGATGTGACTGGTACCTCCAGCTTGGCTCTCCATCTGCTGCCAGCAGAGACAGCAATGTAACCGTCAACATATTCGTGTTCCAAGGAGAGGAGAGTAATCATGAAAGCAGGAAAAGTTATTAGAGCTGATGATTTAGCCTGAGAAAGGGTGGATTGTACCACCTGATATGCCCTACCAGCTAGGAGAAGAATAACCTTTCCTCTGCAGGAAGGTTTGGTGCAATGGGAAGGAGGACCATATTTCCACCCTTTTTTTTTTTTTTGGCACGACTGTTAATTCTAGCAAAAGGAATAAAGGTCATGAAGGACAAAAGATTGGGAGGTGGTAAAAAACAAACCTTCTCCTCCCTCCCCAAAGACTTGACAGTCTGAGCTGCTTTGCCTAATAGAAACAGGCAGCAAAGAACATTTTGGCTTTAATAATTCTAATTATTTCACAATACTGTGGAATAAATTAGAAAGCCAAATGAAATCAGTGTCCCATGGCACTAGGAAGCATACAGTCATGGAATGCAGGTATCTCCATCTATCCTGAGTTCTGTCTTGCATAGACAAGACGAAAAATAATAGAAAATATGCTTAGAAACAGGAGAGAAAATTAAAGCCTGCAGCAGCTGCTGTGCAGAAGTACGAAGTCATGCAGGGAGCTGAAGCAAAACCAGCCCTGAACTTGAGCCTCCAGCACATCACTCTCATGCCAGAGCCTTCGTTTTCCTAATGGTTAGGATAATAGAATGGTTTTGGTTGGAAAAGACCTTTAAGATCATCAAGTCCAATCATCGATCCCTGCTAAGTCTGCCACCAGACCACATCCCCAGGTATGACATCTACTTGTCTTTTAAACACCTCCCCGGGCAGCCTCTTCCAATGCTTGACTACCCTTCCAGTAACAAAATTCCTCCTAATAGCCAACCTAAATCTCCCCTGGCACATCTTGATGCCATTTCCCTTTGTCCTGTCACTGGCTGCCAGGAAGAAGAGACCAACACCCACCTCACTACAACCCCGTGTCTCCCCCTCTGCCCTTCTCCCGAGGGATACACAACTTCAAGTCCTTCGAAGGAT
Source organism: Phaenicophaeus curvirostris (assembly GCF_032191515.1). Lineage (NCBI taxonomy): Eukaryota > Metazoa > Chordata > Aves > Cuculiformes > Cuculidae > Phaenicophaeus > Phaenicophaeus curvirostris. The sequence goes on along the minus strand of NC_091418.1, from coordinate 1,492,025 downwards.
ACACAACTTCGAATCCTTCACCCAAGTTCGAGCAGCTGTCAGTCCCTCAGGAGCCTCTGGAGCTGGGAAATACTAAGGGAGCAGACATTTAACAGGCTGGGAAATCCATCAAGATTCGACGCAGCCCTAGGGGCATCTGTGGGGCTTCCTTGGAGACGCTGCCCCATGGGAACGATCTGACTGCAAGCACAGAAGAAAGTCACTTTCATCTGTGCTGAGGGAGGAGAAAATTCACATTCCTTATTGTAAGGCCCAGCATTCAAATACTCAGAAGTCTTTAACAGTTGGCCATGAAGCGGGTGAGCAGGAAGATGACTCGTACAGCCACGTACGAGAGCCAAGGACCCAAAACAGACTTTCTCATAGAGGCTGCTATTTATCAGTATCCTCATCCATCACGCTGAGGGATGAAAAGGCAAATGAATGACCCTGCTACTGGCTGCTCCTCTTCCAGTGCTACACAGAGGAAAGCAGACACCTTGAAAGAACCCGACTGAGCCTGGGAGGCTAGAACCTGCCTCGCATAAAGCGCTGGAACTCATGGTGAGAGCAGTTAAACCGTTCTGTCTCGCTGAGGGCATCCTGGGGAGGAGAATCACTAGCATGCTCTGGGCTGATTTGTGCTGCCCAAAGGCAGAAGGCAGAATAAAGCTACTCCTCCAACTCCCCAACCAGTTTCTCACCACCAACAGTGCTACCCTGGCCTCACTGGGCTCTTATCTCCCCACACAGAGCTGATCCTTGAGCAAAAGCCATTCCTCTCCATTTTCCTCAGTGGGATAACAATGCAGAATCAGCAGCAGCTCTTTGACTTGCAGTCACCCCTGTTCTGCCAGGAGGAACTTCTACCTACCACCACCAAGCCTTCCTTTCACAGCCAGTCCTGGAGCCAGGGCAGAAATCCAAAGAGCAGCCAGCACTGCAGGACCTGCTTTTATCTTCCTCGTGCACCTGGCAAGCATTACTGGAAATCATCTCCCAGCTGAGGCTGGTGGTGCTTCAGCAAGGGAGGACGAGCCACCTGCAGCAGGTGTTCAAAGGAATGCCCACGGGAAAGAAGGATAACAGCAAGAGCTGCCATCCCCATCATTAAAATACGGAGACACTAAAGGAAAAATCCACAAAGATCATTTGCAAAGTCCTAAGTCTTACCAGACTCAAAAGGGGACACCATCTCACTCCCGAGTCACTGCCTGAAGGATCTTTTCTCTGTTAAATTGCCTTTCCTGCATATTCACAAAGAGCCGCCCTGGGCTGTGTTCACTGCGCTCCTTTAGATGGTTCCTGTGTGCTTTGGGCAGCACCAGCCGAGCACTGCAAGCCCATCCATCTTCCTGTTTCTTGCTTTCAGTGATTTACAATGTCACACGGAACCTGGAAGCAGAGAAGGAAATTAAAGCAGATTCCCCTGTGTGACCCCTCTGTAAAGGGGCAGAATCCCCTCCCTCGCCCCGCTCGTCCCACTCGGGATGCAGCCCAGGACGTGGTTGGCTTTCTGGACTGGGAGCACACATTGCAAATTTGACTCAATTCAGGAAGAATTTAGCTCTCTTGAGCCTCCGTGTTGGTCACCAGACCACTCAACAGCAAGGATCTGCCATGGCAGCACAGGCCAGCGTTTCAGTGGCGTCCTCTGCTCTAACACAGGGTTTAAGATCTGCAGCTCTTGTAGTCCCTTTCTTGGCTTCACTGCCGTCATATGCTGGCAGATACTTTATGAGCCTAGGGACCCAACTCCTTCTGTTCACTTCAAAACCACTTTGCTGAGCAAACAGAGGAGAGGGGTGAGTGGAGCTGGTGCCTCTCCCAGGCAAGGCTGGGCTCTTTGGGGTTGAATCTTTTGTTCTTTTCCCTCCCTGCTGCTGCTGGCTTTGGTGATCTTTCTTCATAAGGTTTCCAAAAGTGACAAGGGCAATTTATTATGCGCGCACGAAGCCTTGGGAATCTCCTGGAGACGTATCATTCCTGCTATTATCCTCCTCACACGAGGAGCTGTTGTTCTTGTCAAGCTCGCTCGCTTCCTCCCTTTGCAAAGAAAAGAAAGGTTGCTGGGGATTTTTCATTAATCATTTTTACGCAGAGAGCTGCAGCTCCCGTCTGCATTCTGATCACTTCTCATCTCTGCCACCACTCTTCATGGTAGCACTTATGAGGATTGTTTTATGCTGCTGGTTCGAGGGGCATTAATGACCAACCATTCGGTGTCCAGAGAAAAGCCTTAAATTTAACGTACGCTCCAGTGGGGGAAATCTATTACAGCCACACATTTTCTTTCTTGTAATCCTTCTTCAAGAAAGGTGCCTACAAAGAGTAGAGGGAGCAAGAGGGAAAGGCTGGCAGGAGGAGTTTGCTTTACAGTGAAAAGGAGGGAGAAGCAAGTAGAGGTTTTTGGAGTTGAGCAAGGGCTTGGAGCTGTGGTAGCTGAAAGTTGGAAGATCCAAGATCAAGGAACGGCCAAGCAGGAAGGGAAAATATTGCCAAAACATAATGATTTCAGCCGATGGGAGCTCAGCGTGTCCTAATTTCTGGCCCACGAGGTAAACGCTACTGCTGCCAGGGTCCCTGAGGCTTCTCTCTGACAGACGGATTTTCTTGAGCGTTGGTACAGTACCAAGCGCCGAGCACTTCCATCTCAGTCATGGCCTCTTCACATGGATCTCTCCATGAAGCACAGCCCGGCTGCGAGGTTACACAAGACAGTGGCTGAACCAGCCCAGTCCTGCGCAGGCCGATTTCTTCCCCTCCCTGGGCATTCACAGTCCAATAGGTGATTATTAATAATGACAAAATTACCTAACTTCTTGTGTCCCCTGAGGTCCGAGTCCTTCAGAAAAGCAGGAGGACCAAGCACCGTTCTCCCATTTCCTCTCCAGAGGATGGCGAAAATGTTCTGGGTCTAAAAATAGCAGTAAAACTGGACCTTGAACGAGTCCCTTCCTCTCGCTGCGCCTCTGGACTCCTCCCAGCTCCTGTCTGGTTCGTGTGCTAATTTTCTGCTGGCTCTCTTGTGTGGCAGAACATCAGAGCCTGATCCTGGCAGCTGGGATCAATGCCCCTTCCTTCACGCACGCATGCTGGCAGCTCTGTCCATGCAGAATTAATCTCAAATGTAATCTTGTCTCTTTACACCGGGGTCAGGCACTGGCTCCTGTTCTGTGTCTGTGTGACTAAATACGTGCGGCACTGTAATTCAGAGCCTTTGACATCTCATTTTAATACAAAAAAGCATAAAACATAGGGGCAAGATATTGGAAAAGACCTTCTGGACCATGAAAGTTCAGCTCTTTGAGATAAAATCTCATTCATACTCCATCAAATTTTCTCTTTAAACTGTCAGGCTTCCTTTCCTACTGCCCCAGCCTTTCCAAGGCATAGAAATATCTCTCCCTTCCACCCTAAGTTTACTCACCGTGAGGCTGCTCTTCTACTAACAGTGCCCTTTAGGTTACATTACAACATCAATACTAACATTAACAATTAGGAGCCTAGAGGGGCTGTTGCTGGGACCAAAAATAACTCTGGCAAGCCCAACGTATTCAAGCTGCAGGACAGTAAATAACGTCTCAGGTTCATCTGCTTGTCCCAGTCAGAGAATCCAGGAAGGAGGAGAGATGCTGGGGTGACTGGGCAGCAATGAGGAGGACTCCGAGGGCATCGCTGCATGAGGGTGCAGTTGGACAAAGGAAAATGCAAGCAGGGAAGAAAAGAAACCTTATTGTGCTGTGTAGAGCAATTTACAGGCAGCTGCTGAGTCCCCCGGGGACCAGGCAGAGGTGGGGAGAGAAAGATGTTCCTGCCGCCTTTCAGACTGGACCCACATCAAACTCGTTAATGTCACTAGGAAGGAATCTGTACGGAGCTTTGTTGCAACCCTAATGAATCCTTTGCTGGTTACAGTAAATTTATTCTTTTGATTTCCCTTTCTCCCCCCACCTTGTTTCACGTGCCGCCCCCTCCCCCCCTTTATTTAATGTTCCCTTTCTGGCAGCTTCTTCTTTTTATTTCTCTCCAATTTAAAACACAGTTACAAAGCTGTGGTTGATTCCAATTAAACACCCCCTTGGGGATTACTAAAACACACACACTCACAGACACACAAAGACCCCCTCTTTGATTGTTTCCATGGCAACGTATTTAAATAACTCATTCACAGTGTCCAAGTGAAGAGCTGAAGGATTTGGAGAAGCTCTTTCTCCTCCTGTTCCCTCACCTCCCTCCTCCCCCAAACCACCCATGCTGTAGCTGTAATGGGTGTGAGACACACACTGCACTCGCCAGGCTTTGGCTGGGATACAGAAAATATCCGGAATATGTGTACAGACTCCTGGGATTCCAGAGGAGGAGAACAGTAAAGCCAATAACATACACGAGTGGTGTCCCCCAGGGGTCCATACTGGGACCAGTGATGCTTAATATTTTCATCAATGACACAGAGAGCGAGATCGAGCACAAGATGTTTGACTTGATCAAGTTTGCAGAGAAGTCGTGGCTGCCCCATGCCTGGAAACATTCAGGGTCAGGTTGGATGGGGCTCAGAATAACCTCACCTGGTTAAAGGTGTCCCTGCTGCCACAGGGGGTTGGACTGGATGACCTGTAAAGGTTCCTTCCAACCCAAAGCATTTATGATTCTATATGGATGTGTGTCGGGTAGTACCTGTGGCACTTAGAGGGCCATGGGACACGTTTCCTGCACTGCTGCGTGAAGAGAGAGGTAACACCATACCTTACAGGTGGCCAAGTGTGTTCAGAGCCGTGGTTTACACACCCCACAGATCCACACGTGTGCGGTGCTGGATCTGCCTACGGAGCCGGGCACTGAGCAATCAATAAACCCACTTCAAATGCCGACGCGAGCAGGCTGGGAGGGAATGGCAGCCCCTGCTGTGCCCTTGACATTTCCCCCTTCCTCCTCCGCTGAAGAAGTCAACTCCAGCGTGAACTGGTTGCTTTGCAGCTGTTAAATATTAGTTCTGCATTAATGAAGGTGAAATTTTATCATCAAACGTTCTGTCTCCAAGAAGGGAAAAAGCCCAAAAGCGAAAGTGCACAAGTCCAATCATCACCACAGTAACGAGTGGACCAAGGCACTAATTTCACCTGCTGTTCTTTTCCATTTCTGTTGCCTTTTGTTCACTCCCTTCTCCACTGCAAGAACCACGGCTCCTGGCTGAGCTCTTCCCTCCTCATGCTCTTAGGAGAACATCTTTTCTGAAGATCTCACCTCAATTTCCCCTCTTTCAGCCAGAAAAACTGGTGGTTCATCACAGACCTGCTCAGGGAACTCTGCAAAGACAGGCATCTCATGCAGCTTTCCCTCTTGCCTGTTTTATTCCATTGCTGGGCTGTCATTTCAGCCACACCTTTAACAAACGAAACCCCTCTGCGGAGTCAATAGTAATTATAGGAATTTATCACAATTGCCAATCAAGGTGTGTTGGAAGGCCTCATCTTTCTTGTTTAAATTAGCTTTCACTGCACACAGACTACAAGTTGTCTTTAGGAAATCAATTGCAGGAAAATTACAGCTAAAATGGTGTTACACGACCTCATCAGCCACCGTGCAGCTGAATTCCTCTCCTCGGATACCTGGGTGGCCTCATAGCACTGATTTCTGGAGTAGAAGGAGACTACAGCCCTCAGCACACACCATGAAATAATCTTTATGAAGGCAGTGAGGACACTGAACAAAAAGCAGACCTCCAAGCTCATCCAGTCCAAATGTCAATCCAACTCCCCCATACCTGCTAAACCATGTCACAAGTGCCACAGCCACATGTTCTTTGAACCCCTCCAGGGACGGAGATGGCACCCCTGCCCTGGGCAGCCTGGTCCAGGGTTTCACCACTCCATCAGTAAAGTCATTTTTCCTAATACCCAATTTAAACCTCCCCTGGCAAACCTGAGGCTGTTTCCTCTCATCCCATCCCTAGCTACTTGGAAACAGAGTCCAGCACCCACCTCACCACAACCTCCTTTCAGGAGCTGCAGAGAGCAACGAGGTCTCCCCTCAGCCTCCTCTTCTCCAGGATAAACAGCCCCAGGTCCTTCAGCCGCTCCCACAGGCCCTGGACTCCAGCCCCTTCCCCGGCTCTGTTCCCCTTCTCTGGACACATTCCAGCCCCTCAATGTCCTTCTTGGAGTGAGGAGCCCAAAACTAAACCCAGGATTCCTACATGATTAATGCACATCGCTAAGGGTTTCATTCTCTGCTGATAATGCTGCTATGGGGAAGATGCTGAGCTGATAAATATCAGCTGGAGATGTGACTTTGCAGGACAGTGACAGTAAGCAATTCAAACCAATAAAGGGTTGATGATTTCATTCTGCTGATAAGAGCCTATTCCTGTCTCAGCCAGAGTTATTCTGCCACCCACATATTCTCGTTCTTAGGTTTTGGCCAAGTACATCTGTCAGGGACTATATGAACCACAGGCTGATACACTTCAGAAATTAATGAGATCATAAAAGTGCCCAGGGATTGCTGACTCCTTCCCTTGACCCAGCTGTGCGACTGGAAACAACTGAAGGCTCAAGTTTTACATCTGAATGTGCCCCTTTGGCTTGTGCAGACACGCAGCGAGACTGGGACCATTTGGAGGGTGACATCGCAAAGGCCACATCACACCATTCCCTAATTCTGTCCTGCCTTTCCATCTCAGACCAATATCTGTTGCAATCAACACGAATCCCACTGACTTGGTGTAAGAGGTGTTCAAGGCCAGGTTGGATGGGGCTTTGAGGTGTCCCCATGGCAGGAGGGTTGAACTGGATGGGCTTTGAGGTCCCTTCTGACCCAACCATTCTGTGATTCTACAGATCTTAAAAATCTAGGCTTCAGTGACTTTTACATCGCCACAACCCATGAATTTTCAGTAGGGCTATTCCTGTTCCACATTGCTGGCTTAGCTAAGGAGAATAGTTACAGTTTACCTTGGTCAGCTCTGGGACAGCGTATCCAGTGGTCCAACACACCAGCAAGGGTGGTGTCATCATCCCCTGGCACAGTTTCTTCTTCTTCTTGTCCTGTTTTCTGCTGTTGCCAGCACTGCTCCTGCACATACTTGTGCTCCCGTGTTTACTGATCGCCTCTTGTCTGATTCTGACATCAGTCCTGGAACAGGAATGATTAATTAACAGGGCTTATCATTTCACACGAGCTACATAAGCAAATACCTTTCCCCCCATCTTTGCGTTTTCAGAGTGCAGTTTATCCTTCCAAGGCACCCAAGATGACAGCTCGTTAAAAATCATACGGCTGCCTGGAAGCTCAAAGAGGAGACGGCACGGTGTCGACTACTGTGTTAACAGAAGTAAATGCACTTAACAATTTACCTTTCCCTGGCACAATATGGAGCCTGTCATTTGTGGGGGAGTGCTGGAGCTGTGAACACACCGGGGTGTTGTGGAAAGAATAACCTGGGATGCTGCCCTGCTGACAAGCATTGCTCAAGGGAAAAAGAGAAAAAAACAAAGAAAGGAAAGCAGTTGACAGAAAGACGGGAGATTGAGATGAGATCTTAGGCAGAAATGTTTTGCTGTGAGGGTGGGGAGGCCCTGGCCCAGGTTGCCCAGAGCAGGGGTGGCTGCCCCATCCCTGGAGGGGTTCAAGGCCAGGTTGGATGGGGCTTGGAGCCCCTGATCCAGTGGGAGGTGGCCCTGCCCATGGCAGGGGTGGGACTGGATGGGCTTTGAGGTCCCTTCCAACCCAAACTACTCTGTGATTCTATGATTTAATGGCTTAAGGACCAGGGAAGGCTCAGAGTGAAAAAGAAAAGGGAGTTATGGACTAATCGCTGCTATGCCTGCTTGCTTGTTCCAGAGGATGGGTCACATTAGCTTTTCTAAGCTGTCACGACTGATGGAGCAATTCAAAATTGCCGTGGAGCAGTACAAAAGAAGTTTAAAGAGCTGCGAATAATCAGTGCCGTGGGTGGCTGCGGGCTGTGCGAGCAGTGACTTGCAGATGAGACAAGCTGCACTGCTGCTGGCGCTGTAGCTCCCAGCGAGGCTTCCTACCCTTCCATCTGGAAGGGCGACTGCAGACAGCGACAGTCCTGAAGGAAATCTCACAGGGCCTGTCTGCACCACACACAGAAATCGTGTTCCTTTGATGTACTCCCACGCAAACTGGGAGTCACTCCACCGAGCCAGCGTGTTTGTGCTTGTGTATAAATCCGGCATCGATTTTACACAGATGTGCTGATATTTTGGGTAAAAAAGAAGACATTGGAGGTCTTTTGTTCCTGGTCCTACTCCCAAAATGCTAAATGAGGCACTGAGAGGTAAACCACCAAGCAACCCAAGCTCAAGGCAGCAGTAGGGAGTGCACATCACCTGCTATTTAGGGGTGTAATATCAAGCAGTAACATCATCTTCTAAAGATGATTTACACAAGAACAGCAACTACCTCCCTCCACTGACTGTAACGGCTGTTACATGAGCAGTGTCTGTCCCAAACCTTTAGGATGCTGTTCCCCGTTAAATCCCAGGTTGTACTGAAGCCTTGATTAGATAATGAATTTCAGCACAGCTCCATCCAGTCCTACTCTGATGCTCAGGGACAGGCACCGACACATTGCGCTGTTTGCCAGGTGTCAAACACGAACCATTCTCCAGCACTGCCCTCCTGTGCAATCCTGCAGCCTATTTGCTCCTTCAGCTTTTAAGCCCATAACCTTGTACCTCGCACATTTTTTAATCTTTATGTATGAGACCTCGTACTGTAGGTCTTGTTCTCAGCTGGAGCCTGTAAACACTATCATAGTATAAATACTACTGCAAGTCTTGATGGTTTCTTCAAAGCCATATAAATACAAAGCATCCATAGGTCAGGAGCACAAAAGTATGGGCTTTGTTGGGTGATTTCTTTCTCAAGTTAATGAGGTATAAAGCAAACAAGTACTTTAAAAGGGGTCTGATAGTCAAAGGAGCTTCACAGCAGCAAACATCTGGAGGAACACTGATCTCTGATTATCTGCAATGCTTCCTCGAGCTCACTTTGGTCTAAAAACCAACTCTCCAAGTCCCATTCACTACCTTCTTGCAATCACTTTCTGGTGCCTCCTCTTAATTAAAATCTGCAGACCCGTAATGTCCATTTTGTACACAATTTCCAGTTCAGCAGTGTGGAGGTGAGGACAGACACGTAATCCATCACCAGAGATGGAGAGGACTTCACATTTCAAAGTAGGGAGGGGAGTATCCAAGGGATGTGGAATTAAAAAGCCAGAACAGAAGAGGCTATCATTTAAATTCACCAGTTTCAATTCTGTGAGGTGCTTCTTAGCTGCTGCTAAATATGCTGAGAGATAAATGGGTCAAGCTTAGCCTTTGTCAGCACTCTTGCATCTCTAAATCTCCAGGATCCCTCCATTGCTGTAATTGTTTACTGGGTTCTCAGGGAAGCATTGCCTGCATAAAAAATACCACTGCTCCTCTCCTTCCTCAAGACAGTCTCTTTCTTGGGTCAAGAAAGTTTTTCCTGCAGATAAATTACACTTCATCACCCTGAAATATCTACAAATGAATAGAAAGAGGGAAGGTAGAAGGAAGATGCTTTATGGAGGATGCGGGACGGAGGAGAGACCACTGTGCTCAGCAGTCTCTTCAGCTCCAGAGCGCTGACTCCAGGGCAGGATTAAGGAACGGGAGCTGCTGCCCTCTGAGTCAAACGGGCTTCGGGATTGCTGCCTGGACGCAGCTCCTGCCTTCGTGCCTCTGGTCTGTGCACTGGATTATTAGAGCAACTCTGAAAAAGTCATCAGCTGCCTCTTGCTGCTCTGAGTATGAGAAGTTATTGCTTACGTACCACCGCCCGCCGTCTCCCCGAAGATTGCTGATCGCTCTGATCTGACACACGCAGGCTGCGGCTCCGCAGTGCCATGACAACCCCAACACCCTCACAGCTCCTTCAGGAGGGGCAGGCTCTGCTCCTATTTGGTCCAAAAAAGCCCTTTGCTCACTTCTGAGAAAAAAGCGGAGCCACAACAGAAGAAACACTGGTGTCATTGTGATACAGAGCAGTCAGGGCTCTGTCCGACCAGTAATAACCTTTAGTAAAGTGCAGTGGCTGGGAAAAACAGACAGAGGGAAGACTGCTGGCGCAGGGGGAAATAGTGAAGTTGCAGGAATAAAAAGCAGGATGAGATATGAGGCTGTAGGATCACAGGGATAAGCATCCCCTGGAGGCAGTGGACTGGATGCTAGGATTTACCCCCACTGAGTACTCAGACTCTCAGTCTGGGGCAACGCAGAGGAAAACAACCCTTGAATTTTTAAGTCAGCACAGGGATAAAATAACCAAGCAAACCAACACTCCTTTAACTACTCCCTTTATCCACATGCAATTCCTCTATCTTTCAAGTACTAAAAAGGTCTCCAGGTCTTGAAGAGCTCAAATAAAAGTTCTCTTACTCCCCCAAGCATCTGCTTCATGTCCTGGCTTTCTCGGCTTGCTTTAAATGACTCTCTCCCGCACTTTGTTAATTATGTGATTACAGCATCCATTGACAACGAGAAAATTAAAACTCCACGCCGCCTTTCAGACAACACTTTATTACTCTGCAAAAGAGGCTGGATGCAATTTAGCAGAGCACTGTGCAGAAAAACCAGAATTGTTCTCTTCCACAGGCTTCCTCCTCCACTCCCACTGTTTCCCCAGAGACAGCAGTGTTTGCAGAGGCTTAATAAAGCGGGAAAGAGAGCAGGTGTGAAAGGAAACATCAATTACCATTAGCCCTGACAATCCTGGACGATCCCACCCATGGAGAAGGAGCGATGGCAGTCAACTCTGTATTTCTGTCTATGCAGATAATTATGTGCTTTGCTTCACTTGTAAGGGTGAAGCTGGTCAGGACTTGGGGATGGGGGCAGGTAAGCAGGTGTATCTGCCCCACAGCTGCAACCACAGCCCTGCACTAAGTTCTGACTTCCACAGACAACCCCCCGCCTGAAGATTTTGCAACCTAAACACATGGGAGCACCTGGTGGTGTCCACAGAGGAGGTGAGGAATTAATGGTCAAACATCCATAGCTGCGAAGCACCTGGCCTTTTCCAACACTGAATGATAAAATCTTTAGGAGGAGCTGAACCCCTAAACAGGAATCATGCTATGATTCTATGACTCCAGGATCTCCTGCAGCCCTGGGCAGGGCACAAGTAGCACTGGCTTCTTCCTCAATCTAATGCAGGGACTGAGTGTTCTAAAGTGTGACCCAAAGCCTCCTCCGCCGCAGTTTTCAGTGCCATCTCCTCATCTTCTTCCCCTGACTTGGACATTTCCTCACAGTGAATTTCACAGGTCCTCCAACAGCTAATGGGAGGTATTTATTTCTATTCTTTCAATGCTTCACTTTTAAGTACAGCGATAATTCAACGTACCTCATTTTGGGGGAATGAAAGATTACCCTTATTTTCAGTTCACTTTTTTGTGTTTTATTTTTCTCTCTCTTTTCTTATTGAGCTCTGAACATTAATAATCAGCCCTCATTAATTCAGTTAATTCTTCAAATCCTCATATTCTTCATGCCCAGTGCTATAAAGCCAACGAGGAGACTAATGAAAGCTGAAGAGATGGTTAGAGTTATTAAAAATCAATTCTTTTTATTCAGTAACCCTGGGGGTGTTAATATTCTCATCTCACATCATCACAGTGACATCCCTCCCATGGTAATTCTAAGATTTGTGGATTTGAAGGAGGAAGGAGGGCACCTTCCAGGCTTCTGGGAATCCTTTAGTATTAAGGTGTTGTGGTCCCACGTCTGTCATGACGTTATGGAACCTTCACTTGGGGTCTGCTGACCTCTCTGAAGTGTAGAAAGAGAGCAAAGAGCTTTGCAGTCCATGTGCATTGCTGTGAATCCAAGTATCCCCTGCCAAATCCTACACATTAAACACAATCCTAAGTGTGAGAAAGGGGTGTCAGGGGAACCAGCAGAGAGCAGCGGCTCCCAGTTCCCATCGCAGGGCACAACAAGGGAGAGGGCAGAGTTGGCTTAAGGGCAATGGAGAGAAAAGAGGGTCTGAAAGGCTGGCCAAGACCCCCAGATCTCCAGCTGGTGACCTGTACAGAGTCTGCAGGGCTACGCTGCCTGCGTGATCTCATGCTTGTTGTCATTGTGTCTGAGATAAGGCACCATGGCAACTGATGCATTTTCACTCCCTCGTCTTTAGGATGAAGCTCCTTTAGTTCCCGAGTCCCTGAATGGGTGATAACCCCCTTACCAAAGGCAGAGAAACCTCCTTTTGCCAATACCTTCCCTCCCCACTAACCCACAGCTGAGAAAAGACCTGCAAAAATACCCTTACGGAGGGGGAGAGCCATCAACTTTTGGTCCCACTTCTATGGGATAAAAGAATTATGAACGGCTGTGCCAGTCAGTCGTGTTCCTTCCAGCACGTCCTGTATGCCTCCCATGTCAGCTTTCACCTCCTGGAGTGACTCTCAAGGGGATTTCTATTGTGTATGCTGGCCAGGCTCCGTCGGGATTCACTTTTAAATCTCCTTTTCAAACAGATAATTAAAACATAATGGTGTTTACATTACAGATGGAGCCGAGAGAAAAATAATAATAGTAATAATAATCATAATAAACACTGCTTTGCTACTCAAGGGAGTTTATCAAACGGCTCTTGGAGAGGCTTGGTACACTTTAATGAGTTTAAAGAAGATGATTTACACTGAGCAAACTCACTCAATTGTTCACACGCGACTGGTGAGGTGAAGAAGCATTTGGAAGCTTGTGACCGGAGCAGCCAGCACTGAGGCTGCAGCAGGACAAAAAAAGGCAAAAGATATTAAAATCCCATAACTTTTACGACAGTGGATATGTAGAATGGAATTGCAGCTCTGCAGAGTCCAGAAGCTATTCTGAATTAATGGCTTGGCTTTTCCAGTCCATTCAAACAAGCTCATTTCATGCAAGATAAATTACAGGACCCTGCCACCCTCACTCCCTGAAGAGAGCTTTTTATAATTCACGGTGTGTGTGTAGGAGAACGGACAGTTGGGTTTGCTGACAGATATCCTGTGGCACAATGACCCGCTCTGGGGGCTGCAATATTTGATTCATCCAACACCACCTGGAACAAGAAGGAGCTGTCTAAGTAAAAAGAAGGAAAAGATCACGAGCAAGCTCTCGGTAGAGCCAGCAAAAACAACCCCATGAGAGATGAGAGAGACTTGCTGTACAAGTCCTTCCAGCACTGAAAGGGGCTCCAGGAAAGCTGGGGAGGGGCTCCTGATCAGGGAGGGCAGGGATAGGATGAAGGGGAATGGTTTTCAGCTGAAAGAGGAGAGATTGAGATGAGATCTTAGGCAGAAACACTTTGCTGTGAGAGTGGGGAGGAACCAGCCCAGGTTGCCCAGAGCAGTCGTGGCTGCCCCATCCCTGGAGGGGTTCAAGGCTACACATAAAACTGTGCATAGTGTTTAACCTGCTGTTTTTTCTTTGCCTTCCCCTCATGCATTAAAATTTTAAAGAGTGAAAAACGAGCACTGAAAGAATTTCTTCAGTCAGCAACCTGCAATCTCTGATGGCAATTAATCAAGACGTACTTTGTCAACTTCCCCTTGTTCTCTTATGCTTTATGATCATGTTATTTCATCAACACAATAAAAAAGGATAAATCTTCATTGCTGAGAAAATTGTTTTCGGGAGTAAGGGTAGCAGCCTTAGCTACGCTACTGATCTTGTGGTCCAGATCGATCCCTGAGAGCCGAATTAATTATTTTTCACTGGGATGCATTCATTAAGACCTAATGGGGATATTTTCGAGTCCTGCACATCATCATAACACCAATCTGTCATTCAGGGCAGCGTATTCACACAGTCGTGAGGGTTCAGCGAGCAAAATGTCCAGCAGGCAACTGGAGAGGCTTGGGGTGGCCATGTACACGGTGGTGGAACGGACCTACAAAACAGCCATCAGAATGCTACCGTGCTGTTTCGTTACCAAAAAGAATAACCACAATAATTACACTGTCATGGTGAATATTCTACCAAGAACCAACCATCATTTCATCTGTTGCAAAGTGTAACATCAAAAACTCTTTATTCTAACCTGAAGACTTGCTCTGCCACTTCAATACCTGCCCTCAATGCAAGTCATGAAGCTTTCAGATTTTAGGAGAGGACATGCAGGATGTCCTGTAGCCACAAGAACACCTTGACCATCCTGTTTCCCCGTCCTCTCCCCCTCTGCCCCACAGTTTCCCCTAGAATATCAGCTCAGCTTAAGTTTTTGTTATCCTCAGAGGCTTTGTTGATGGTCCCAACCAGGATTTGCTCTTAAATCTACTTAAGAATTAACGAAGTGCCACCCCAAATCTTGCCCGAGCCACTTCAAGCGTAAGCTCCATAAAACCCCAGTATCCAGTAACTTCACTCAACATTCCTAGTCACTTTTCAAGAGCACCTGGTGCCACAGCACCTCATTTCAGTGGTCAGATTTCTCTTTTGTTGTGCTTGCCATGTTCTCCCCAACCGATTTCAGCAGGGTTGTCCAGATATTAATGCAGTAAATGTCTGAAACGCTTGCAGGTCCATTGCAGCTCCCTAAATCTTTACACCAACAGTAGAACTTCAGAGCACCAAATTCATGCGTTCTTTGCTTTTCTCATTACTCAGTTTGGCTTCATCATTGGCTCATTGCCCACAAAATATTGATTGGCCACCGAATCTCCATGGGCAGCACTGTAAAACCAGCCATAGATTTACATTCTGGACAGAAATCCTGACAGGGCCAATAACAACCTGAACCCCTTGTAGGCTCTTTTATTACGAAGTGGACAGAGGGCTCATTGCACCAACTCAGAAAATAATTGGTTTCAGCTTAATGTTCTTGTAGTTAAAAGGATTCCCAACACGTCTCCCTCAAGAAAAAAAAAAATAAGGCACTTCAGTTCTAATACACAAAGGTCTTGTAGAATGAGAATAGTTTGAGTTGGAAGGGACATCTAGGATGGTTGGGCTCAATGATCCGGTGGGTCTCTTCCAACCTGGTTATTCTATGATTCTGTGATTCTATGATCTGCAGTCAGAGGATTGGACGTTCACCTGCTCAGAAAGCCACCTAGAGCCCTAAGCCCCAGCTCAACCCCCTGCATGTATGAAACTTTACCACTGGGAACACAACGATGGGGAAACTCTGCTCCGGTTTCAGTGTCTGAAAAACTGTTTTTTGCTTCCTAAGTACTAAGTTAGGAGATACAGCTTGTTCTTCACCATCCAAGGGAAAACCAGATCATTTTCTAGGTCTTTATGCCAGCTGTGCTCTGTTCTACACCACAACAGCCGCCTCACCCAGGCACTCCTGCCCTACAGTCTACTCAGCTCTGATTACAGCTCCAAATAAATACCTCCTTCAGTGGCCGTTACAGACTCTGTTTTCCACCGGTGTGTCTTTAAAAAGCCTGCTCGCAGAATATTCACTGATGATTTATCAGCTTAATACCTGCCCCAGTAGCACCCAACAGCCGCTCGCTGCAATCTGGAGTTCACACACTGGCTGCAGCAGTTTATTTCCCTGATTAGGCTGTAGACCCATTAGACTGTTCCCTCTCTTACTGATTGGGGAGGGAGGGTGAGCTCAGGAAAAGGAGTTTAATGGCTTTGTTACTATAGAAATGTTAGAGCTTTAGCAAAATCAAGCGAACAGCTAATTTCCCACACCTGCCAATATCCGAGCAGCATGCGAGTTAGAGGCTTTCCCTCACAATTCCCAAGGCAGGGGAAGAAAGGGAAAATACTGATTTAAGAATAGCCAGATTTACTACTGATGCTTTGCATGAAACTGGTCTGTTATGCCCATGGGAATTACTCCTGTCTCCCTCAGCCACCCTTTCATCGCCTTCTCGACCACGGGTGAAAAGGAGAAGACAGTGGAAAGTCAGAGTAAGGGTTTTCCAAGACATGCTCGTTCAGGATGCCTCAAGCAAGTGTGTGGATGAGCAGAGGAGTAAAATAATTGCTGAAACTCTGCTATGGACAAACAAGGAGCTCCAATGACCAGGCTGCTGGCACCACCTTCATTCACCGTTGATTTAACAGGCATTAGAAAGAAAAATTCCCTGTGGCTCAACATCCACAATCACCTCCCCAGTTTCTCCAGCCCTTACAGTTTCAGTTAACTTTTCCAATAGCTCATGAATTAGAAAAACCAGGCCTTGAGTTATAACTCCTCTGTATTAAAGTGATCATAACAGATTAGTGATAAAAACAAAGTAATTGACTTTTTTTTCTCATTTCCTCCCTGCCCCAACAAGCTTAAACAAGTAACAAGACTGGTGTGAAAGGATTTCCATTGAAAATTTCTGGTAGTAAAATCAATTGTTCCGAGGACAAATTTTATCACAAGAATTAATCATTGCTCTCTTCAATTACTGCACTGCCGTATTATCAATGGTATTCACAATGCAAAGGATGCAGGAGGGCATCTTAATTACAAAATAAGACTGTGCAGTAACTGCCAAGTCTTCTGAAAGCAAAGAACTGGGAAAACATTCCTGATGATGGAACATAGTGGTGTGTGCACCCTGTCATGTCAAGACTGCCTGGGAAACTGCTGCAAGTACTTCTTGACCCAACATGGGAATCACACTCCATAGAATAAACCTTGTCTTGTGCTGAGCTTGAGGACAACCTGCCCCAAACCCTGGAAATGTTTGAGAGACTGGACAAATGGTTATCTTGGCTAATCAGATGGCAAGAGTTATAATACAGGAAGGGGTGTCACTTGGTTTACACGGAATCCCTTGTTAGAAGCATTCAGGCATCACTAATACAGATGATAATCCATACTGACAGTCTTTTATGATAAAACTCCTTAAGGATGCAAGGGCAAGGAGCTACAGCTCTTTCAGATAAGCTGTTAAAAATCTAAACATGACCCCACTGATCTTTTTGCTTTGATTAATATAGCGGTCTTGTTAGTCTAAAAACCACATTAGCAGCTGATAGGTTGTCTAGGTGAGTGCTGAGGTAAAGCAAGGTATTTGTTTTCCTATGCCTTTACTGTCCTTGTTGGTCCATTAAAATGTTGTCCAAGTCCCTACTGAGGCTTCCTTTTGTTTATAAAGGGACATTCATAAACACCTGCTTCAAATTCTTAGCTACTACTAATTGCAACTGCTCAGCTGGTTTATATCTGCAAAGGATTTAGCCCTTGATCTTGAATTTCTCATTCATTTTCTTAGCAGTAATTACACTGCGTGTTTGGGAAGAATAACAGACAACAACCGCACGGCTGTTCTGCTGTGCCATGAGATAAATTATGTTTATCATGCGGTTCTACCCATGTCACTTCCACAGTGCCCGGTGATTCATCTCCCATAACCCTCATTTCATTCTGAACCGTTGAGCAGGTCCCAAGGGATATTAATCGTTAGCATATGTGTCAGGCAAGCGCATCTCCCTCCTTCCCAAACACTGCTCAGCTGCTACAACGCGCTGTCTCCACTTTGAAACCTGCAGTGAGCCTCTACAGCTCTGCAGCTGATAAAGTACACAGAAAAGCTGACCACGGGCTTTCACTCTGCTGTACTGGGTGCTCATATGGCCTTGTCCTGGGCTATTAAGTTTAATTTGTGTCAGTCAAGAACTATGACAAGGCAAGCTGCTGCTGAAAAAGTCTTGTTAAACTTAAGTGCATAGTCCATGGAAAAAAGTTTAGATGAAAACAACCAAGATCTGGCCCAGAGGAACACAATTTTGATAGCAGCCTGGCAAGGAGTCCCATCTGTTCTAAAATTAAAGTGAACTCTAAGCTGGGAAGTCAACCAAGACCTTGAGCCATGTCCCAGACTGATACAGCCTGCTGCAAACCTGCTTTTGAATGCTAGAAGAGACTTTAGTGTCTACTATGGAGCCTAAGTTTGGCTCCTTTAAGCACTCCTTTGGTCTTGTGCCATCATAGAATAGTTTGCGTTGGAAAGGACCTTAAAGATCACCTAGTTCCAACTCCCCTGCGATGGGCAGGGACACCTCCCACTGGATAAGGGGCTCCAAGCCCCATCCAACCTGGCCTTGAACCCCTCCAGGGATGGGGCAGCCACAACTGCTCTGGGCAACCTGGGCCAGGGCCTCCCCACTCTCATAGTGAAGAAATTCTTCCTTATGTCTAGTCTAACTCTGCCCCTCTCCAGTTTATACTCACTGCCCCTTGTCCTATCGCTACAATCCTTGAATAGAAGGAAAATTTAATCCAGACTTCCTGCCTCTACGGAGGCACCTACAGCACAAGGCTCAGAATAGACCAACTCAACTCATTTCCACTGTGTGTCTCTGTGAGCCCACAACAGGGTGACAGGAGGCAAGATGCGGCTCTGCAGAGCAGTTCCCTCTGGAAGGAGAAAAGGACCTTTCTTTGGCCAGCACAGGGGCTTTCCAGAGGTCCTCCGAGCACACAGCTGTAATTACACTAAATTACAAGTTTCCTCTTTTAAGCGATACTAATTCCCTGCTGCGTACGCGGCCTCGCCGAGGTCGCCGAGCCTCATTAGACACAGCACCAGGGATGTGCAGCTACCAGGGGTTCTGCACTCGGGAAGCCTTTCCTACGGAGCCATTCGTTAATAACTGCGATTTCAATAATGCTTTAGGGACCAAAGAAAATTATGTGTTTTAAACATTAAAGTATTATTAGTAGTAAGCAATAGAAATGATTGTTCCGGAATAGAAAGAATCTGTGCCAGCCTTAATTACACTCCCATTGTACTTCATCTTCGTGCTCCCCACACGGAGAGGGAGGGGTGGGTGGAAGATAATTGGAACAAGGTGAAAATGAGTGCTCATTAAATTGCAGACTACACAAGTGCTCATTCCACGTGAGAGGGCTGTAAATATGACTTTTAATGAAGTTATGACATGCTTGCCAATAAAAGTCATTTACTTTGCAGTATTACTGTTAATTATACACAGCTGGAGCCATTTAGTGCCCATCCCTTGTTAACTTTGTCGGGGCTCATCAACCCTTTCACAGCACCGTGCTTACCCTACCTCCTATGCAAGAAGTATGGGTCAAAGAGGCTGCAGGAACTTTAGGAGAGGGGGTTTAGATACCGTAGAGAACCTCTGAAACAGGGCAAACACTCCAGCTGGAAACGGAATTGTGCGCTCAATTCTGCAATAGAATCATAGAATAGTTTGGGTTGGAAGGGACCTTAAAGATCACCTGGTTCCAACCCCCCTGCCATGGGCAGGGACCCCTCCCACTGGATCAGGGGCTCCAAGCCCCATCCAACCTGGCCTTGAACCCCGCCATGGATGGGGCAGCCACAACTGCTTTGGGAAACCTGTTCTATTTTCCCACAAGAAACCTCCACATCCAGGAAGCTGCAGACCATGATGAGGTCTCTTCTAAGTCTCCTCTTCTCCAGGCTGAACAGACCAATTGCCTGCACTGTCCCTCCTTGCATCAGCAGAACTTTCTGAGACTCTGAACTGGCAACACAGCTTCCCACCAATGCCAATCTGATTAGATGCTCTGGCCTGACTAGCAGAAAATGGACCTAAGGTCATGCCCTATGACTGACTAAGCATTACACACCAGGTATTCATTAATTCTTAGTCTGGCTTTGAACAGGAAAGAGCCACCACTGGCTGTGGCTGTGGGCTGATAGGAACCTTGCCTCCTTTTGAAGAGAATCGATTTTCAGACATCAAAGGCTCCACATCTCATGTGCTTTTTCTTGGCCCAAGACTTCGCTGCATATTTTTCTTCCACTGACTAAGACTATTAGCAGGATCTGGGAGTTTGCCAGGGTTATTTAGATTGGGTATTAGGAAAAAAAATTTACTGAGAGAGTGGTGAAGCCTGGCTGCCCAGGGCCGTGGTGGAGTCTCCATCCCTGGAGACTTTCAGAGAAAGTGTGGCTGTGGCACTTTAGGACACAGTTTAGTAGACACAGGAGTGTTGGTCTGGCGGTTGGACTGGATGAGCTTAGAGGTCTTTTTCAACCTTAATGATTCAGTGACTCTATGATCCCTACAGTATCTTAAATGTGCCTTCAATGATAATTCTGCCCCTTCCACCAGAGCTGGTACCCCAACCGCACCCTCTGTAACACACCAGGTCCAAGATGAGAGCACAAATTCTCTTGAATAATACCAAGCACTGAAAAAGAAAGTGAAGGCAAATTAAGCTTCACAAAGGAAAAATTAAATTATTCTCTTATCTGAGTTGTTCCCAAATGGACCCATCAAAGTTTGGAGAATTATTATAATTGATAGCTATAGATTAACAAGAAGATAAACAGATTGATTAGGAAGCACCCGTTACACTCAGCTGGGGCTGTAGGAAATTTTCAACCTCAGCTTAATTGTTCCATTTTGCAGTTTTAATTAAGTGCAGCCTCCTGAACTGAACTATTCTAGATAGTGCGAGCCTGTGCACACCAGCGGATCCCAAGTTTCCTGGATACACTTTTAATTCCTTGGAACCAGCTTCTGACCTTCAGGACTGGAGTAGGGCAGTGATTACACTGTGTGAAAGCTGTTATTACGCAGAGAACCGCCGTGCAAATGATGGATTTAAAGGAGTATCTACAGGGTCTGCTATGGGCAGATGCAAGCCAGCTCCAGTCCAAAGGAGGTGGACGGGTTTTAGAGCCGTGCTGAGCCCAGGGCAATATGCCCAGCCTCCCAGAGGAGTTGCCCAGCCTGGTGCTGGCACTGCACTAATACCTCGATACGGTTTCCACTGCAGGTCTGGCTGGCACCCAGCTGGCCCTGAGCACAGGCAAAGCTCGCTCGCAGCTGCAGACGTAACCCCACACAGCACTGCACTGGGCAGAGATTTGCTGTTGGTTCCCCACACGGGGTTAGGTTTCACCAGTTGCACAGTTTTCCTATATTGGCAGCACTCTAAAACCAGATTTCTTGCACTGAGGAGCCAGATATCATCAGGCTCATTGATAGGAATGCTTGGACTCGATGATCCGGTGGGTCTCTTCCAAGCTGGTGATTCTATGATTCTGTGATTCTAGGCTCATAAGTTCAGGCGTTCAATGCTCTGCCACACAGAGGAGAAAAGTTAATTTAAAGCAAGTTGGTAGCCACAGAGCCTGGGTAGGCTTACACAACCCTGTTACTGCTCTCATTACTAACAAAGTCCTGCTTTATCACGCTCCAACCTGATCGTCTGGGGCTGGACTGGGATGCAGCTTTGCATCGTAGGGTTGGAGGTCTTGCAGGCTGCTCCTCGTTGGAGGAGGGAAGATACCTGGGGCTGTGCAGCCCTACCCTTGCCCTCTGCCATCCCAGCAGCTCTTGCCTTTGACAACTGTGTTCTAACAACCATCGCCACAGCACAGCAAGCTCAGCTCACAAACTGGCTCTAATAAACCACACAAAAAGGCCTGCTCATTGAGGCCAAGGGCCACGCTTACTCCTGAAATGTTATTTGGAAGAGGAAACAGTATATTTAATTAAGCGTCATGTTATGCTAGGCATGAAGGATTAAGCAGCAGGACAATTTCAGGAGACTTGATGCTACAGTGCCAAGAACAGGATTGGTGGCTGTTTGAGTTAGAAGGAATTCCAGCTCCCTGGAAAGGAAACATTTGTTGTTTTCTGCAAGGCATTTCCTTTGGTCTCTCTAACACCGTTTGGTCTTGGGAGTTAGAATCATGGAATCATAGAATCACAGGACGGTTTGGGTGAGAAGGGACCTCCAAGCCCATCCAGTTCCACCTCCCACTGGATCCAGTTGCCCCAAACCCCATCCAACCTGACCTTGAACCCCTCCAGGGATGGGGCAGCCACCACTGCTCTGAGCAACCTGAGCCAGGGCCTCCTCACCTGGGTCATGGGTCTGTCAGTCTCCAACTGCCTTCATCACCAAATGTTTTAAGGAGAAGACACAGCCCCGTGTGTATAAACACTACAATACAATAACCAAATCTTGTGATCTTCTGGCTTGACAGCAATGAAAAATGAAAACAAGCGGCGGGGGGGGTTTCTTGCCTTATCATCTCTGCACTCAGGGCTGTCTCCCCAGAGGTTCTCGTTCGCAAAGGGATGATTGTTAATCTGATATGGTCAGCTCCTCCTCACTCCAAGCTGCCTTGGCTCCTTAGCTCAGTCTGGCTCTGGATTGCTCATGAGAGGAATTTGTCTTGCAACTATGAGAGGCATCTACGGAGACGCGCTTTGAACCCAGACGTTTCAGAGAGCGAGGTGATGGAAATGTCTCCCTGTATAGCAGTATTTCCTTGTATCCATTCAGCTTCTAAGGCTGATGGTCAGGCAGAGGACATAACTGCAGTTAAGATGGAATGAAATAAAAGAACTTCAGAGGAAAAGCAGTAGTGAACAAGGGGGAGCAGAGAAGGAGGGCTGAGAAATATAGTTATAGCTGATACAACAAAGAGAGAAATGCAGCTTGGAGGTGACAGAGAGAGAACAAATCGGAAGAGGTCCCACAACACAAGAGAATTGCAGATGTGGTTATTGCAGTCCTATTTGCCCATTTACTACTACAGCCGGTACAAACCGCTGCCTTTCACTGCAAATGAAGATGGACGCAGATGCATGCTGGCAGGCAGTCTCACACAGAGGGCACTCTGGCACTCTAATATACTCCGAGGAGCCCTGAGTTTGCACTTAATGGGAGGAAAATGCAAACCCCACATCATGGTGTTGCTCCAGGTCACCCTGACAGAGCCAGTGGCTGGTGCTCCAGGACTGGGTTGATTATACCTGCCTTATTTGTTAGGTGTTTTGCATTTACACAGTAATTCATGATGCTGTGTTTAGGAGAAGACAGAGGAAACGCAACCTTTGGTTGGAATGCATCTTTTGGTATGCATTGCAGGGATTCACCTTATCATCACTGCTCTGCAAAGTTTTTAACTGTGCCCTTAACTTTAAATAGGAAATAAAAATAGAGCGATTGACAGGAGTCCTTTGTGTATTTATTCACATGGTCGCAGATCTTTTTTATGGAATATCGTTTAAAGTGCTGTCGTACCAATAAAATGCCTAAAAAACTACCTAGAGACCTAGTGACAACACATTTGCATCTCCTACCTGTCTGTGTTACTGATTCTTGGAGGCATTTTGCACCGCCTGACCATTAGGTGTGCGGGTGAAGAACAGCACAGGTAGGATCGTGTGTGTACCTTGAGAACCGACATTCATGTTCCTCCTCTCCTCCTCCCCAGGCTATCTCTGCACAAGTGATGGTTTTTTTTGATCATGCTAAAATCAGAAGCATCTTCCAAAATTCAGGTTGTATTAAGAGTCTTATTCTTAATCCCTCAACTTCAGTGTATTGATAAGAAAATACCAATTAAGATTCATATTCCCATGCTGGACCTGTAGTCAGAGACTAAGGAGATTATGTGATCATTCTAATTTCACACCCAGGAATGTTAAATAGTTACAGCTTTATCTTATTCAAACAGCAATGGCCCAGGAGCTCCAGGGGCCTTTTGGCCTGTCTGCTGCTACCACTGCAGATGTCCCCTGACCTTCAATCGAAACAACCTGGGTGGCCTCTCTGTACCTTCAAAAGGAAGATTTCTGCAAGAGGAACAGGGGCAGCATGCATTAGCAGCCCAACTACACCGGTATCAAAGTGCTCTACCTGCCTCAAGACAGATCCAAGCATGGATGACAATACTAATCAAGAGCCGCCAGCCCCAGACCCTACAGCTCTGCTGCCTGATCACATCAGACAAGGATATAAGCTGATGCTTGCTAAGTAGCAGGAGACAGAGAAGGGTTTTCATGCACCTGGATGCACCAGGCACGGCTGAAATCAGGCAGGAACAATAGGCCATATTTCCAAGAGAGGCTTCCAAACCACGTGAAGGGCTTGCAGCTGGAGAGTTTTCTCACGTTTGCTACTGATTTATGTAAAACAAAATGACAACTGTGGCTTAGGGGAAGTTTTATTACAAGAATCCTTAATTGCCTGGGAAAATACGGATTAAACTAGGAAACTGGGGATTAAACCAGAAAATCATGCAATGCCTGATCATTTTCCCTTGCAAAATCCAGGTAAACCCAATGGAGATGTGGACATTCAATCATACAAGCTTTGAAACTCCCCACCCTGCCCATACTGGCTGGGCAGAGGATGAGCTGAGCCTTGTGCACGTCTATAAAGCATTTGAAAGCTGGATGTAAAGGCAGCCAGCACACCACCATTATCTTGCTTCTGTTGCTCTGACAGATTGCATCCTTCCTATTTTTCCCTGCACTTCCTCGCCTCCAGGCATGCACATGATCTGAAGGGAAACCTTGTTCTGAACGACGCTCCCACTGAGGCCACGAAGCCCCTGCACAAACGCCCAGAGCCGCTGCAGCGAGCTCGCTTCTGGACCGAGGCCTTGAGCTGCAGCGCCTGGCAGAACCAGGCTCCCAGCCTCGCTTGGCACTAATGGAATATGAAAAGCAGTCATAAAAAAATAACAGCTCCAGGCTCTGCAGATGTGGGAAAACTGACTCCAGCTTTAGTTATTGCAATGCATTTTTTTCACAGGAACAAAAAAGCAGAGGGTGTTTTGCAAACAAGCAAGCAGACACGTTCGCTGGCTGCAGAACCTCACAGCCTGGAGAGTTTAAGCCCGAGATTTCGCTTGGCATTAGAAGGAAATGAACTAACCTTTTCCATTTCATTTCTGAAAACTCCAAACTAATTATCTTTTCATTCTTCTTCCATCCTTCCACTGCCAAGGAAAAGAAATCAGGACAGGACTCCTGGGCTATCTAGATCTTGCAATATTCATCACCTGAAGCCTTGTTCCCAACAGGAAGAGTCAGCACTGAATCTTTTGTGCTAGGATGAAACCAGCTGGGGAGATGGGGACAGGCACCGGGAGCATCGTTCTGCAGACAGCCCTGAAGGGAACTAGACTGTTCTGTTCGTGCAGAGCCAAATCACTTACTGAATGTCAGGGTCTTTTTTGGGGTTGCGTATTTTTTTTAAGGAAGGACCCAGAAGAGGGAGGCAGCAGGAGAAAGTGGGCAGAAAAGAACAAGAAAAAGCTTGGGGAGAAAAAAAAAGAATAGGGAAAGATGAGAAGAAAAAAAAAAAAAGCTGTACAGGAGATTAGGATTCAGGCCAGCATTGTCTGCAGCCTTCCAAACCATATGATATATCTAAGGGAAAGGCAGACAGCACATCTGAGCGAGAACTACAGGTGGCTGAATTAATTAGCTCCAAATCCCAACACCCCAAAACATCAGGCACTGGGATTAAGGACTCAAAGCTAGTTTGCTGCTGAATCCCAAACCTCAGATATTATTTGGATTCAAATTGGAAGTGTTGCAGATGGGTTCATTTAGGGAAAGAGAGATGCCTTTTCCCATTCTTCCTGCAGCTGAAGCAGAAAGGCAACTTTCTCTTGTCTTCATAACATTGTGTTAAAATCACCACTGCCTTCCCTACCCCTGCCTGCACATGGTTCCCATTGATCTTAACAAGCTCCCAGTTCCCTTTGAATATCCTGGTGCTGCAAGATGGGCAGGCAGAGACTCGCTTCAAGGCAATCCTCTTTCCCTCTGCTTTGCTTGTGGGACATGAGGAAAGAGATTTACTGTCCTTAAATGCTGAAAAAGTCCTATTGTGTGACTAAGGAGAGATAAGGGTTTTCAGCTGAAAGAAAGGAGATTGAGATGAGATTTTAGGAAGAAATGTTTTCCTGTGAGGGTGGGGACACCCAGAGCACCCTATGATGAGTCATTTGATCTGTCAGTGATTCAGTTCTTCCTATAAAATGGGAATAATCTATGTTTGGCTTGTGGCAGCATGGGTGGAATAAAGCATTCATGGTGGTGGGATGTTCAGACCTGATCCTAAGTGGAGGGATAATCTGTATAGGTTGAAAAGTTCATAAATCTTATGAAGAACCCGTATCTCCTGCTAAATCAGGTGAGTACTGTCATTTGCCAGGACCACTTTCTGCAAGTCTAATTATCTGCTGGCAATGGAAGCATAGAACAGTAGCTGGCAGTACACTTGCTTCATCTGGATGGTGCCAAACAAGCTAGTAAGTTCATCATAGCCTGTGTAGAGCATCCAGAAGTAGCACTCAGGGAGACAATTAGTGTTCCTGTGGCTTTCGTACTGGATGTGATCAGAGGCCTGGAAGATATTTGTGTTTATTATAGCATTGGTACCCAGTCAGGACTGAAACCACAGTCATCACTGAGATCCTCACTTGGAAAAGGATGTGATGGACAGAAAGCTTAAACAAGAAGAGAAAAAGAAAAGGCAGTTTTGGAACAGTGTAATTACGTCTCAGTAAAACAGTGAGTATGGCAATTAATTATTGATCATGGACCCCACTCTCTATCTTTTTCTTGTTTCCCAGGGCTCTGCAGCTCTGCCAAACACCACGCCAGAGTTAATCAGGTATTTGCTTCTACCTGGGGAGCTGGCTACCTGTCTCCGAAGGACACGGCACAGCTCGGCTGCAATAGCTTCTCATCAGGTCTGGGTTTGTATATAATCAGGCGCACTCTGCAATCTGCAGGTGGCTCAGCAGGTTGCAGATTTTTACTGCTTTTATGTTCTGCCTTGACCGCACATTCGTCCCATAGAGCAAACTGCCAGTGGCAACAGGCAGAGTTTGTTTGGAAGCAGAGTGCTGGTGTCCTGCTGTGGGGTTGTACATGCACTGCAGTAACGCCGACTGCATTCTTATCAGGTTGTTCCCTCCCATCCCTGCACATCCACGCTGGTTACTGAATCCTCTTGGCAATAATCACAAGACAATAAGTACGAGACAGCCCTGCATACCGCTGGCATCTCCCGGTTATGCACAGAGGTTGGGACAAGGGGTTTTCATTCCGAGATATTTCCAAGCAATGGGTATACACCAAAATGCTAAGCACACTTTTTTTTTTTTATTTCTATAACCAAACCAGTTTGCTTTAAAGCAGGGATAAAAACAAAAACACAACAGAATTTTCTTCTGCCTTGTTCAAAACCGATCACGCAAAGAGAAACCAGAGACTGCTTCTCCATCCTTTCCCACCCTGGGAAGGCGACAGTTGAGTTTGCAGATGTAACTTATTGCACCAACAGTGCTTACAGCAGTGTAATATTTTCTGTCAGGTTAAATGAGGGTGGAGATTCTCCGATATGTCAATATGCATTAGCAGTGATGAGGGCAGCAGTCGTCTTTAGCAGGGAACACTCAGCATGGGCTGGCCTGAAATAACTCCACAGGAGAAAAGAAAGCCAGACACCACAGGATGGAGACAAGACACAAATTGCTCCTACCACTCTGAATCAGTGTAAATGTTTGGGAACTTCTACTCTCACTTTGTACCACTGC
Organism: Phaenicophaeus curvirostris; assembly: GCF_032191515.1. Lineage (NCBI taxonomy): Eukaryota > Metazoa > Chordata > Aves > Cuculiformes > Cuculidae > Phaenicophaeus > Phaenicophaeus curvirostris. The sequence continues at coordinate 1,464,733 of NC_091418.1, read as the reverse complement.
TTACTGAAATCTGGGGTAAGAATATGTTGGTAACACCTCCCCCTTCCTGCAGGATAACGATTTCCATCCTCCCTTCTCAAAACAAATGGAGCTTTCATAGCAATTCATTTCAGTGGGATGTCTCTGCTAATACCACTCTAGCAGGGGCTCCAGATGGTGCCCTCCCATGTCCTCTTGGCACAGCAGCAAATCTTCTTTGGGTTAGAAGAAACTCTAGTGGTTTCTCTGGGAGAGATAAGGCTCTCAGGAAACTTGGGCTCTGTCACTGTTTCTCTGACAACGGTCAAGCGTAAGGGTAGAGTTCCTCCTTGGAGGCAGTGGTAATCTAAGACCATAAATGAGAAAGTACAGCCGCGTTCTCTAGAATGAGACACTCCCACCAATATGTTTTGGTTAATGGTTCCTGCTTTACCTATACCCCTGCAGACGCTTATCTGTCTGTGCAGATACTGTTATCCCAAGTTAACTGTTATCTGCAAATCCCTAAGGAAAAAATGTATTGAAAACCCCGAACTGGAACAGTTTCCATCAATGGAAGTAGTTCAGTTATCTCCATTTATCCCTTATTCATATGGTCTGGAGAGCAGTGGAACCCAGAAGCACATCCCTTTGTCAGTGTTTGTCCATTTGTCTGTCTAGCTCCCATCTGCCTCTGTGGCCTTCATTAAGGGGACAGCAGGCCGCAGGGTGGATGATGAATGGGCAGAGGATGAGCTAGAATAGGGGCTACTCATCATCCACTCACACACCAGAGCAAGATAGATGGTCAGGAAGAGTCTTCCATTTATCTGGAGGCTGAGTCAGAAAGCTGGATCACGAGCCACGTAAGGGCCTTTCTCAGAGAGCAGGAGACACTAATTTGCAGCCACTGATGGGCAAAGCACCAGAGAGGGCAGGAGCACACAGCACTGGTACAAAGGTGGGTATCATCTAAACTATACCACAAGTTTAAAGATCTTGGATGTACAAACAAATTACAGGCTGGATGCTTACATTTGAGCTTCTCGTGGCTAGCCATGGCCTCCCTTAGCAGAAAAAATCCTCCCTGGCTTTCTCTGGAAAGGGAAATAAGCCTTGCAGAAGGGAGCCCTCATGGTAGGCTATTTCCTGGCAGCAGAAGCTGGGTATTTCTGTTATTTACAGCTGCAGCCGTAGACTCGAGACCTGACCCTTGTACCAGGGTACTGTGCAGGTGTATATTAAAAAATAAACCGTTCTGAGGTACAGCCAGGTTAACAGAAGACTATATGAGCAGAAAATGTGTGGGTCACAAAGGCGGGTGAGTGTAAACCTGTGCCTCAGCAGCTTCTAGTCTTACAAAATACACAGCTCAGGTAATGCAGCCTTGTGCCTGAAGCAGGAAAAGGAGCCTGGGTCTGCTGTGAAACTTTGCTGATAGCAGCAGAAGTAAAGCAAGTAGGCAGAGGCAGTGATTAGAAAGGAATGAATTCTGAGCAAATCACATGCACCAAACATTTTTTTTTCGGTTAGTTATTAGTAATTCAAAAATTGTCCCTACCTCTGCAGCTTCCTCCACTTTTCATATGATGAAAGACCTCATTCCGTACCAACATGCTCCTATTCTTTCCCTCCAGTATGCGGGACAGCAAATCCAATCTGCGAAGCTTTTGTCATCCTCTCTCTCTCTGACTTCCCCTCTCTCCTCTCTGTAAAGGTTTGCAGTGTACCTACCACAATGATAAAATGCATCCTGTTTACAGGGAAAGAAAAACCTACCTCAGCACTTCTTCCATGGGTGGAAAAAGGGAGGGGGAGTGCATTGTAAAGCATTTTAGATTGTGACTTCTGCAGTTTTGAAAAGGCACACTCCTTCCCCAGATGGCAGATAAGCAGTTACACTGTGAAAGCAAGTGCTATTTATGTCCCTTTCGCCTAGCAGTTGGACTAATGCTTTCAAGATACATAAAGAAGCGCTTGTTTGTGGTGAGGATGGGCAAATACAGAGAGATGGACAGAGCAGGTCTATCTGGCACACGCCTACGGACCCTATCTCGCTGCTTCTGCACTTTTAACACGTGTACCTCACAAACTGAAACCAAGCAGAGCGAGCACACAGCTACCTGGTGAGGGAACAGCATCTGGATTCACTCCTGACTGAATGAGACGCTTTGGCAGTGCAGATAACTGGCCTCTACCAGGTAAAGAGGTAAGAAACGCTCTCCTAAAACTTCTGCAGGCTTGTTCCCCCTGCTGCCTCAGCCCTACCTTATGCAAAGAGATCTTTTTGTTAAGCACAGGCCTTCCTGCTGTTACAGACTCTACTTTTTTCACTTGCCCTTTATTTTGCATCAACAGAGCGTTGCATTATATTTTGTTCTCCCTTAGCTCACCCTTTATCACTCTATATGTGATTGGATGAGCTATCTACCAGCAGCATATGTGCTTAATCAACTTTAATACTTCCAGAGACTATAAGTAAGAGAAATGTTCTGGATGGGGAATAATTATCATTTTAATTATGTTAGAGAAGATAGTTAGACTGCCTGAGGGTAGAAGATGATCTGTGGCTTAGTGCACTCCAGGCTGAGCCCTAGCAGCCAGGAGGTGGACCTGTTTTGGCTGGAAGGCAGTAGAAATACAGACTAAGAGAGCACATCTCTGGAAAAGCTTCCATACATCCGCAGCTCTGGCAGGAGAGGAAACATCTGAAACTGCAGTGCTGCATCCCTGTCCCATCACAGCTCAGAGGTAAACAAGGACTCCTGAAGATTCTGAAGGGTTTTCTCCTGGTACAGATTCATAAACATCCTTAAAGCATTAGGAATTTACATCTGAATGACTTTTAATAGCAGCCAGAAAACTTTTCCTCTGGAGTGGTCATTACTATCAAGACAGTAATCTGCCTCAGGCAGGATAAAGAGAGGGAAACTGAGATAGGGAGACAGCATGCAGCTCAGCTAAGGCTACCGTGTGCCAAAGGCAGAACTCAAAATGCAAAAGCCTCATTAAATTTGTGGAATATCTTTAAAGTTTGAGCTTAGATTTCTTTCTCTTTGCCCCAGGGTATAGGCAAGACATATCTCCCACCTTTCCTATAAATCCACAAGGGTTTGAAATATTCCTTTTCATAAAGAAACAAATGCATAATGCCAAAATTCACATATAATCACATCTCTGTGACAAACGCAGCCTTAAAAACAAACAGTAAATATTGAGAAACTCGTACTGGTAGACTCCCAAAACGTGGCAACATTATAAATCCCTTCAGAGACTTTGAATACCTCCTGCCTATCCTTAAAAGCTTGCAATCCAAGAAGTACTTGCTCAGTAAGCTTTACATAGCTCTGCTCTTGGTTGCTGTAAGCCTTACAGGTCTCTTTCCTAACGAGAAGCCTAAAGTGATTTAAACAAATTAAAAAGGAAGAGCAAACGGTGTGTGGCAGACTGCTGCGGGATTCTGGGAACGCCACGATTCACAACAGCAGCACAATGAAGGGAAGTGGGTTCTGCAAGAGGCTTGCAGGATCTCTTCTTCCAGCTTTCTCCCATGACCGGACACCTTCCCTCATCATAAACTTTACTGTATGGATTGTCAGGCTCAGGAATTCTTCCTGCAGAACTGATCCCAGTCTCCATGAACTCATGAACTTCCATGGCTGATGGCCATGAAGTCTTTCATATATACCAGAGCCCACCTGATAAAGCAACCACATCAGTCTTCACCTCTTGATTGGGCTGTGTAATTACCATACTGAACTGGCTCGGGTACCAGAGCGTACCAGAGCTCCAAGGGAGCAGCCAAGCCACAGACTGCATTGTATCAGCTCATTTGCACACAATGCAGTCCCCTCTTGGGGACCTTCTCCTTTGTTTCACGCTGCCACAAAGACACTGCTGCATTAAAGGAAAAGGATGCAGGAACTAAAAAAAGAAATGCTTTTTGCTCTGGGATTGTTTGTTGTATTTAATGACTGGGTTTCTTTTCAACCTCAAATTTTAAGAGAGATTTAAAACACGCTTTTTCTTTTTAAAGACCACTTGTAGGATGACCTCAGCCAGCTCCTCATCTCCTTCTTCAGGTTAATATAATCATGGAAGCAGGGACGCTGAGGACTGAATTATACTCATGGGGCCAGTTTCACTAGAATCGTCACTTTTGATGCATGTAAACAGCACCTTAGATTTTAAGCGCATGATTGTGTTTTGCATTTATCGTCAGCTTGAAATACAGTTGTTTTGGCCCAGTAGTACCAATATTTCACACTCTGATTCTATACAGGGCTAAGTAACAAATATGTATCACACTATTCTTCAAGCAAGGAGGTTTTTTTTATCCTCTTAGCTCTTCTGTTCCACTCCAGTGCTGACCCCAGGCAGCCTCTGTACTCCCACTCCACATGTACCTTATGCCATTGCGTTTATTATAGCTGTGCCTACAGGCGTAACAAGGAAACCATCCTATGAAGACAAAGGAAAATGACAGACCTCACTCCCAAATGCTTCCCATCAACTGAATCCCATTTTGTAAATGATACCTTATTTCTAAGCTTCTTTCCCAGCAACACGTAAGCATCTGTTTGGAACCACCCAGGACAGATTTGTTCAGGTTAAACTGTCCCCCGTACGTTCAATTTTGACTTATTCTTGAACGGAACTTGCATTACCCAGAAGATGGTCTCAATCACACTCTTATCCTGAGGCAGGTATGTCTATGCTATTGAAGAAGCGGGTAACAAATGCTGGACTGCAACCACAATACCACTAAGAGAAATGTAATACGCCTCATTTCAGCCTGTTCCACACACTCCTTTTGACAGGCACACATTATAGTAACTCAGAATGAACAGACTCCTACATATTTTTGCAAGAGAGGCAAGGAATTACTCTTCTGGTTTTCAATTCCTTTTCCTCAAAAATCACAGAATCATCACAGAACAGTTTGGCTTAGAAGGGACCTTGGAACTCATCCAGTCCCAACGCCCTGCTAGGGGCAGGGACACCTGCCACTGGATCAGGGTGCCCATCACCAAACTGATTGCACTGTAAATTCCTGTTCCAACACTGGAATGGGAACTCTTGCTGGATCAGCCCAAGTACCACGGTGCAGGCTGCTGCCCTGACCTAAACCAAAGCTCTCTGGTACCGTACAGGAAGGATGGGAATCTGTACGCTATCCTATCTTGATTTAGTCAGAAGCAGCAGCTCAGCTCTAAATTCTAGAGACTGTTTGCATGTTTGTTTCTCTACAAGTGTTACCAAAGCTAATTTACTGTAACTAATGCAGTCCTGTCAGTTGCTGTAATTTGCTATTGAGGTAAAACCATGCGCTCCAAGCAGACGGCATTTTAGTTAGGAAAGATCAGCTCCTGTTACAGAGGGGCAGCTCCGAGTCTACTCTAATGGGACTGGCAGCATCTTCGTGTCAGACCGCTTGGGGCTGAACGCGGGGCTCTGAAGAAGTGACAGCTCTGGGAAAGTCAGAAACGCAACTGTGCTCAATGGAACAGCCCAAACAGCCGGCACCGCAATCTAGAGGTGGACCACAGACCCTGGGCTGAAATAAGAACCTGCTATTGTATCTCTACAGGATCCAGACTGGACCTCAAACCATTGCTTCGTGCCTAAATATTCTATGTGGTTTTCTTTCTATTTTATATTCCATTCCTATCAGTAAACTCAGAGAAAGACTAAGAGCAAAATACTAAAATATACTGTGGAAAACCATCCAGTTGCAATGACAGAAGAGACTGTCTCAGCTAATAAATGAGCTGGTTAACATGCCTCCCTGTTGTGTCCTAGTTTTCCTGTGCAATATGGAGACACTTAGGAAAGTTGATCCTAATAAACTAATGATGTTAATTTAGAATGATTTAGTTAAAACACACTAGCCTCATGGAGACACACTAATTCATAACTGAAGCAACTTTAATTCCATCTAGAAAGAATGGCTATTGTCAAGAGCAATCAAGTTACCAACTGAGTTCATATCAGACAGGAACGGCCACTGTGCGTGCTCTTCACCCATCCTCAGAGAGAAACACATTTGCTTTGCTGGGATTCTGCTTTCCAGTCAGGGCAGGGTGAGAGTTGGTGTGCAGCCACTTCCTACAGTGCAGCTGGGGGCTCGGAACGCTGTGGAGCTCAGCTTCTCCCCATCCTACATCCACACCAGCTGAGTGACACTTCCTTTAGTTTTGACTGAGGCTTCCACACCATAATTTAAGGCCACATAATTAATCTACCCTGAAAGTTAATTTGGATTAGTTTTTCTACATACAAAAAAGTACTCAATGACTTCTTTCCTCACCAGTAGCACAGAAATCCCTGTGAATGAATGTTTTGTGCACACCTCTGAGTCTCCAAGCCCTGGCTATGGATTTTAAGCACGAGTATGAAAAACGCCTGCCTTTAATTTCAGCAGACAGCTACAGGTGTTTCCTTAACACAAATAACAATCGATAGGAGTCGTGCAGACAGGCTGTTAGAAAAGCTGTGCTCTTGTTAAGTTTTTATATTAATTTTACATTACAAAATTGATTCAGATAATCATCTGAGATTTTATGTGCTTATCTGAACCTCTGAGCCCTCAGATTCTGATGTAACATTGTTAAAGGTGTTTAGCAGGGCAGTAAAATGCATGGAAGCTTTGTGCTCAAACACCAGCACATCCTGGGCGAGATTTACCTCACAGGGGGAACAAATTCAAGGTCAACTTCTCACTTAGCTCCAAGGCCCCAGTTCTTAAATTCTTAATAAGACTTTTCAAAATCAGACTGGTTTATTCCAGGACCTTAAGAAGGAAATAAAAAACCAAGCTTGATTTTACATTTCTGCTCTCCAGTTTGCCGCTTCCATTAGTGAAGTCAAAGGAATTACACAGACATACAGCAGCAGGGTATCTAACTCTCAACCATCAAAAATCATCACTTCATTTAAAATAACAATGGACATACTGGTGCATTAAAAAGTCTTTTGTATGGTTATGATTTATTTAGCTCATCACAAACACGCTGCAGAAAAATACTTAATTTCCATCATTACAGAGATCAGAGGGTGGACTGCTTTCTCTGGTCACAGATTGAATTTATCATTACTAGTCAAAAGCACCCTATGGATTCAGCAGAGGGCAGAGATCAGTTGTTTCATCCAAATGAAACATCCTTCTCCTTAATGGCCTCTGAGTTTGTCCCATCCTTCCTACTTCGTCCCTTGGCTACAAGATGATTGCAAATGCTTTTAAATTAGACCTTCAGATTTGCTTTTGGAAGCACAAAAATAATCATTCCTGAAAACAATTTTCCCGTGATTAAAGATCCGCTGCTGCTAAAAATATTTAAAGGAGAAATCATCCCGAATAATAGACTTGGCAACATGCACCAGAGATGACAGAAATTGTTGGCACCAAACAGAAAACAAACATCAAAAGACAAAATAGCATCAGACACTGTGAAGCACTGGATTTTTTTTTTCTTCTTTGCTCTATGCCATTTTGCCAAGGTTGTTTGTGCACCTCTGTGTAATTCCAGCTAATCGCACAAATTCTCCAACTCAAGACATTCTTCAAAATCTCTCTAGGATGGCACCTACACCCGTGTGCCTCTCATTCTGCTCCTGTTATGAACAACCCTGTTGTTTCTAAATGAAAAACTGCATTCAGTAGCAAACCATCAGGGATGTTCCATTTTGCAGCTTTTATTCTGCCTCATTTGCTCTCTTTACGCCGCCCCACTCCTCAATAAACCTTACAGAAGCAGCCCCACGTTTGCTTACTCACTCCTTCTTCCCCCCTTCCTGTGAGGGAACTCTCACAAAATACATCTGCTTGTTAGTTCACACAGTCACTCCTTACTGTCACTGTGCTGCCCCTTATTGACAATCCAGCTGATAATTTGGAAAAATTTCCTCACTGAAAGAGTAGTGAAGCCTTGGTCCAGGCTTCCCAGGGCAATGGTGGCATCTCCATCCTTGGAGGGTGTATACATGTAGCTGTGGTACTTTGGGGCATGGTTTTAGCAGGCACAGTGGGGTTGGGCTGATGGTTGGACTGGATCAACTTTCCCAACTTTAATGATTCTGTGATCTGAAGGTACTCCTAGTGAAGAGCCTTATCTGGAGAAGCTACCTGGATGCCTCCCTGACCAATGGCAGCATCTCATTCCAGAGAAAAGTCACGGCACCTGGCAGGATCAGGATGTGTCAATACTACTAGTAATTATTTTTCACAGGAACTGAAAATCCCCTGTGCAGTGCTGTAAGTCTGCGTGGTACTCAGCACTAATCTGTACAAATGCATAGCTTAGCCCACCTCTGGGAACACACGGCCACAGAGCCCTTCCGAAGGAGAACAAGGGATGCAAAGGCAGGGATCTCTGGGGGCTGATCTTAAACACTGCTCTGCATTTGCAGCTTGATCCAAGAGCTCCATGCACTTAAAAGTACTCTGTGTGCCTTAAAAAGAGACCCAGAGGGGTCTGACAACACGTGGGTGAGACCGCAGCAGAGATCAGACAAGCGTGTGTGGAATCAGCACCGTGCTCTGCTTTCCAGTGTCAGAGCCCATGGGAAGCAAACAGAGCCGCAGTTGCATAAGATGAACCAATACAAATCTGGGCTTGGTCCTTTCCACGCCAGGGACCTGATCTCCTCTTGTGGCTGGGGACGGGCACATCCTCACTTTTTTTTTTTAACCATTGCGTCAGAGCTCAGGGAGGGAATGAAAAGTGGGAGGTGGAATAGGCCAAATCCCACTTCACCAATTCCTCTCCTTCAAGCATTACATGCGAGTAAATTATGAGAAAAAAGAATAGTTATGCATACAGTGCTACATTTTCAGAGCCTTTACAATTAACAGTTCTTAGCAGGAGCCTTGCTAGGAGCAGAGCTGCAGAGAGGTACATGAGTGCAGCATGTTTGGCAGGATCTGAAAAAAACCCTCCGGGGAGTTGAGAAACAGCAGTGAAATCAATTGCGTCAAAGCCAGTATAGGAAGAAGGAGTGACAGAGGACAGAGGAGAGGTGAGGGAATGGCCTCGCTGAAAGCTAAGCAGACTGAAGGATAATAGTACTCCCAGGAATATCAAGCCTGAACTGAAAGAGACCAACCCAGAGGGCTGGATGTGAACATGAAATGCAAAGAGGTGTTTTGCAGGTTGCAAATCTCCGCAGGTTCTCTGACCATTAAGCACAGAGGATCCACTTTGAGGTCATATTTACACTCACACGCATACCTAAGAAAAGCAGAGGGTATGGCCAGGTCTGGCTCAAAGCCTGCTGGAGCCCAGAGGAGCCGTTTGACTGGCACGTGCCGTTTGGCATGAGGCTGACAACCATCTCGGACAGACACGGCACAAGCTGTTCTCTCGTTCTGTAAAGACACCAAGTAGAGACACGTGAAAACCACACAGACAGTCCATCAGGCACTGTCAGATGCTCCTCGACACGCCTGCATGTCCAATTAGGAGTGAGAACAGCACAGCCGGTGCATCTGGATATCCAGTAGGGTTTTATTCCAGGGTCAGGGGATAATGACCCCTAAAGTTTAAAGGCCTTCAACACAGCGGTACAGCAACCCAGCCAAATCCCACTGTCAGTTTGAAGGCTTGTTAGCAACACTCCTCTGATTTATCTCTCTGTGATTAACAAGTGTCCAGTTGCTTAGACCATGGGAAAGAGCAAAGACTAACAAGGTTTAGATTTCACCTTCCAAATATAAAGGCAACAGCATTTTTCCTTCATTACTTGGCTGTTTGGGGCTTTTTGTTTTGTTTCTTAGGAGGGGAAAGTTGTTCCAGTCACAAATCTGAGCGCACTAACAATAATAAAGGTCACCAATTACTTCTACTGGAAGTTTTTCACTTCACTGGTATTCATGTGATCACTTCCAACATACAGAGACACTCGCGGTTATTTAGGGATCAGATCCTTGAGCAAGCGTAATAACTACCCGTGCACACACCATCACCTCCACACAAACACAATAAGACATCAGCAATATGAGTGGGAGAATGCGAACAGACACCACCAGAATGAAAGCTGCGTGAGCGTACGTTCACACAGCCACTCGCATAGGCTGATATCTGACTGCCTACGGACACACAGGCATGTACAGGATCTCTCAGCATGTGCTCAGCTGTGCTTATCAGCACAACCATCACGTATACGCACTGGTGTATTCGCACAGCCACGTGTGCCCAGCTGATGCAGTCTCAGTCAGACCTGCCCATTCCATAAGCAAGGGAAAGGTTCAAAACCTTCTTTCCAGAGGAAAAAGGACCTGGCTCACTATTCACGAAGCCAATCTTTCTAATGAAAATGATTCTGGTCAAATGCATAACATCAGCATGAATTATTGCCAGATGGAAAAATCAGAATCGGAGGTGGGAAAATCCACTCTAACCTGACTCTGGGTCTTAGTTTTGCCTACAGTTCTGAGTTTGCCCCTGCATTCTGTGCTTACCATCCGCCTGCCAGCATCAAGACATCATGTATACAATAGCTATGGCCCTGCCACTGCTCCTACCCTGTGATAGGCTACTCCAGTACTGCAGCAGTTCCTCCTCCCCTCCTCAGTTTTACTATTCATATTAAATCTTCATCAATGCAGCAGAGAAGCCAGCTACACAGAAAAACAGGGGGGAAGGAGCTTTGGCTCACACTGCATTTTTTCCCAGGCCCCAAAGGTGGTGCTCTTGCATTTACTGCTCAGGCCAATACACTTTGGCAAACACACAGTTTTGGGTTTGTGGTTTTTTTTTTTTATCAAAGAAAACATTAAATCAAGTTGCCTGTAGATTAAAGCTGCGTATTGTTTAACTTCACAAGCCATATTTAAGTCTGACACCTGCATGTATGCCTTCACCATTAACATGTCTGCTGCATCCATATTCCTGCTGCTGCGCTTGCTTTTAGCCAGAGATACCAACTGGTGTGTGGTAGCCCTAGTTCAGCAGCCTTAGCAAGGTTTGAACAGCAATTGTACTGGAAGAACAGGCTCTCCAAGCCCTCTCTCTCACAGACCCTGAGCACCCACGAGTCACAGAAGAACCTACAACTACACTGGTTCACAAGTCCCTTTTTGATGCTTCTGTAGCATCGGCTTCATGCATTGGAAGCTCTGGCTTGAAATGGTCTGCAACAGCTAACTGCTTATCTTAGCACCATCCAAGCCCATGAACAGAACAGAACGGCCACTGCAGAGCCCGAAGAGCAGAGAAAAGTTGGTACAGAGGGAAGAGGCTGCAGGTAAAACAAACATAGACTGTGAGAAGCAGGCAGACAGCTGGGCTGCGATACCATGATGGGAAATGCAATGGTTGGGTTGCATTTCCTGCATTCAGCAATTGTGGTATCAGAAAAAGCAAAGTGCCCAGTTTTCAAATGGGATGGCTACTTATTGCCTCTCTGACATCCACAGCTCCTGAGCAGCCCAGGACTAAAGATCGCTTCATGTTTAGTGCATCAGAGCAGTTTTCAGAGCACAGCACACCAAAAAAAATAATCAAATATTAGAGGTCAGGAATGCCAATATCAATGTCAAGCAGTTTTAGGAAGTGCAGGTTTCATTCAGCTAATATTCATGGATGATTTCTGTGCAGTATTTAAAGGAGAGGGCAAAGGGTAAGCTCCTCACCATTGTACGCCGTGGGGAGGAGTGCTCTTGTTCCTACAAGTGATGAAAGGAAGAATGATCAGAACAGATAGAGGTCAAAGCTGTGAAGATCAGGTAAAAAAAAAGATTAAATAGAACCTGAGAAACATGAAAAGTGAAAAGAAAAATTCCACAATTTCTCTCCTCCCAAAGAAACTGCTATTATGATTTTTAAATCATCTCCTCATGCTGTGACACCCACAAGAAATTAGCTGACTAAGCCGCCTGAATTCATCTATTTCATGAATTTATCTGATGAATGAATTGCTCATCTCCACGAAGGAAGGAAACACAAGGACACTGAAGCTGGAGCGTGGAAGTGCAAAAAGGTAAAGGGGGGATGTATAATGGAAGATGGAAAGGAATGTATTTTATATTTCTTGTTTTAATTCACTGAATACATAACAATGCATAACTTATAAAGCAAGGATACTCATGCTGGCTACTCACATTGGCCCTGAGGAGAGTCCATTAGGACTTCAAATTGCCAATGAAAATTCTAGGGTCTGCTCACAGCATTTTCCAATTGCAGACTTTGGAGTAAATGTTACCCCAAATTTCAGGGAAACACCTGCAAGAAGGGCTTTCCATGTAATGGTATTTATCTACTCAGAGCCAAAATTGGGTTTAAGTGTTGCTCAGTGAAATTTATGGATGTTTTCACTGAAATGGCTAAAAATTACTATGGTGGTCATTTGTAAACACGATGATCAACACATTCAAGGAAGTATGGATGATAAAAGATGCATCAAAAAATTAATGATATCTATTTCACAAGTTGTTTTTTTTTTAATTGTAGATATAGAAAAGAAACACAAGCCATGAAGCTGATAAGCAGAGAGGTTGACCTAATTACACATGAATCCTGTATTATAAATTTGCACATTTATTGGCAATAAACAGCTATCAAAGTGGAAATGCAGAAAGCTCCAGCAGGAAAGCTACTCTTCTCTTTTAGCGTCCCTAACACTGCCAATACACACATCTGAAGAGAGAAAAAAGGCACACCATTGTGTATTTGCTGCTTCCAACCTCTGCATATCAACATTTCGTGATTCCTTTAGCTCCATCTTCACCTTTGCATCTTTTGATTGAAGTAAAAGCTGATCATCAGTAAAAATCAGTAAAAACAGATTCATAGGCCAAAAGCCCCTGGAAACATCTCTCTGTTCTCAGCATCCTCCTTAATGAATGCAGAAAGCTCTCTTCTGCACTGTAAGTGTATGAAATTGATAAAGATTCTATTTATTCTCCCCCCCCCCCAGCTCCTTATAAGAACTTAATGAGACAAAATCGGTAGCTCCTAATCAGGCGTTGGCCTTTTCATCTCTCTGGGGTTTATTTACAAAAGCTTATTAGAGCAAAGCGCTCTAAGTGATATGCAGCAATAACTAGGGTATTGCTTAACGATCCCTAGCAGGCAGCACAATGCATGGAAAATTGAACAGAAAAGGTGTTTAAACAAGTGTTTTCTACTGTAAACAGAACCCTTCCTCCCACTGCCATCACTGCCCCCAGCGCAGCTGAACCCCGTGGCTGGACTGCACCTTCCCAGTCTGTCACATCACTGCACTGAGCTGGGTGTTTGGTGTCTGTGACATCAAGGCTTCAACAGCTCTGGACCCAGCAGCGGCAGCTCCCGGCAAGCAAGGGGCTGGAATAGCTTTGCCATCTACTATATCTGATTTTCCCGCTTCAACACATCTACTGGATTGAAAGAAATGGTAACTACCAATGCTCAGTTAAAGGCACAGCCACCATTTCTGTTTCAGGAGCATACGGATACAGTACTTTTTAAACAGGAACCAGTTCTTAGATCAGGAGAGATTCTTCAGTCCCCAAATCCATTATTTTTGCCACTACCCACTGAACCATATAGAGGCTTGAGGAGGAACACAGTCAAGCATTAATTACCACAAGAGAAAGTTACCAAAGACACCAACACCCCTCTCTCCAGCTGTGACGATGCTCCATGTTCAACTATTGTCCAGAGAAGCCCCCAGCAATGAATGCCTTTTAACTTGCACTAGAGCAGCAGTTTTCCTGCTTTATCACTTCCTTCTGTTCCATTACTTGAATTATCCCCCTCTTTTTCAGGACACAGGGTTTAAACATGATTGGAAATTGGGAGCTACTTGTCAGGGATCTCCAAGCCCATCCAGTTCCACCCCCTGTCATGGGCAGGGCCACCTCCCACTGGATCAGGGGCTCCAAGCCCCATCCAACCTGGCCTTGAACCCCTCCAGGGATGGGGCAGCCACCCCTGCTCTGGGCAACCTGGGCCAGGGCCTCCCCACCCTCACAGCAAAACATTTCTGCCCAAGATCTCATCTCAACCTCCCCTCTTTCAGCTGAAAATTATTCCCCCTCATCTTGTCCCTGTACTCCCTGATAAAGAGCCTAGAAGTTACACCATGTCATAGTTTTCGCCTTTAAAATGGGAATAACAACATCCAACTCCTGCAGACTTGGCGAGAACTTGGGCAATCTTAAAACCTAATTAAGAACAAGAAGTGCAAGGAAGGGCCAAAGAACCTGGGATCCTGGAGGGAGAAAACCTATAATAGGCTTCCAACAGGATCTGCTGCTTTTCCATACGTGCTGCCAGTTCTGCTTACAAACAGAGCAATACAGTTGCTCCTTCTCCCTCTGTAATTTGCTGCTTCGGTTTCATCCTGATAAATAGAAACACCCTGCTTGCATAGGGAAGGAGAAGTTACTGTATCATAGGAAGTAATCACACCGTACACAAAACAAGCACTCTTGGTAATTAAAAGACTTCCAGCCCCTTTTCTCTGTTCCCTTTCAGCCTTGCGCTGACAGGCTGTTTATCTTTGGCACAGCAGAAGCAGAGGAAGCAGCAAAATGTTCCCCGTAGCAATTCACTTGCAGGAAGAGGGAGAGGCAGAAAGGCTGAAGACAAACACATTCAGTCTCTGATGCCAGCATCGTTCCTTGAAATAAATATTCAAACAAGGATCAGGTCTCTTGGTAACTGTCCAGGGGGCTATTTTTGATAAAGACCTGTCAACTGGCTTGCTTGGAATACAGTGCTGTGTCCTCTCCAGATGTTTCTCCAGCACTGTAGCTGTGCTCCAGCTGTGCAGAAACCTGCATCTTGCTCTGCTGTTCCCATTTGAAAGGGGTGTTTCCACATTAGGAGGAGCAGACTCATGCGCTGATTGACTGAACAGAGTAAACAGTTTGAATACAAAGAGCAAGGAGAAAGAACTATCCAGCTCCTTCCTAGAGCCAATTAAGAAGCTTGCCTTGTAATTAATACACTGGCATAAAGACAGCACATGGGAAGGCAATTTCCAGCTCTACCATACACTCCATATGGGATCTTGTGCATCTGAGTCAAAGCTCAGTGGCACCCAACCTGAGCACCAGGGATGCTAATTCTGTCCAGATTGTCTATTTATATCAGATCCTTCCAGCTGGGATTGCCCTTCACACATTTGTACAATGGGATGTTGACCTCAGCTGGGGTTCCTAGCTGCTGCCCGCTCTTGTACAAGGGAAACTTTCAGATGAGCCCAGGATCGGTTGTCTGGATCAGAGCACTAAGCTTGTGAAGGTTTCCGCTTCAGTCTCACCTCTGCAAATAATTGACTGCAGTGAATCTGAATGCAAAACAAAAGAAAAGGTGCAAGCACACTTCCCTGGAGAGGTTAGTCCAGAGTATAATAGACCCTGCATTGCAGCTTGGTTCCTCCCTGACCCTCCCTCAAAACACGTGGTTGCTGAAAATATGGGTCTGGCTCCGAGCCCATTCCCCATCGACAGACATGCTGTTCGAGTGCTCTCAATTTGCATCTGTCATTATCTTTTGTGTGTGCTGAGGTTTAATGTGCAATAAATGTAAATGGGTGATATATATTCTGCATTTTATTAGCTCTCATTTCTCCTTGGCATCATACACATGTTATGGCTCACAAGAGCTGCTTCCTGGTCTACTAGAAAGTCCCCAAAATGTGGATTTGTTGCTATTACTACCAGGTATTTTTGTCTGGAAATATTAAGAGTAGTAATTTGTAATCATCAATGAAATTATAAGCTAATTTTGTCCATTTTTTCACTAGTTTTCAGCAGCTGTGACTCGAGAGTTGTCCAACAGATCAAAGAAATCAAGCTGACAAATGCAGGACCAGAGGCTCTTGGTGCACCCTGCTTTTGGTCTGTATTGGTCAGAACAAACTCTGTTCTCGGGCACATCCCATAAGCCATTAGCGATGAGCACTTCCATGTAGTCATGCTCATTGTTTGTCTTATTAAAGAGAGATTCTCTGTCCACACAATAAGGAACAGAATGTTCTGTTCCTGCCCAAGTTCCCCATCAGTACTTGAAATCACTCCTTTCATCTTCTAAATATTAAAAGATGAAGGGGTAATATACAAAAACACAGCCTGCTTTGAAGCCATTCAGACTAAAGACCTATAATTCGGGTAATGGTGATGGCCAAGCCTAGCTCTTCAACAGATAATTTATGCCACTCTACTTGCATGTCCTCCTTCCTCCCGATGCATTTTCCCATATGCAAAAGCCCTCGTGTGTTTCAATCCATGCAGCTGGCACTCACAGCAGATTGAGGAGAGCACAGCACAAGGAACTGCTCCAGGGATAGAGGCTGGAGGAGGGTGAGCAGATTTGCTGCAGCCTTCACACCTTCAGTGGACACACTCACAGGCATGAGGGTTCTCTCAGAGAAGCCCAAGCACTGAACACAGATGTTAGGGACTTCCCTAGGCTGAGACATCACAGAAGCTACACCAGGCTGCAAAAGCCCTGGAAATAACAAGGCAGCTGGCGTGCTGTGATCACTGCTTATCACCCTCATCCCAGTAATCTCTGACTCTACCCCCACATCTGTCTCAGAATTCAGCTGCTGCTCCCCAACTATATCATATAAATATTTCTGTTCCTCTGCAAGGACACAGCAGACCGTGCCTTCCCTCGATCTCCTGAGCACAGTCTGCTTGTAATTCCATGGTCAAGAAGCTACATCCATGTTCCCTCACAGCAAAGGGACATGGTGTGCTGGTCATTCCTTGAGAGGGCAACTTACAACTAGCTCCCATTCCTTTTAACACTTTCTGGATCTCATTGAGTGAAACAGTCTTATTTTGGATTTAGGAAGATGAACATGGGAGCAAAGCTAAGATAAGTGACAACACATTAAAACCTACTGCTCCTATCAGTCAGCTATATAGCGAAGATGCCTGACAGCTTAACTGTCTCTTCACTAATTACTTGGATTTCTTATTCTCTGTTTAGGACCTACACTTAGATGCAATACTGGGATGCAGGTAGGTTCTCTGTAGATTTCCAGTGAGCTCTCGGGCACCTGTGAGCAGGTGCAGTGGCAGTAGGCAGCTCTGGTTTCCATGGGTAGCACTGCCATATTCACTTTCTATCACCATGGATTCAGCTGGCATTAATAAGCTCCTGACTACATAAAAGGAGCTGCCAAACACTTGACTTCTAGGCACATGCATTCCCACATGAGCACGATTCCCTGCTGTGGAAAATGGCTGCAGGGCAGAAAGGAAAGGGCACTGGCTCCTCTGTGCTCCTGGCCCAACACACACAAAAGACAAATATCAGCTTCGGCAGGCCCACAGGTAGCTCAGATCACCTTCATGTAACGATGGGACACTGATGGTTTCCAGCTTGGGGAGAAAGACTCAGTGTATACAGTATTCAGATTAATTCACGATTAATATCCTCAGGTCACATTACACATTATCAGGTACCTGCCAGTAAATACAGCTTGAAACCAGGGATGTCTGGTTGACTAGAACACCAGCTTAAAGCAAAGCACATGATTTTTGCCACACAACAGCCTGAGAGGGTGTTCACATCTCCTTTCAGGTGGAACAGGATGAGAGATCAGATCCTATATATGGCATCAGCTGGGATTGTGCAGCCACCTTACAAAAATTATTTAGCTATCAAAACCTCAGCCCTCATCAACGTGCTCAGGTCTTCCATCCAGTCAGAATAAAAATTGGCTCAAGCATGAAAGGTATTCTTCATCCAGAGAGGTCAGCTTTCTCACTTGACTCACTATCATGCCAGAACTATTACACTGCAGATAGTTATTATTGAAATAAAACTGATATTAAGGTTCTTCGTAAATTATTTTATGGATCTTGCAATAAAACTACCAAATAGTTTAATCATATACTAAAAAGGCTAGAACAAGCTAATAAAAAGGAAGCATATTGTGAAGGAAAACAATGCCAGCAATATGAGGTCTAAAATCTAGCAATAAAAAGGCTGGGGCATTGCACTTATGGGGCAGGTTCACCATGGGTACAACTGACCACATTCTACTGAAGATCCTGGTGCTACACTGAGTCGAACCAGTTGAAAAATCTACTCACAAAGAGATAGTGTTGCTCTTTCAGATACAAGTGAGAAAAGCTGAATTTAATACAAATGATTAGAAGAAAGACAGACTAAAATTTTTGACAGCTCTCTCTTTTGTGTAGCACATCAACCACTTCTCCCTCCTGTGACATTGCTTTGGTCTTGACGCTACTCTATTTTGTGATTGCATATGCCAATGCAGAGGGTGTGTAATCTTACCTCTGCAGGTAGTTCCCACTTTGCTCCCTTTGCACCAGCATACACAGTTCAGCTCCCCACACATCGAGGCAGGCAGTATTTTATCTCCAGTTCTTAGTCTCATCACAAGTCCCTAAAATAAAATAAAAGCCACTGTCAGTTGTATATTCTCACAAATGATCAGGTCTAGAGTTAAAAACCATACAAACATCTCATACATATTAGGACCAAATAAATTCATTTACCACTTTCTGCATTTTGTCTTTGATCATGGTATTTCTGCTATAAGGATATTCAAATTAAATCAAAGCAAAAGAGATAAAAGCCTGCTGACTTTAGTTGATCCAACCATCCAGGGAAAAAGTACATATTTTATTACTGCATCTGTGTTACTGATGAAGGGAAACTGAACTCAAAGTCAAATGCCCTTCAGCACTGCTTGGGTGTGCTTCACCCCTGTGCCACAGTCCAGCGCAACATGTCACTTTGCTCCCACTAATACCTGTTCAGGTGGTAAGGATAATGCCTTAGGAAACTACTCTGCCAGCTCTCAAAATTGTCAAAAGCAAAATACCTTGGAATGTAAAGTATTGGATCCATTATTTTCAGTTGAGCATTTATTGCTTCCACCAGCCTGAAATGCAGCAGCACAGTGACACCAGCACACCAGCCTGTCAGCAACTCCATACCACTGCGCTCAAAAGAGGGAGCTGGAATTAAAATCATACAATCATTTGGTTGAAAAAGACCTTTGAGATCAAGTCCAACCATATCTGCCCATTATAAAACCCCTCCTGAGCACCTCATCTACCTGGCTTTTAAACACCTCCCAGGACGGAGATCCAATCCCTGCCCTGGGCAGCCTCTGCCAGTGCCCAACAATCCTTTTGGGGAAGAAATTTTTCCTAATGTCTAGCCTGAAGCTGCCCTGGTGCAACTTGAGGCCATTTCCTCTCATCCTATCACCTGCCGCTTGGGAAAAGTTGCTAAAAGACGTTCAGAAACACTTTACACTAAGGCCAGTGAAGGATTCTTGCTGCCTTGCCTTCTCACCCTCACAGATTCAGAGCCTTAACATCTTTCTCTGCTCTCACAAACTTTAATAACTCAATTATCTATTCTATAAAATACTTACAAAGATTAACCACCAAGTGTGGGAACTGTACAAATAGAGCAGGGACAATAAAAAAAACCATACAAAACCTTTTTACAGACACTGTGGATAGTTGCACTGTAAACCCATCTCTTATTGACTGTGCCAGCACTGGAGAAGAAAAAATGAGGCTGCATAGTTGATACCCCATACAAAAACTAAAACCAGGATGCATTTAGAAATCAAATGCACCTCTCAATAAGCAGATTTCAAAGAAAGGGTAGGTCAAAAATATGATGCTGTCATTACATGATCAATAGTTTAAAAGGACAAACATATTTCAGAGAAATACTGCATTCATTCAGAATTCAAAAATCAGCATAGAACCACAGAATATCTTAGGTTGGAAGGGACCTCAAAAGCCCATCCAGTTGGAGTACTGCGAACTAGAACAGAGCAGATAGAGCAAGTGCTCTGTGGAAATAACTTGTCTCCAATGCCAGAATGTTAAACTCCTTCCCAAGGTACCAAAATTCTGAGCAGCTCAAATTAACTGCGATTGCTCTTATAGTTAATTAAGCAAATTTATAAGAAAACCAAATTATCCAATATGGCATATTTCAGTGACAAATCTTAACTATTGTCTTTAACTATTGACTTTTCATCAGCAAATTATGCAAACGGCTCTTGTCCGTAGTCTTAAAGTGTCTGGGCAAGGGAAAGACAACACTGAACAGCTCTTCCTCTCCACTGGCTGTTGGAGAAGATGCTTCAAGGCCATTGTAGCTGCTATTAAAAGGACGCAGAGCCAAGCAAAAAAAATTATATAGTCAGTCTTGCTAAATTAGTTTACCTAAAATTGTATGTGTGAGTGATTTTAATCAAAATCTAATTTCCCCTCTTTTTAGAGTAACTGAAATGAGATTTTTCTAATTTACTTTTCGCGGTTCAAGTTTCTCATAATTCTTCTATAGTGGTGACAGCACCGTGAAAAGCGTCTGCTGCTACAAAGCATTAAAAAAAATTAGATTTTCAAATTGATGTGCTAAATTAAAAATGTTTAATGTTTCTCATCAAAGGCACAGGAGTACGCGTAGGGCCTTTGGTACAGTTAGAGGCACAAGACTTTTTTCATCTGTTTCTCTAATTCACATCTCAAGGCAACTCTGCTACGAAAATTAACAAGCTACAAGCAAAAAGTGTTGTAAAATAGTGTCTTCAGAGAAACCACCTTTGAATTTCTTCCCCTCCCCAGTGCTGGTCTGACCTTAAGGATGTCATAATAAAAATAGACACTGTGCTCTGTTTCACACTAACTTCAGATGGAGTTTTACTGAGTTTTTTCAGAGCACCTGAACCTCTGGGCAATTTTAATTCTCTGGGCTTGACTTGACAATTCCCAGGTTTGAGGAAATCACATTATTTCTGTAAATTGACTAAAATGATTACTACATTCAAACCTATGTTTTTGACCTCAGCAGCTGCTTGTGAAGGAGCTCAGAGGTGGGATGGGACTGCTCGAATAGCAGCTGAAGGTTTACACAGTACAAGGATTCCTTGGTAACACAACCCCGGATTGCTCAGCATGGCTGCTTCTACAATGCCAGAAGCTTGGAAATGGGCACAAATCTGCTGTGGGCTCTGGATTTATGCTGCTCTCCTGCTGATTTAAGTGGAAATGGAGAAGATGCTCAGTGAGATGACTCCATGCAAATGACCATATGTTGGCCACGCTGCTTTACAGCATGTTTTTGTTTCAAAAGAAGCAAATCAAATGCCAGCAATGCCCACTGGCCTTGTATTCAACCATGGCTTTTTCTGCAATCGCAGCACTCATTGCAAATAAAAAATGAAAAGCACATTCACTATATTTGCATAAATATAATTGCTTTCATTTAAATGCATTTTTTTTTTTTTCTGCCTAGGCCAGGCACAAACAAAGCCCGCTGGTCAGACAAGTGCCAATGAAGACAGGGCTATGTATTTCTCAAGCCCAAACTCCATAAGCATGAACAAGAGGCTGTTCTGTTTCCAGTCATCCTCAAATACTTAGCAACTTGGTAAGGAAACACAAAGAGGAGGAAGCAGAGCCTGGATGCACACTGCCTCTCCCCAACTGCAACACTGTTCAAAATAAGTCATTCTGCATCCCTCCCTTCTGCTGAATTACCAGGAATGCTACATTTATTTGGGGGGACACAAGAGGAAAGAGAAAGCTGTGACTAACATTTACATCTGCTATTAGCCACAGCAATAAATACAATTACTAGACTCCTAGGTTCTTTATCAGAGCAGGCTGTTCCTATCTAAAAAGCAGCTCCTTAATTTAAGCTCTCTCTTTAAACTTGTGATTCCAAATTCTCTGCAAACCCAAGGCAGCTCAGCACAGCTCATCTGACTCAGAGTGAGGGAGAGAAAGAAATACATGCATGCACACACTCTTTCTGCCATTCACAATCCACACGCTGCATATCCTCCTGCTGGTAATAATTCTCATCTACTCATGTGAAACCTCCTGTAGTAGCATTCCCCTTCAGCAGGTTGAGATGAAACAAAACACGTGCTTCATAGAGCAGCAGAATAGATTCATGCACCCACTCATCTGGAAACCAAGGCATTTTGACAACACTGAAACAAGGTTGGATCCCGTTAGAGGCCAAGACAACTCCATCCACCTTTCTTCATTCCACGGATCACTGGTACGTTTTGTGGGTGGCTGGAGGAGGCTGTGGAGGGTACCTTCAGTGCTAATAGTTTCTGAATAAGCATCAATGATGACACCCAAAACAGCACCCGAAGATAATTTGAAAGGTGTAGTAGCAGAAAATTAAACCCTGTAAGATACTGTCTGGCAAATTAAAAGACATAATTGATTATATTAGCTCATTTTCAAAATTAAGTGTTGCTAATTGCCTGAGAAAGCATTTATTCCATACAGCCACTATATCTAACCAGCTGATCTAAGCTTACACTATTGACAGGCAACTGAGCCAAAGCTGCAAAATGTTTGTTCTTCCTTCTGTTTTGCCCAGGATTTGTTTCCAGGATACACAGAGCAGACATCAGGCGGTCTCTGACCTTTCTGCTATCTAATTCCCATATGCAACAGGATTTGTCTGTGTGCAGAGATGTCAAAAGCTTAAAACTTCAAGATCACAGAAGGACTAATCCTGTACAGAGGCTGGTGTTCCAGCACAAACACAAACTACTCTTGTTCTGAACCTCTGTCTCTTCTTCAACAGTTGGTTCAGTAACTGCTGCCCAAAGACACTATTGATAAAGCAAGAGCATGACCATTTCAATCATCCATTATTTCCATCATACAATAGAATCATAGAGTTGTTTGGCTTGGAAGGGACCTTAAAGATCATCTAGTTCCAGTCCCCCTGCCCTGGAAGAGCATATTCTGGTTTTGGTGCAAATTGCTTTGTCTGAGCCTGATGTCTTGGTCAGATTTAAAACATCAAGCCCCAAAAATATAAGAGCTTCACCTTGTGCAGGAGCTGTCACTCATCCCAAAAAACATAAGGAATTTCTCCATTCATTGTGCATTTGTTCCAGCATAGATAATTCAATAATTAATAATACTGTGAACTAGGCTCATTAAGTGTTCAGTGCAGATGAGGGTTCCCGTGAAAGACTGAGAAAGAAAAGAGAATCACTAGAGCTCAACATGCAGCCAGTAGGACGTTATCTGTTCCTATATAGCACCTCCCTAGTGAACAAGTATCTGCTGCTTCTCATGTCCAAATCAGGAGCTTCCACAACTAAAGAAATCAATTGTTGACATGGGAGAAGACGTATGGATAGGGTTTACAGCCATGTTTAGAGCACCAGGGGATGAATTAGCCTAATTGGTGTATTAGTCTCAGTTACACAGAGTAATCACCACGGACTGCCTCTGCTTTCATTAGAAATTTAATTAAGTTTATCAATGTTTGGCTTCTTTGGCCTTGTTTTCCACCATTTCCACAACCTTCCTTTGTTTAATCAGTATTTTTAGCAGAGTGGGAGGGGAAATTTTTTTTCTACTGTAACCTACTTTTTAATTTTCCATTTTTTTTCTTGACACAAATGCGTTCCTCCATATTTCAAAGCAGAGAAAGTCAGGGATATAACTGCAGCCTGTGCCACCCAAGTGGTGCTCTGCCACTTCCTTCCCTAAGAGAGGACATCAAGATTTCAAGTTCAAGCTTTTAATACTAGGGGCACTTCTACATTACTTCAGGCACAATCCCAGGCATCTGATCAACTCAAAACATTGATACTGCAAAGTCCAAACCTTGAACGAAGAGAGATACTTTAAGGTGTTGGCCATATCCATTAAGCTATCTTAATCTTTTCCATCTATCTCCTCACCTTAGAGCAGCAGGTCTATGAACACATGACTAATGGGCTAGAGGCTCAGTTTTAATTGGTAGAGGCTGCTGGCTGAAAAAAATACATCCTACAATCAATTCTCATCGAATAGAATAAGGCATGATGATCCCCTGTATGAAATGACAGACTTGGATGCCTCTTCTTCCAACACAATCACTGGGGACACTGGCATTGGGGGACTTATTAGCACATCACTTAGCAAACCTCCTTGCTATCACCACAACTTAAAATAGAAGACAAATACTCAAGGTTGCTTAATGTTTGTCATTAGCGCAAGAGGCTGCACCAGTGGCTGCGTGCCTTCCTGCACTGTCTAAATTAATCCACGGAGGGATATTGAATCACTTCATCATGGTGGAAAGTTACTGCCTTGGAAAGGCACACTTTCCCTTCATTAGATTTAATATATTTCTCATTATACAAATCTGCCAGTGCAACAATAAGTCTTGTTCATAAATCAGTTTGCCCTTTTACTTCGCAGTTGCAGAGAACTTTCATCAAACAAGACATAAATGGGACCTGTAAGACAGGAGGTCAGAGCAGCCCTAACCAGATATTAATATCTATTCATTAGGCTTATTTTAATAGCTTCTGTAAAACAATTATGGGTCCTTCCTTATTTCCCCCCCCTTCTTCATGTTGGTATTTTTATACCTCAAAAAAAAAAAAAAAAGGAAAGAATGAATAACTAGATTACTGGGTTTTATTGTCTGTCACACAGCAGAATCAAGGAAGGCCAAAGAGGTTTTTGGCCTCCTTGTGTTTGGTGCCGTACATTAAAACTGATTGATTACTCTTCTAAATAAATTTCTTAGCATTTTGATGGAAGTTTTCCAGGAGACCTTTCTGGAAAGAGAAAAAAATTTTATCTTAATGCAACATTCCTTGGCAGTTCCCAATTGCATTTTGGCAACTGCAGCAAGATGTACATCTGCACACTCATTTCGTGACAACATATCAGTTTTCCCACAACATCTGGGAGCAGCAGACTGAACTATAACACAGCTGTGCCCTGAA
The DNA here is from genome assembly GCF_032191515.1 of Phaenicophaeus curvirostris. Classification (NCBI taxonomy): domain Eukaryota; kingdom Metazoa; phylum Chordata; class Aves; order Cuculiformes; family Cuculidae; genus Phaenicophaeus; species Phaenicophaeus curvirostris. The sequence goes on along the minus strand of NC_091418.1, from coordinate 1,440,061 downwards.
CCATCACCTTGGCTTATGCAACAAGCACCTTGGAGTTAATTCTTCACTGGTAACATCATGACAGGCAAGTTCTGAACTAAAACAAGAAAAATAAGGAGCTGAGAATTTAATTCTTCACTAACTCTAACACCACAGTCCCAAGCGCTTTTCATCGCAAGATACTGCTTGTATCCTTACTGGTTGGACTCAATGATCCAGTCGGTCTCTTCCAACCTGGTTATTCTATGATTCTATCCCCTACTGAGACCAATCCACCCTTATTTTGATCCATGTTTCACTAAGAACTAGGTTCTCACCAAAAATGAGCCCCTGTTGCTCTAGAAGCTCAAACTTAACTTGGTGCTGAAGGTACCAACACTCATACGGTGGGACTGCTGAGTTCTTGTTCTTTCAGAAAACCAGCCTAAAGACAGAAGAGTGCTCATAGGCATGGAATGCAGCAGACAGCATTTCTGTGTTCCTCCCCAGCTAACCCAGACCTGTGGAAACCCAGGAGCTACACCCAGCCTTCCTGAATGTCAGTCCAAGGTCCATGTCCACAGGCTAAGCATTCCATGACCTCCAGACACGGACTCCTGCATCTTATTTCGCTGCCTATAGCTCCACACACCACAACAAAAGATTAATTTCCCATTCTAGTCATTCTTAATGCTTAGTTGCACTAACTACCCTTTTGTCACAGCCTGCTGAGATGCCATCCTACATCTCCACCTATTTCTCTCAGTTTCTACTTCTCTTCTTTGAAAAAAAATAGCCTCTGATTTTTCTCAACCTTTCTGTGCTATGCATGGGCAAGTTACAGGCTGCTTCCATCTTCACAAGTCATTTATCTCTAGATTTACTGCCCACCTCCATCTCTTTGCTCTCTCCCACGCTCAGTACAGAAGACGTTTCCTCCCCAAGAGGACGACACACTAAACCTGCCCAGTGTTAGTAATAAGTCTGACAAATAGTTCTGTCCCTCTGACCTATTCTCTGGTGTTCCATTCTAGGCCAATTAAGATGTAAGAGCTCTGGAAACCTCAGTGTGGTGCAGCTTGTGAGCAGATGTTCTCACACTCCAGTTCTTTGGAGAAGCCTTAGTGAAGCTGAATACAAGCTCCCCCTACTCCTCTCCACTTACTTCAGAAAAGCAGGCATATAACAGATCCTTTCAGTATACAAGGTGCCACAGCTACTGGGAGACACAGCAATTACATTTGTATTGTCTAGATTTGTAATAGAGCAACCATGGCAGTGAAGTTGGAACTAAATGAGTTTTAAGGTCCCTTCCAGCCCAAACCATTTCTGCGAAATCAAAGACTTTTAGACTTCTTAAGGATGTAAACAACATGCATCTAAGTTGGAGGGAAAATAATTCTTTCAGGTACAGCAGCAGTAGTTACGTGTTATTACTCATCTATTTTCCATATTTTTATTCTTTTTATTTAGCTTCTTGTCATCTCTTTTTAATGAAGGGCAACTTACCATTATAGAATTCGTTAAGTACCTTTCACATTCACACACTTGCGATACCTAACGCATTTCAGTTCTTACCATTGTACCAATTACACAGTACCACCCCTTACAATTTACACGTTTTCAATTTTCCATTTTCTTTCCTGCTTCTGGTTCTTTGCTCTCCTTCATGAGCATCTGTCTCTATTCTTCATTTCCATCTGCTGGGCAGCTGCAACTCCTCTCTCTCATAAGCACTTTCTATGAAGCTGGTTCTTGCAGAAAAGAAAAAATACCTTCTGCATCATGTTTACATCCCTAAGAGTTCCAAGGGGGCTTGTTACTTTTCAGTAGAGGAAAATATTTAGAGCAGCATCCAGCTTCCATTTCTTGTCCTTGCTTTCAAGGCTTTAAGATCAAGAGCTTCATGTGCAAGACTGAAGATCTATATAACCATTCTTAAAGTCCTGCTTCCTAAAGTCCTTTTAAAACAGTCTGGTTTTAAAGTTAATAATGAGCTCTTAGAAGTATTGCTATGCACCTTCACCTTTTCAGCTACCGAGAAGCTCTGCAGTGTGTGTCACTGTATACCAGTTATATTCCCATCTCTCCACATCTTGGTTGACAGGTTACAGTTTTCCTATACACCCCCATCAGTCTTTCCCCCTTCACCTAGGTTCAAACTGTTCCTGGGGTGATAAAGCATTAACTAAATTAAAGCATAAATAGGTAATTATTTGATAACAAGTGTCTCTTAGTGGGAGCATTAGATTTGACTTTCACAGGGCTGGAATTGCACAAGAAAGGGGGAGGAAGGGTGAGACAAGAGGAGGAACTGACTGAGTTCTCTTGTGGTTTTGATCACAAGTCAGAAACCGTGTTCATCTGTCAAAGGAACTGCTAGGGGAGTTATCACAAAGGAATAAAAGGTTGGGAGTTAAAAAAAAAAAACAACCTCCCTTGCTCAGGAATGTTTGTACATTTTAAGTGACAGTTTGAAATGTTACAGAGAAAATGCTTGACTGGATCTTGCATTATCTCTTTACTTCAGTTCTAATAAAAGGGCTGGTGAGGATAAATGTCCTGACAATCCTAACATTCCAGTTATTGGATCACAAATATAAGGCTTGTACTCCCAATTAAAAGCAATTAGACAGAGCATAGTAAATATACAGAACAGGAACACACATGGTCTCTTCTAGGACTCTGCCGCGTGATTCTTCTTCAAGAGGAAGAGGAAGCCTCTGTCTAGTCTGTCCTTTCCACTTCTCCCTTTGTAATGATAAAACCACTAGACCAATACTACTTTGATCTGCATTAGAGACGCTCCATTCACACTAATAACAAAGGAAAAAGAACAAGGACAATTTGCTTGGAACAGGGAAAAAATGCCCAGTTTCATTAAACAACAGCAAGGAAAACAATATTAAAAAACACACAAATGGTTTCAAGTGAGAGTCATACTGTTGAGGCTTACCTTTATGTCCACTGGAATACTTGGGCATTATGAACTCAAGGAAGACTTGCTCAGCATGTGCTCTCACTGCTGAAACTCTAAACAGCGTTTAGTAACAGAGCAAGGACATATCTCTCAGGATGTCCTGGCACCACCATCACCTCCCTGGGGGGACCTGCCCTTGCCACCTGGCCCACACCCCAGAAGGGGTCACCACTGCTGGATTAGGAATGCACAGATGATCTTCTTCAACCACAGTTCACAAGTGATGACTTTCTTTGCATAGTCTTACAGACCAGGACTGAAGTGTATCCACCGTCCTTGCTGTTGAGATCAAAACTCATGTAGAAAGAGATTGCACAGATCAAAAGAGCTGTCCCAGCTGTCACATCTAAATCCAAACCATGTTTTGACCTCATTGCTCTCTACAACTACCTGAAAGGACGTTGTAGAGAGGAGGGTGCTGGCCTCTTCTCCCAAGTGACAGGGGACAGGACAAGAGGGAATAGCCTCAAGCTCCGCCAGGGGAGGTTTAGGCTAGACATTAGGAAAAAATTCTTTACAGAAAGGGTCATTGGGCACTGGAACAGGCTGCCCAGGGAGGTGGTTGAGTCACCTTCCCTGGAGGTGTTTAAGGCACGGGTGGACGAGGTGCTGAGGGATATGGTTTAGTGTTTGGTAGGAACGGTTGGACTCGGTGATCCGGTGGGTCTCTTCCAACCTGGTTATTCTGTGATTCTGTAAAAATTAAATCTCTTAATGTCTTATGCACCTTGGCATAAAAAAAGTGCGTATGTGTAGTCTAACCCTGAGGTGCCCCACAGCACTCTATGGATCCATGTTCTCAAATTATTGAACCTGTTCCCAAAACACTACGTCCAGTCCATACAACACATTGACCTCCAAACACTGTTTACCTACAACTACTTGATCCAAATGAACAAGGCTTCTTACTACAGTAACGACTCTAAAAGACATCCTAAAGCATTCATCACCCCACTCTGTACACTTCTGAACACACTTCTCCAAAGCAGCAGGCAACTTTAACACACTGAAGTTCCCAAATGAAATATTAAACTCCCACGAGTCTAGAAATTTCCCAGTTACTTCACAGTTTTATCACTGGCAATGATTCCTGGGGTGTTCAAAAGCCAAACTATTTCTTTCAAGAGTGCTGGACCACAGCAAATAATGCATGTTTGTGGTTGATTTTTGATGCCCTACTACCACAGTTATTTTTGTCCTTTACAAATGTGGTTGCAATTTAGCAATCTATTGACTTGACCAGGTTTTTTTTTTTCATAAACACACTGCCTACTGGATACATAATTCAAATTCACATATAAACTGTGAGCTGTTTGCTTTAGCAACAGCTATAATTTAAGCATAACCTAAGCAGAAAGCCATTCTATGCCATCCCCCTGTAAAGTGTAATTTAGTCTGGATATGCAATCTTCCTTTCTAATACGGGAGCTTGTTTGCTAAATAATTACCGTAGAGTTTTGCTCAAAGCATGAGTTTTATGTAGAGTTGGGGTTTTTTTTCTCCTTCTCCCCTTCTCCCTGGGACACAAATGCTGCCAAGCTAAATGAACACTCTTTGGGAAGCGATTACTGCCATGTAGTTTTCATTTGAAAATGTCACAATAAAGCAATGTTCTTTGATGCTGAGAAGCACACCAGGTTACAGCACGATAAAAACAGCAAATCAGATAAAATAATACATTAGAAGGGCCCAAAGAGCAAGAAAATGACATTTTTTAAAGCCTGAGGGTGTTATTTCCCCCCTTCTGCGCTCTCTTAATGCTTGAGGGAAAGCAGAGAGATGAACCTAAACCCGATGCTTGGCTTCTGACTGAGATCCCTTCTGCAGTGTGGGAGCAGCGGCCGAGGCCAGCCAAGGGCTAAAAACCAGAGGCAGAGGGGAGCAGCCTGGGCTTAAGCATTGCCGAGGGCAGAAATTCAGCCTCCTGGGAACCCTTGTGGGTTGCCCCACAGCTTTGCCCCAGCTTAGCAGCAGGACCCCAGGTCTGTGCTCACCCCCTTGGAAGGGCAGCCAGGGCACAGCCCCTACCAGCACCGCTTAACCAGGCCCTCAAAGCACAACCCTATTATAAGAAAGGGGGAAGGAGCACCTCCCATATGAGTGTAGGGTATGAAAGTAGGGGTTCTTCAGCCTCAAGAAGACTTTAAGGTGTCCTCAGAGCAGCTTCCAGTGCTGAAAGAGGCTCTAGGAAAGCTGGAGAGGTGTCCCTGCCAATGGCAGAGAGGGGAGCTGGATGGGTTTTAAGGTTCCTTGAAGCTCATGGCAGGAGATAAAACTGGATAGGCTTTGAGGTTCCCTGAAGCCCATACAGCAGAGAAAATAGAATGAGGTTTAAGCTCCCTTCTAACCCAAACCATTCCACGACTCTAAGGGCACCTAAGAGAAGCCCCCAGCCCTCAAAGACAAACATGCCAAGAAAGGAAAAAAACAAGAGGGTACAGCAACCCTACCACGCAGGAAAATAAGGACACAAATACCTGTAGCTAAAAGAAAAGGAACAACGAATGGTTCAACAGCACCACAGGCCCAGGAGCAGGCAGCACCTACCCCCAGGGGCAGCCACCCTCGTCTGAAGGGGTTTTATGGTGGTGCAGGGTGGGGCTTGTAGGGGGGCGGTGCCGTGCAGGGGCTGCTGGGTAGGAAGGTGGGGATATAAGGTGAGACAGGTTAGAAAATGCTTCTTACGTGAGAGCTGCTGGGTGCGGAGGTCTTCTTTGGGGCAGGTTCAAGCTGCCTGGAGAGCTGCTGCTGCTGCCTTGGGTAGGTGATGGTGTCCTGGGGATGAGGGAGCTGGGGGCTGTTCTCTCTGAGGGGGCTTGTGGCTGGTAAAATAGCCTATTTCTTTAAAATTTGGCGGTATGCGTTTTGAGAACAGGCCAAACTTTGTGTTTCAGCCATTTTGTTTGCTTGAGCCATTTCGTAGAGGGTGCTGGTTGGCTATCTTGTGTAAGACATACGTGTTTTTGAAGAGGGAAAGCTGCTTCCTAAAAGGAGAAAAATGAAATCTAGTCTCCTGATTAGGTTAAGTCGAAGGTGGAAGAGTATGAGCCCCAGAACTTACAGCAATGGGTCAGGAAATCAGGGAAAAAAGTAAGACCTTAATTGTTTTTATTAGCTGTGCTCTCTATGTATCTAGAGCATCCTACTTAGCTGAGTTCCAAAGCACCTTAAATAAGCCTTTTTTTACTGTTGTATCCTTCGGTTTGAAAGCTTTGTTTTTGCCAATTCGGCTTACAAAGCTGTTTCTCGCAATGCGATGCGTGATACTGGGACTGTGCAGGGCAGCCCCTGAGCACCAGCTCCCTGCTTCCACTCATGTTTAAACCCTGTGCCCTGAAAAAAAGAGAGGGAATAGTTTAAGTAATGGTGATAAATGAAGCGTTAAACCAGAAAAACTGCTGGGTTGAAGTATATCCATTGTTGGAGTCTTCTCTTGTAAAGAATGGATGTGGAGCATCTTCCCAGGTGGAGTGTTGGTGTGTTTGCCTGATGCTTGGTTCTGTTCCTCCCCAAGCTTCTTGATAGTTCAGTAAGTAGTGACCAAAATAAGGGATTTAAGAACTGAGAGATCTTTGCTGGCTTAGAAACTGGTTCCTGTTTAAAAAGTACAGTATTTGGATTCTCCTGAAATAGAAATGATGGCTGTGCTGTGTTATACCTTAGTGTGGCTTCAGGGCATGTTTAATCCTGTCCTGGAGTTCTTCCCTGTTCTAAATGAGGCCAAGAGGGCTCAGAGTGATGAGTCTTGTCCGAAATTCTTATTTTCTTCCCTTGGCAGAAAAGAATAATTCCTCTCTGCTCTTATTCTGAAAGAAGCAATAGGCTTTGCTGTCTCAATTTCTAAAACTGGGTACTGTTGGCATCCTTCTAGCAATAAAGCTATGCAGGCAGCTTATGTGGAGGGGAGAGGGAATAAAACCCCTCAGAACAACTTTGAAAATCTACTGTCAATACAGAGGTTATGCAACTCAAAGGCTATGCAAGAGGGATTTAGTTACTCAAATGTCTAAGCTGACTATTGAGAAGCTTGTTGTGGCAAAGACTGCCGAAGATGCTTCTTTTTCCCTGTGTCCTGGGAGTAGTAAAGATTCTAAGAGCTCATTTCTCTATCTGATATTTCCTGACCTTTGCAGCCTACTCTATATGAACAGCAAAGATCAAGCTAAAGATGTGGAAGAGATCTTGGATGGGTAGGTTATTTAGTACCATGTCACTCCTGAGCTTCATCTCAGGCTTTAATATAGTTCCAAGTTTCACTTTGTCACTTTGATTTTTACCTGTGTTTTTTTTTGTTTTGCCGGTCCTAATTGACCCTGTGTCTATAGCAGTTCCTGAAAGGAGGAAAAAGTGTTTGATTATTGCTGGGTTTTGCCACTTCAGCTTATGTGGAGAAGTGAGTTAAAGCAGTAAAATCTGCTGCAGAGAGACTTTCATCATTGTGGAAATTTGCTAATTTAATGGGAAGGGAATTCTGAAATGAGGACCTCAAAATGCTTAAGGTGAAGGAAGTTCCAAATGTAACTGTTACTGATGTTTTATTTTATGTGTACAGTTTCCTTTCTGCTGACTCTTAGTTTACTTCAAAGTGAAAGTTCACTTCCAAGTTCTGGTAAGAAAAAACACTTATTGTGTATTTCTGGTTAAATGGCAATATCATTGCTTCAGTAAGGTTATTTCAGATACAGCTTTGGCTTGTATGTCACTCTGAGCATCATGTTCCAAAACGGGCTTTTCAGAACTTAATATCAATATACAAATGTTTTGTTTAAGGCAAAGTAGCCCATTCCTTTAGTGTTTAGTTCTGACCACTTGCCTATTCAGTGGGTGAAGTGCTTTGTTAAATGCCTTCAGCTGTTACCAATTAGCACCCTTAGCACCACACCTCTGCTTGTGGGGAGAATGGAAAGAACGGTGCTGTGGCTCAGAGCAGCTTCTTAACCTGACATGAATGCAGAAATCTGGCATATGTTTTGGGTTTTTTTATTTACACTGAATAGGTGTGTGTCTTGCTCATAGTAGATGAGTTTTCAATGAACTAGAGGAAGCTTTGATGTAAGGGTTATGGATCAGTTGTGAATGACTTTTAGATGAAGTGAAGATGGCAAGTGATTATCTTGTTTGAGGGGAGGGATCTGTGACCAGTGCTTAGAGCATGCAGCAGAGTACTGTTCCTGTCACTGCTTGTGGAAACAAGTGTAGAGGGATGAGGGAGGGGACATACTCAGCATACAGGAGCAAAAACTTAGACTGTACGTATTCGGGCTTTTCTCTGTCTAATTTCTTATAATCGTAGAATGGTTTGAGTTGGAAGGGCCCTTAAAGCCCATCTAGTTCCACCCCCCCTGCCATGGGCAGGGACATCTCCCACTGGATCTGGTTGCCAGGTTGGAGGTCTCAGAGTTGAGCAGAGGGGCAGAATCCCTTCCCTCACCTTGCTTGTCATGCTGCTTTGGATGCAGCCCAGGGTATGGTCAGCTTTGAGCTGTGAGTGCACATTGGCAGCTCAGTTTGTTAATACAGAAAATCTGTTGCTGTAACTTTAATGGTAGTAGTAGATTAAAGTTTATCTAATGCTGGTACCTTTACCATATACTCCATCTAATTGTTTGACCTGTGTTACTTGACTGTTTCCAGATGTGGTGTGGAAAAAATGCTTCCCTGTTGTCCTCTGCCAGCCACAGGTGCTTCACATGTGGATTGTTGTCTCCATTCTGCTGCAGCTTCAACTGCATCTCCTCTAATCCCAGGCTGTGACTGTCCAAGAGGATCAAAGCAGTTACACAGAGGGTCTCCTGTTGTCTTGTAAGTGGAACCATTGTTTTCGATTGCTTTTAAGTAACACTCTGTCAAGTTGAGACTTCTCCTATATTTTCTCTTAGCTAATACATTGCTTTCCCTCTGTCCCTCTGAGATTAGCTCTTGACTTGCTCTAGCATTTCAACTGGCTTGTTCCTTTCAATGTGAGCCAGGAAAGAGTGAAGAAGGTGGGGGCTCCAGCTGTGGAGCTGAAGCTGTGTGGGGAATTTGTCATGGTTGGAGACACTTATATTTCCTTAATGCAGCGAGCTGTTCAGAGGCTGGGGGGGCCACTTGTCTTATTTAGTAGGTTTTCAGTTCTGTACATATAACATAGATTTACCTCTAGGATGACGCTTATGGGTGTTTCATGCTTTTCACCATAGGTTTTGTAGCTGACCAGTTAGGATTTAGTGCTACAATGTCGATAATCATAAAACTAAACTGAGTAACTCTGCAGATAACTTTTGGCTTCTTTCAGTAGTACGATGGCTACTAACTGTGTCTTCTGTCCTTGTAGGCATTTGAATAATGATAGCGCATGAATATTTTACTTCATTGTTACTGGTAGTACAAAACAGTAAAGCACAAAAGCTGTAATACTTGAGTCAGGGAAAAGAGGAATGTCTTGTGTCTTACAGGTTCTAGTTATCACAGAAAAAAGCCCCCAATTTTGACTCTTATGGTGCTGAAACTGCATTGGTATCAGGGATTTAGTGTTCAAATCTCCCTGACCTATCTAAATCACAGTGGTGTCTGTGAAACAGCTTATTGAGGTTTTACCATGATGTGAGAGTAGAATCAGCTGATGACTCTTAAAATCTCATTTTTAAGAGTCAGCTTTGCCACCTGAAGGAGTGTGTCTGGTTTTAAAATATCTTACTTCTTCCAAGATGTTTGACTTTGATATCAGTTTTAGAATTATGTTAGTTCATACTTATATCTTGGAGGTAAAATCAGGGGTGTAAAAAGTAGTCAGTCCTTCTCAAAGCCCAATGGTAATTACAAATCCCTGAGGTTGCTAGGGAACCTTATCTTGAAAGAGTATACAAGTAATCAGGCTTGATACTGATTATAAGGAGGTGCTGAGGAGATTTTCTTTCTCATGCCTCCTCTCCTGGCTGTGATAGGAGATTGATTTATATGAAGCAATGTCAGTTTAGGGTTTGGGGAGGAATCATTCTTCTGAGGTACCATAAGGGGTCGGGAGAATGTTGCCTTTTGTCATGTGTATTTTGTGAAAGAAGGGATCATGCTGGCAACTCCTCTATTAAAATGTATCCCTTATTTACTAATTCTGCCATCCTTAGACTGAAAGCTTTTGTTTTTTAAAGCCACTTGTATCTCTAATGAAGAATGATAAAGGAAGTGTGGGGGGTTTTTTGCCCTTCCAATGAAGTATGACTTGTCTTGCTCTAAGTGAACAGGCTTTTATTACTGAATCTGCTTGCTGTGTTTATACCCAAAGTCAAGTTTTGCCTGTTGTCATGTGCTTTAAAGAAGCAAAGTAAGAGACTGTAAGACTGTCTGTACCGGGTGGAACAGTCCTGTTAGGCCATAATGAGAAAAATAGGAGCCTATAAAAGAAAACAGTCTGAGTACAGCAGTCATGCTGCAGAACTGGTAACTCGAATGTTGCCAGAGGACAGAGGTGGGCATGTGTTCCTCTAAGTCTTATACTCTAGAGTTCTGAATTTCGCTGGAACAAAAGAGGCTTCTGTACATTTGGAAAACTCGGTGCCCTTAACTGAGCTGTCAAAAACCTGTGGGCCTCATGTTTACTCCAAAATCTGGCAGAAGTTAATGCTAAACTGTGATAGAAGTAGCTATCCTGTCTTTATCCAGCCCGCATTTACTTCAGGGCAGCCCTCACAACTAGAATGTCTTGCCAACCAGTGTGCAAAAAAGCCAAGATTTCCTTAGTTTTGGACAACTTTGAGAATGCAGGAGACTAAGACAGTGAGAGAGTTTGTTGAGTGGTAAAGATGCTGGAGATAGTGTTCCTGGGTGTGCCAGGTCTTAGCTCTAAAGAAACTTCCTCCACCTCTTCGATATTTATCCTGAGTTAAGATGAGAGGATGTTCTAGCAGCTTAATTGCACTAACATTTTTTTTTGCTACACGACAGAAATAATCATGAGGTTGAAGCAGGTTGGGAGTCTCAATAGTTGATATTGATTTGGAACTCCTTGGCAAAACAGGGACCAGCACATTGGCAAAATAAACATACCTTGTGCAGCAAATAGTTTATTGATGATCTGCCCGCAATGAAGTCATGGAGGTGACCCTACTGCCCTGACTTACAGGATTTTTCTTACTGCAGCGTTGAAAGGGCAGAAAGAATACATTAATTTCATGTTGGAGGCCGGGGAATTGCCTCTTCGGGTTCGTTTGCCGTGTCAGCTTTGTTAATTACCCTGAGAATTTTCTTGATAGTTATTACAGGCAATTTTGTCTTTTTTAAGCACTGGAGACCAAATCTCTGTAAACAGGAAAAAAGGTATGGGTCCATTTACTGCTCTCTTGCCTGGGTTTCTAACAATGTGTATGTGTCTGGGGAATAAGCAGCCCTGCTAGGGAGAGGGTTAGATTAAGAACATTCCCAGCAGGGATCTGGAGTGAATACTTGATGAGAGATGTTGGCTGGAAGCTTAATCTGAAGTCTGCTGTTTCCTTTTCTATGTGGTAAACTCTTACTCTGAAATAACTGTTGCTAGGACTTTGGGCAACTGCTCTGCACTTGGGAATAAATGACTGCTGCAGTCCTGTTCACCTCATCCCTTGAAAAATCATGGCTGTTGTTAACATTGGTAACCACAAGAACTTATTGTTCTGTATCCGTTTTAGAGCATCACATAGGAGTCACGCACAAAAGCTCACATTATGCTGTGGATAAACTTGCACTTAACGCATGCTGCCAAGATAAAATACTGTTTAATATTTGTCAGAGGTGCTGTTCCCCTAGGGAACCTGATGTTTCTGAAATGTACCTAGCTATTTTGTTCCCAGGGGGAAATCCTGCAGAGCTGTGCAACATCCAGAAATGTTAGAAATAAATACAGCATGTTTGTACTCGACACAAACTCGAGAGAATGTACTGCTAGCTCTGTACGCTTTGGGAATGATGAACAGCATCACTGTAAACCTATTGCTCTCTCTGGTAGTCCGACACAGCTGTAAGGGAGAGGAATCCAAAGGCTGATGTGAGAACTGTAGATCCTCAGGGCCTCATCATGGGAAATATCTGTGTGCTCCAACTTGAACTGGCTGCTTAGGGCTGTTCCTGCTGCTTTGTGTAAGATTTCATTGTTCAGACCTGCATACAATATGGTTTAATGGAATGTGCTTTGGGCAGATTAAAAGCTCTGGACAGCTGAACTTCTTGAGAGCGAGGCTGCGTTCTAGTCCCAGCCACACAAGTGTCTCGCTTCTCTTGAAACAGTGACAACTATCTTGGTTTATTTTGCAAAGTAGTTTTGGGGATGAAAAGGGGCAAAACTGTATGGACCTAAAACTGCTTCAGGTTTTGATCAGCCCTAAGATGAATTTGAAATGCTTTGAATTCAACTCTGAAGTGAATTTTGTAATGGTAATTTCTTTAAAATAAAAGACTTTTCTATGTTAAAGTGGAATAATAATGCTTAGCTTCTTTTTTTTTTCCTCCCCAGAAGACCTTGTTAAAACCATGCTGAACCCTTCTGACTGAAGTAGGCACTGAAAAATCTGTTTTGTACAGAGTATTCCAACAGGTCTATGTGGAGACTGACAGTCATTCAGCCCTTTGATACAGCTAGAACCAATGAAGGCCTCTATTCTACCTCTAAGTAGCCCTTAAAGACAGCCTTTTACAATGCCACCAAATTATTTCCATTTGTTGTAGCCCTGATTTATTCTTGGTGCATGATCAGTTCCAGTTTGAGAAAAAGGAAAGCTTTCTGAAACCACCCTAATTAGGTGAATAGGCCTGTCTGTATCTAATTTGCTTTTGGAGTTGTTCTTGGGAATCAAGTGAGGAGTTCTCCTATTGATAGTCTCGGGTTCCTATCCAGTCTCCTCTAATCACTGGTATTGCAATGTAAGCCTTGAAATCACAACTTGATTTCTCTTAAATTGCCAATTACAATGCAGGATATGGCCTCTTCTAATTCTGTATATCACAGTATCAGTGATTTCTTCAGCCACAGCTGGCAACCAGAGGCACAGACTTTTGTTTAGCAGAAAAAATGAAATTTCACTGTGGTTTTAGTTTTATATCTTTGTTCACACAGCATAGTATAGTGATTGCTGGCTGCTGGACTTCTTTTGCCATTATGAATGACGTGCTCTGAGGTTTGGGGGTTTCACACTTCACCTTTGTGCCAAAGAGGTGTTTTATTCTGGTTGCTGCTCAGAGGAGGGAAGATATTTTGTTGAGAAGCATGTGTCTAATACGTTACTAATGGCAGGCTGCCTTTGTATTAAAGCAGGCTGAAACTCTGGGTAGTCTGACCTCTTCCAGGGCGTTCCCTTCAAGGGCAGTGAAAGAAGATTGATGGCCTTGGAGACAGAGGATCTGATTCTACTGCTGCTGCAAGGAGTGCAACCCTAATATTCCTGAATTGGTTCTAAATTCTTCTGGGGTTGCCCCTATGATATGCTCAAGCTGCTGTCTGTCAGAAAAATGCCAGTCCTCTGGGTGAAACTGAGTGACCTGGACAGGCTTGAATACAAAAGGTCTGGTCCTAGGTAACTAATGGAGGGTTAGAATGGAAGGATCTGGTTTTAACTGTCTGCATGCAGATGCAGTGGACAAGCCCTGGAGGATTTGAGGCCCACCTGCATCTCTCCAGCAGTAAATCTGTGTATGCTCTACAGAAATGCTTCACTGCTTTTCACTGCCACGAGCTGATTGAAGGGAGGAAGATCCTGTGTGGACTAGTTTATTTAGGGTGATCAGTCTTGATTTAAATAAGCTTATAGTTGTCTGTAGTTTTGTTTTGCTGCAGGAAAATATCATTAATTTGTTATAGCTGGGAGCTTAGCTGACATGCAGCCTTGTGTGCTCTCTTGAAAAAGATTCTGTTGGAATCCAAGCCTGCTAATGATTGACACTAATTGTTTTCAGCCATGTAGTGAATTTTATGGATAATGCTTATCTGAATAGATGGTAGGTGCAGATACTAGAGTGTAATTATCCAGCAGTTGTTTTGTGGTAGCAGGGTCTCTTTCATAAAAGGTCAAAATAATTTGTGGTGACTTTTATTTTAAATGGTGTGTTTACCATGGATAACACTGGCCCAAAAAAGGATTTAATAAAGGTGACTTCATCCTCTGGAGATTACTGAGGTGGAAGGATGCTTATTTCTCATGTACTCTGGCAGACTGATTCCACTGGGGGTGATCTGGATTGATTTCTCCATGTCTTTTGAATACGTACAGTGTTCCTCAGCTGGCTTCTGCTTGGTGAGCTGCTGGGCCCTGCCAGCCACCAAGTCTGTCTTGCTGTGTTGTCCTATGGTTTTATGGAAGCATCTCCTTGCACCACTGAAGATGATTCTCTTAATTTGTAATGACACAGATCCTTCTCACTACGGTTAAATCTCCATATGAGGAAGGAGGAGGGGGGGAAATTCCCCTTGACCGTATTAAGTCACAGGACTTTATATATTTTCATCTCCTTTAATTAAACAGACTGATTTTCACCCTGAAGTTGTCTTGTCTAGAGGCAGCACTGGACATGTATGCTTGCAAGCATGTAAAGGGGAAGGGTGTGGGGGGGAAGGCTGGATCCCTTGCTTCCTAGCTCTCTAGTTATTGCTGTAAGTTAAGCTATCATGATTTACTCAGCCTCTGTGTGTGGGCAGGCAGATTTAGAGTCATCTGAATAGAAGAAGAAGAAACATTGTTTGAGCTAAGTGAGGTTAGGGGATACAGGTAAAGTCAGTAGTAAGCTGACCAATAGCTTTATGGTAGTGTGCGCTGTAAAGAACAAAAACAGCAATAATGAAAGCTGCCATTATAAATCTGCTTCTTATTGCTTACAGCTTCAGGCTGACTTAAAATCAACTTTTATTAGCTCCATATTAGGGGATTGTTTCCTCTGGATTTGATTACCAGGATGGATATATTTGAAATCTGCATTTCCATATAGATAGAACTGCTTGCTCATAACCCAGCTGCATTCCTACGGAGGCAAAGGAGCTCACCAGGGCTGATTGCTTGTAAGGGACTATCTACAGTGCAGGCCAGGGAGAATGCAGAGGTGAGGCATTAGGATGAGATATGCTATCTGGAATGAGTCTTACCAGGCGCTGGTCTGGAATTGCATAGAGCTTTATTTGTATTGGATTAATGGCTAAAGTATTTGAAATGAAAGCACCATTACACTAGGTCCTACCCCTTGATGAATAAAGGGACATGTGGAAGAGAATGCTGCTTTCCTGTTTTAGAGGAGAAAAATACTCCTCTAAAGCTGGAGAGGAAACTGAGGCAGAGATGCAGTTTTTTCAGCCTTGAGAGGCCTTAAGGATTGATAATACACTTTGAGCAAGCCAAGAATATTTGTCCATGTAAATATTTCACAGACAAGCAGGTGCTGCCAAAGGAGAGATGAATCCTTCCCTCTTTAAAATGAAGTACTGTTAAAGATACTGCCTTCCAAAACTGTTTTACATTGTATAGTTTGAGGAAAAATTAAGAGTGGTCTAACCTCTGTGTAGACGTTAGTGCAAGTACTGGGCTTGCTCTGTGGCATGGTAACACTGCTGTAAGTTTTGGAGCCAGGTGACCCTTCATAGCAGATTAGAGGACAGCGAGAGGTCTTGCTTTTATTTTCTTTGATTCTAGAGTCTCTTGCAGTGGCTCAGGCAAAAGCCTATCTAGCTGTGCGTGTTCTAGCCCAGGGAAGAAAAGGAACAAGTGACTTGAGTGGAATGGATTGACTGGGAGAAGCCAGCTGAGTTTGGAGCTGGTGGGGATAAGCAGCAAAAACCAAAGGGAGAGGAGTGGCACCTCTTTCTGGTAGTGGAACTGGTAAACCTTTGACTTAGCTTTAGCTTTCAGCTGGTGTGATGACTTGGGCCTCTCAAGTTTTGTTCCACCTCTAATATAGTGGGAGACCACCCTCCCCCCTAGGGTGGATTGCTTTGCTCCAGAGTCTTTTTGTCTGTAGAACACAGATAACAGCTATTTTGTGAAACTGGCATCACAGGTAAATGCCATGTCCTGCTGCCTGTGCCAAATCCTGCTTCTTGATATGTAACCCTTGCTACAAACACCACCTGCCTTCATCTTTAGTGGCAAGTGGAAAATTGCTCTATTAGCAGAACAAGAAGTTAATCCCTTCCAGCACCAGTTCTTTATGGCTGTGAAAACTTGGGATTGAATATGCAATAACAGGTACAAAATTAGTATAAGAAGGAAGGGGAAAAGGTAATTCTGGACTAATTCTACTTTTACATGATTGTACTTAATTTGTTCCTACCTATTTGATGTGGCTGGAATGAGAGATCCCTGGGGCCTAAGGGTGGAATCCAGCTCAGTTTTTTTAGGGTATGTACTGGTGAGTAGTGATGCTCCCATCTCTTCCATTGAGAAGCAAAACTTGCCCTTTTGAGTTAGTGCAGTACTAGTCTGCCTTTGAAGTCCTACCTAAACCCTTAAAGTAGCTTCAGGGAACTTTTTTTGTGGTCTTACATAAGGGTTAGTAAAACAGTGGACTTGCTGACATTATGTTGCCTTTCAATTCTATATGTCTAAATCTATGGAAAAGCCAAAAGTGCAGGCCCTAGGCTGCAGCAGGGGCACAATACAAAACTGCTGTGCTTGTGTGTGTTTGGTTTGTTAGTGCATATTGCAAGTGTCCCTTTCTGGTAGGTAACTGTGAAGAGCAGTTGTGATTTGAGACTTAATGTTTCAGATATGTCTTGGAGCACGTCACATCCAGGAGGTAAACGTGAAGGCAGGATTGCTGAAAATTTGTTTCTTGCTGGGATGTGGCAGGTCCTCAGGTTACTTTGTGATGCATTGTTCCTGTATGTTTAGTTCATTCCACTCCTACAGTAGACTGTGAGATAAACCTATAACAACGCAGAGCAGGAGGGAAGGAGCTGTGGCAGAAACATGCTTTGCACAAAGATGCTTTCTTTGAAACAAGGAGCTTTGTGTTTCTGGTCCTTTGCTGCCTCATAACATCAAATATTCATTCCATGTCTGCATTTTGATTGTGATGGTGTGATACAAGAAGACAAGATGTTGCTTTAAGCCAGCAAATCCACAGAGCTGTCAGAAAGGAGACCAGAGCTACATGGAGCGCTCTCTTCAGAAGCAGCAGTTAGCAGGCATGTCTGGTGTACAGAAAGAAAGTGTTGGGAAAACAGGGGATGGCCCAAGAGGAGATGAGTTTTTTTCTGAAGGATGTGGTATTTGGCTTGAAGATGTAAAATCCCAGTCCTTTTGTACGTGGAAAGTAAAACCAATTGAATCTGTAGTACAGCAGACTGCATAATAAACAGATACAGGTACATAACCTGTTGACCCTGAACTGCTGGCTGTTCAACAGACTGCGTAATAAAAGGTCCTAGCTATATTACCTTGAATTATTGCTGGTACAGTAGACTGCAGGTAATAAACCGACACAGGGATATTACACTTTCCTTGTTCTAGAAAGAGTAGGAAATTATATTTTTTCTTCCTGCTGTCCTTGGCTCATGATGGGCTGCTGCAAAATGGACTTGATTTGATGCTGTTGCCAGTTTAGCCCAGATCAGTAAAGATTAAGTGTGGTTTCCTTATGGCAATTACGTGATGATGTGAATAGTTTTGATTGTAATAAAGACCTTTTGATTTGAAAGGTGTCTATATTGTCAAAACCACAAGCATGACAAATATGTTGGTGTATCAAGAACCCAGCTGCATTACATGTTCCCTTTCGGGTGTGAGTGGGATATGCAGGCTGGGATCTGGCTGGAGGTATGTGTTCTCAGAAGTAGAGGTGGTAGGGGCAAAGGGATTTGTTGCCAGAGCTTGTGCTGTCACAGTTCTGAGACTAAACCATGACCATCAGTCTCTGAGCTGTCCTCATGTTGTTGAGAGCTGTATTCAAAAGGTTTCCTATACTTTTTTTTATTGCTCCTTTTACTGTAGCAGCTGGGGGTCTTAGCAAATCACTTGTGCTGAGCTCACCTCAGATCATGTATTTACCAGAGCTTCTTGAGTTAACCTTCACATCCACTGGAGGAAACCCTTGAAAGAATTTTTCAGCAGTGCTGTGGGTAGAGGAAGGTCTGTCCAGTGATCAGGGTCATCATCAATATTACCCAAGATGATTTCCTGAATTGTTAGCTCAAGCTGAAGTATGAAAATGTAGAAAGACATTTGCCCTGACAGTTTTATAGGCCAAGTAAACTTGTAAGTATATCCTCATCACAATCACGTATTTGGCCTTTATCACAAATAATTACTCTGGACAACTGAGGAATATTTATTGGGGCACATTCAACTCCTGAGTTGGTCAGGGAACAGCTAAATCTCTGCCAGTGCCCTGGGAGAGAAGAATTTTCACTCCTGGCAGATGAAAGCCCAAACAGTAGCTCACGATGGTTCTGCCTGGGGAAGGAGGGCAAGAGAAGCTGCTTTTTAACCAAAGCTATTGATGTCAAGCCACCATAACGGTCATTCTGGGAAGCGTCTGAGAGATGGTATATGCTGTGCATCAGTGTAAATGGAAAGAAGTTTCTTTCCTTCAAGATATATGACTAGGTACTAGGGTTTAATTCTAGAATTTGACATCTGCTTAGCAATGCAAAAAGGCTAAGAACCTTAATCTTTCCATCCTGAAATCCTGCATATGCAGGACAGGGATAATATTCCTAAATTTGGCTTTTGAGTTAATATTCATCTTGTTAGTCTACGGCTTTTGTTCTGAACTCCCTTGCTGCTACTGTTTTTGTACAGTGGCACAACAGGGCCCTTGGGAAAAGGTCTGGATCAGCCTTGTGAAATAGATAATGGCTTCACTTAGCAGTGCAAAGAAATTGCAAGAGAAGGCAGGAGATCTGCATTCTTTTGAAACAGCAGATCAGAAGTATTAGGGATCATTTTGCTGCAACAGAATTT
This sequence comes from Phaenicophaeus curvirostris, assembly GCF_032191515.1. NCBI lineage: Eukaryota > Metazoa > Chordata > Aves > Cuculiformes > Cuculidae > Phaenicophaeus > Phaenicophaeus curvirostris. Next base: position 1,421,233 of record NC_091418.1, on the reverse strand, counting down.
AAGTAAGATTTGGCTCACTGATCAATATGTGAGATCAACACGGGGCGAAAATGAATCGGCGGCGCTCGACAGCAGCGGCCCTCACCCATGCTGTTCTCATTCACAAGTAATAAAAGGAAAAATGAACAGACAACATTTCAAACTGAGGAATGGGTAATCCCATGCTGGAGACGTAACCATTGTCTGGCTTATTTCTCAGTCACAAGGAACTAGAAGCTGAGTCTCACTTGCTGATATAGTCATGTGGATCTTGTAGATCAACAAGGACCATGTAGATCAAGGCTGGGTTTAGTCTTGAGAGCGTCTCATGTACTCCTGTGTGGGTTTTAGTAAAGCACATTTTATCTATGTTCTGTAAAACCTGTTGTCAAAGGGTGCACCTGCTGTCTGTGGTGAGGAACCTCTGATTCTGAACTGAGGTGCTGTAATGGTCTGCATGCTGCTACTGCAGGTGTGAAAGCAGGTCAGGGTCAGTTGTCAGTGGCTATTAGTTTGGAGAAGGTTTAATGCTCTGTGCTTTGCAGTTCATAGCTCAGAGCTCACTGAAATATGGAAAAAAAGTTAACTTGATTTGAGGGAACTCTTGGCCAGGCTTAGGTTTTCTACCAGTCTGACCTTTGAAAATAGACCTGAGATAGTGCTGAGACAACAGTGAGGAGGTAAAACAGTTTATCTCACTGGATGTATCTTGTTGAAGGTCCCTAGTGTTTTGTGGTTAACAAAGCTGTGTTAAACCATCTGACAAATACTTAATTACATGGCAAAACTTTCTCTGCTGTCACTCAGGAAGCTTCTCTGATTCCATCCATTGCATACTTGAAAAGCTAATAGAGCCATGAGTCTGTGGGTTTATTTTCTTCTCTCTGCAGCTCTGTCTGCTCATAGACATGAAAGAAATGAGCATCCTTGGGACTTTGTGTTCAGCAAACTGTACCACAGCTGTGTAGTCTCTTTTCTGTCTCCTCTGACACAAGTGTCCTTTTCTGAGTCTTTTCTGCTACAGCATCTGTCCTCACCAACTCTCTTCTCACTATTACATGACCTTTCAGTGGTGGATGGCCTTACGGTTACGATTAGTCTGGTACAGTGACAGGAAAATCTACTGTCAGTTCTGGCTTCAGTGTAATATAAGGACCTGTGCGGTTAGGAGCTGACTGCCATTTAACTGCAGGCTCAAATGAAACTGTCACCAACTCTCTTGCTGCTTTGTCATTTGGCGCTGGAACTTCAGGAGTAACTGGAATATTTCCTCTGACTCCTGTGGGGCTCTGGCAGCCAAAGCTGACTGAGGGCTTATTTCTTTGTGCCTGGTAGAAGAGCCTTGATTCCACTGAGGGAGGGTTTCTTCCAGAAATTGGACAGGCATTTTAGAGAATGAAATAGATGGTGCTTATTTATTACAGCTGCATCCCTGAAGGCCTTGCCTTAAAGGCAATCAAAGCATCACAAACACAGTATATGGTGTCCAGCTGATGTCTGAGCGCTCACCACTCCTCCTTTAACCTTCTGCAACTGTTTGATCTAGATAATAAATAAGCACAGGAGAAAAGCCCACTGTGCACTTCTATGAATGTTCATGTCCAGTAAATTGGAATGGCATATAAATTCATCAAGGAAAAGACAGAAAATGATGTGGTAATTAATGCTTTCTATTTTTTTAACAATCCAGTGACTTGAATGTTTTGTATTACCTGGAAGCTGTTTGTTTTCCAGGGTAGTAACACCGGGGCACTAAGGACTGTTTACCTCATCCTTTCTACATTGCTCAGGAATGTTTTCCTTATTCTGTTTTCACTGTAAGAAATATTAATTGAAATTCATGCTTGTATGTCTTACGAACTATGAGTCAGAGGAATAAAAGCACTTAATCACTTAATGAAATTATTGCCTCTCTGAGCATGAAAAAAGTGCTGGGGAGGGAAGCATAAAATATTTTATAGCAATCACTTCAAAAACAAGTCTTTTGGCTTCTTTGTAGGTTGTGTAACTTGGTACATTACTTTCTCGTGCCCAGGTTCATGCAGGCCAGTGCTGTTCCTGTTCTATACCGTGTCCGGCTTACAGAAGCAGCAGGCTGGCTTTGGGTTGCAGTTGGATGGTGGATGCCCTGTGTAATATGGCCTTTTCAGGAGAGGGTCTTCCACTCCTGAACTGGAAGGGTGGCTTAAGGAAGAAGGCTTGTGTTAGATTCCAGTTTGCCACAGTGGTGACTGGTTCCAGCTTGTAGCTTAAAAGGTGTAAGTGCTCAGCTGCTTTAGGAGACTGAAAGTAGGATCTATTTTCTTTGCTTTGAAAGCCAGAAAGTGATGTTAGATACACTTTCTTTGGTCTTCTGACTAGTAGTGTAGATGCTCCCATTTTTTTTTACCAGCTTACATCAGGGCAGCAGTAAGACAAACCTGAGGGATTTTAAACCACTCGGTGGCACCTTTTACAAATATGCCTGAGTTAACCCATGTTCCAGCCAAATTCCAGTTTAGCCAAATGTTTCCTGTGTCCCTGAAGCCTCCTCTGCTGCAGAATGTTCTTCACTTCCAGCCCGAGCTTTTTGTGCTGTGCTTAATGTGTTCTTTAGCAGGGTTTGTGTTCTGTTTAGATGGATACGTGTGAATGCTGAGTGAATTGATTTGTGTCAATTATAAAGATTTCAAGGAGTCTAGAGACTCCTTGAGATGAAAAGCACAGAAAAAAAATCATTAATTATTTATCTCTTGGTGTCATTATTGTATAGGGTTTAAATTACTACTTCAAAATCATTTCTCATTACGCTGTACTGTCATCTCTGCAGATACAAAGAACTTGCGTATGGCAGATATTAGGGAATGTGAGCCACTCTGGATTTATTAGGGAAGATGCTCTTCTCCCCTCCCTTCTGTTCCTCCCACTAGCCAACTGGATTAGTTTGGACTGAATTAAATAGGCTCAAAAAGCCAAAAGAAAGAAGCAAATCAATACAGAATAAGAAATTAAAAATCACTTCATTGAATTTATTTTAATCTGGAAAGTTGTAAAGTGCTTAAACTGCAGATCCCACACTTGGAAATCTGAAGGGATTCTCAATATGATTTTCAAATGCAGCACTCAGGTTTGTGATTCTAGTGCATGTGGAATGAAACTGCTTTTGTTCCTAGTGGCCGACCAACTGGATTTGTTCCTGGGGTTGGGAATGAAGAGAGGGGGGATGTACATCATCCATTTTTGCACAGTGTTGATGTTTTGGTGACAAGGAAGCCCTTTAGGTTCTCTGAATATTCCACCCTATAAACAAAGTTTCCTGTCTTTCTGGCCCTGTTTTCCCCACCCCCCAGCTTAGATGGTATATTCTTTTTTTTCCTGAGCAATACATCATGGAAGTAACTCATTCTGGTGATGAATTACTTGTACATGTTATCAGATAGGCCTGTTCTGATACTCCTGCATCATCCAGAGTATTACACTAATATATCAACAGACTGAACTGTTGCTCCGATTATGTGCCTCAGTCTCATAGATCACTGTGCACTCATACATGCACACAGATCCTGCTGGAAGAATGCAGTGCAGTGCCCCAAGAGATGCCCTCAGTGAGGTTCTCTAGCAGGTGTGCAAAGTCAGGTTTTGGTAGAATTTAGGGATGGGCTTGCAAAAGAGACCATGATCCAACATCTTGAGCTTTTAAGATTATGGAGTTCTTAATGCTTGGGTCACAGAATCTGAATACCTTTCAGAACCAATGTCTCTGGACACTTGGCCTCTTATTTCAGCCTTCCAAAATGGGCTCATACCCAGCAACTTATTTTGAAATATTAGGGGCCTTAGCCCTACCTCTCTGTTTTAAGTGTTGTGGTGTTAACTCTTAGCTCAAGTACCAAGAGGGACAAGCCCAAGGGCACAGAAGGGGCTTCGGAGCATTCAGTGCAGGTTGTTCAAAAGCCTGTTCCAAAGCGTTAACCACATGAACGTCACCATCTGACATAAGTGAAAGTTATTTCAGTCCTTCTGTGCCCAGTCTGTCTGGGTTCAGCTGGCATGACAACTTGCTTTGTACATTATGTTGACTGCTTCCTCCTCCCACAATTCCTACCATCTGAAAGAGGACTGATGTGTATCAGTTATACTCATTAGCTTTGCAAAACTTGACTATGATTCATAATCATCTGCTGCTGCTTTGAGACAATCAAAACACAAACCCGTGTTCCTTCCTCTTCCTGGCAGGAGTTCTTTATGGACTCAGACTGGAGCCTGGAAAATAAAAACCTTGTGGAGATTTTGAGGCTGAAGAAAGGGAATTGACTGTTTCCTAGCTTATATGTGCCTTGTTCAGGTAGCAAACTATATTGGAACCACTGGGTTATTTAGCCTCACTCTTGCCTGCTAGATGTTCAGATATAAGCCTGGATAAACTTTGGACACATCAAAAACTTGCTTTTCCATTATAGACAATTGTATTGGTGTGATCTCTAGCACTCTGGCTCTGTTCTTTTGTCTTTCACAAAATTAATAAAAAGAGTTACTATTTCTTCTGCAGCAACCCTCAGGGAGGGTTGAAGTGCTATATTAACTTAATTGTCCCTGGAAACAGCCAATGAAGAGAAGAGCAAAAGCTTGACTTGGGTCATCAAGCCCAGTCTTGATCTGGGACTTCGCCTCCAAATTGCAGAAACAGACGTCCCCGCTGAGATTTGCCATTTGGCTTTGGCGCTTGAGTGTTAGTAAAGGATATTCCCTGTTCAGGCATTTCACTGAAATTTCAGCTGAACTAAATATTTTAGTTTTGCTGCAAGCTCTGTGACTAGACCTTAAGGTTTTTCTTGGATTTCACATGTCATTTCCTTATGCTGTGAACTGTGAGTTGTTTGGGGAAGGGTCTGTCTCCCCAGTATCCTGTACTGGTGTGTCACTGGTGATGTGCTGCAAGTAGATATCACTGCCTTTACAAAATAAGAGAGATTTTAACAATCACCAGGTGAGCTCTGCTTACTTTGTTCAACATCACTGAAGAGTTCATTCAGTTAGGTAAGAAATACACCCAATGTTTGGTGGTTAACTACTGCAAGTCAGCCAGCTGGGGGAGTGCAGGGCTGCTTTTGCAGGTTTTTTGGACTACCTTGAGGTTACTCTTATGTTTTCTCCAACAGTACATTCCTACATGATTTTTCAAAAGCTGCAGGATGTTTTCCCTTTACTATTTTTAAAGAAGTAAATTAGGACATGCTTTGGGGGCTCAAAGCCTTGGTGCTGCTTTTCCCAGTAACACAGAATTTGCCACGTCTAGCAAATAGCTGCTCAAAGAATTTCTTTTTAATTCCTAGCTACAACACCCAGAAGCTAAACTTTCCTCATTAACAATTAATGAAATTTAGGCTTCCTGCTCCTAATAATGTCATCACTGACTACACTTAGAAATGGCAAGACCCAGTTGTCAAGGACAGCATCCTACGTCAATGCCAAGCAGAGAGGTCAGCACTGGAGGGGTGTTGTTGCGTGAGACTAGTTAAGTGATATCCTGACAGTGGATCTTCATGGTCTTTCATTGGGGAATACAGAGCTCATTAGTGAGTTGGGAAGAATTAAAAATGGCATTTTCAATGCAGCTTAAAAATAATAGGGTGAAAGGCATGCTGCTGCCACCTTTTGCTGTCCTTATCATGCAGAATGGCCACAAGAATGAGATGGGAAGCTCTTAGCTGTGTCTGAGCCTTTGGTTCATACTGCCACTAAATAGAAAGCCTGAAGTGCCAATGTGCTCACTGTAAGGCTGCTGGGAAGGGGGAGTGGGATGCAGGAGGGAGAAACCTGCACAGGATTGTGTTGAAGAGCTAAGATCGAGCTCTCCTTTGCTGACAGTATCACTTAAATAAAATCCCTGGGCTTAGCAGCCAGTCTCCTCTGGCTGTGAGGTTGTGGGGGACCCTGATGCCTGGGGAGTGGCTGAAATCAGATAAGGAAAATCAATCGGACATCCAACGTGTTTCATTGGCGACAAATTTTTAAGCTGACTTGGCAAGCTCAGAATGAAGGTGATTTTCAAAACCCAACTTCACCCCTGTTTAATTCAGTCTGTATTATTATAGTGTTTGAAATTAGACTGTTTTTACTTGTTTAATCCTGACTTTTGGATCTGATGTCTCTGCATGTCTGCGTCCACTTTCCTTTTGAAATTGTGGTGAGGAACGTACAAGGGTAGGCATGTGTTCTCTCACATTGCCAGAGACTCCTGTTTCTCCTCTGCAACTTGTGTTTTCCCAGGCTCCAGCCTTGGAGGCTGTAGTGTGTGTTATAATGGAAACAGCCTTAGGCCAGCCCCTGCCCTTTTGGGAAACGGCACTGCTCACATCTCTTTGGCATCCTTTCATGCTCTGAAAGTGTCAGCTGAGAGAAGGAGCTGGGGATTTGTGATAGAAAACAAGAAAACCTCACTAGGTTCATTGTCCAGAGGCCTCAAAGCTCTGTCAAGATACACCAATGTACTCAGAAGTTAGCACCTTCCGTTTTCTGTTTAGGTTGACTTCTTTGGAGTTGTGGCCAGTGTTCTTTATTTTTTAAATAAAGCGCTGTCAGCACCCCTCTGAAATGAGACAAGGAGTAAGAGCAGTAATTAGCCCTGTCACAGGTATCAAAGCTTGGAAAACTGCATTTAAAGCCATGTTAGTGGCACTGAGTATGTTAAGTGAGGCAGTTTTCAGGCTAATAGGTATGGGATAGCTAATTAGGGACTGAAAGCTGCCTTCTCTGGAAAGCAAAGCACTTAATGTCAGGTGCATTATTAGATAAGGAACAAAACATGCAGGAGTGTTGGGTGGTGTGGTGCCAGTGGACTGCACATAAAGGATTCAGCAAGCACCACCAGAACATTCATCACTGAATGAAAAGAATGTTTGTTCTTTACTTAAACTTGTGAAACTGCTCATGTGCTACACCTCACTACTTATTTTGAGGGATGACTTCTCGGACCTCTCCCTGCTTCTTCCCACTGTTACACTGTTCCAGTAGCACAGTGTCTTCTAAAATCTGGCCCTCAGAGTAATTTTTTTATTCTTTTCTTTTTTAGGACAATGTATGTCATAACCTAGGGAACAGGAGGGGTTTGGCTTCCAAATATAATATTTTCTTAGGCAAAAAGTGCAAGCAATTAAATTCCTAGCCTTGTTTTTCTAGAAGAACTTGACATATGTTCCTTAACAATAGGCTTTGAGCCATAAGTAGAGTAAATGTTAGGCTAATTCCAATTAATGTGTGCAAACAGAAGTCTTAAAACACCATGTCTCTACTTAAAATGCCCCTCTCTCCCTCCCTCTCTGCTGTAGTAAAACACACAGCCAGAACACGGGAATAGATTGCTGATCTCAGAGTTTAACAGACTCAAAGCAACAAAAGGAGTGGTCAGGCATACTTTTTTCAGGCAAGGAAAGCAAGGCTGTTGAATTACCAGCAGCAGTATAGAAAATATCTTGCGTGGGCGAAGATTTTTAACATCACTCATTCCAAAATAGCCGTAATACTGCTGGAGGAAATGTGCAGGTTTTTTTGTAAATAAGTTTTGAGAGGACAGAGTTTTCTTTCATGTGGCTGTTGATTTTTTTCAAGCTGTTCTCCGCTATAATAGAATCATTAAGGTTGGAGAAGATCTCAAAGATCATAAAGTCCAACCATCAGCCCAACACCACTATGCCTAATATTAGGAAACCTTGATTTTTGTTTTTAGCTGTTCAACTTCGACCCATGAACTTGGCCTTGTACACAATTTTCTGCCGTGGTTGTTCACTGTACATATGTGGTAGCAGAAATGGTTTGTCAGGAAGCTTTCTGTGGTAGAAGTGATTGACCAAGAGTCCAGAAATGGGTCATGATGAAGCTCAAGAGGACAAAGGCTGAGAGGCTGCTTGGAGGATGCATTCTTATGCAATTTAAATATTCTGATAGCTGGGTGACAAAAATGCCGGGGGACTCTTTTCTACAGCCTCACTGCATAGTCTGCCAAACGTCAGCCACCTAAGTATCACTCGTTATTTTACTGAATTTATCCCTAGAGGAGCTATAATGAGAGAAAATGGGGAGTATATTTTGGAAGCAATTAGCCTTAAAAGTCTATACTTGCTTTTTTTGAGCACAGTCTTCAGGGAGCCGAGTACAACATTGTCTAATGGGCTGGGTGTCTTCTATTGCCTGCACTCCATCTTAAGGATGGCAGCTAAACATGAATCCCTGGCATATCAAATTAGATGTTGAAAGCCTGAGATTCAGGGACTAAGAAAGGAGAGAGAGGAAAAGATCTTTCTCAGCTTGTGGTTAAATGCACTGCACTACTGCATAATGAGAATAAGTTTTCAGGGAGGAAGGAGTGCCCCTGTGAAATAAGGAACCATAGCAAAATTCATCTTTAAAAATAACCATATGGTCAGGTCATTCTTTGTACCTTATGTCTTGGGTTGTTTTGCTCTCCCCAGTTCAGCCAGCAAGTAATGCATTTGACTTTAATGGCTGAGTCTTGTGAAGGGGGAGTTGGGCACCTTCTTAAACTAGGCATGTCCTTAAATGTTTTTCCAAACTGGGATCCAGCCCTGCTGCGAATGTGCTCGTTTCCAGATTTGGCCTTCAGCCCCTATGGTTGTGTAAAGAACACAAAGGCTTTATGTTCCTGGTATCCTGGAAAGCAATTACTGTGTTCTACCCCCAGTTGGAGCTCTGAGGAGCAGCCAGCCTAAAGGGTTGCACCAGGATGGGAAGATAAGAGAAGGCCTTGTGCTGACAGGAATGGTTGGACTTGACCTAAGAGGTTTTTACCAGCCTAGTGATTCTATCATTCTATGCTTGCGTTACAAAAAGAAAGTAGAGGCACAATAAGGTTTCATGCTAAAAATGCCAATGTATGAACAGGATACTCTTGCTCTTCAAATGTCTCCTGGCTCAGTGCCGGCAGCTGAAGGCTTGAGTAGGTTCCAGTTTGCTGTTGAGGTGTGCTTTTCATCATTTTGATAACACAAAGTGGCCATAGGAGGCTTTTTCCTCTGTCTCTCATCAGTACAACTGTGCTTAAAAGCATGATGGGGAACAGCAGAAAAAAAGTCTGCTAACTGCTGGATCTGCAATGCTGTTTGCTTCAGTCCACTCACAGGAATTGCCTTCCCACAGAGAGATTTGGCAGAACTCCGCTCTTGTCTAATCAATCCCTCCATCTCCTGCGGCAGGGATTGCATGGGGGGGTCACTGGTCTATGTGTCATAACTTGCTATGCTGCAGACTTTTCCTTTTGTATTTTAAGGGCAGCTTGAATGTGTAAATCCTCCTGTTCTGGTGTTCTCCTGCCTCCCACACGTATGCATACCTGCTTGTTTTTGTGCTGGATCCTCTCCCATGCTCCCCTCAGTGTGCACTGCGCTTCTCACAGGATGTGGAGAGCTGACAAGCTGCAGGCAGCCAGGGACTAAAATTCCAGCCTCCCTTTGGATTTCAATGAATGCCCTGATATTTAGTTGATGTAAGTGTTTGTGCCAGAGGTTGAGAAGCAGAGAGCAAATCAAATATAATCCTGAGCTGTGGCTGTTCTTTTTTTTTTTTTTTTTCCCCAGCTTCCCCTGTCCTCCTGCTGAAATGTAATTGGGCATCTTGGCAGGACTGCTGTATTTTCTGCCTCTCTAAAAACAGGAAGAGAAGCCACTCTTACTGACAAAGTTAGGCTTGGCATTGTCTAACAGTAAACTTACTAATGAGGGGGATTTATTTGCTGCTGCTGTTCAGCATGGTCTGCCAAATCTGTAAGTGGGGAGGCTGGTAAATTAGGTAACAATAGGGAAAGGAGAAATTCTTAATCCTGTTCAATACTGAGCTCAGCACTGATTCACTCTCCTTATTCAGTAACAATGAGAAAATTCCTTATTATCATGTGCAAGTAAAGCACAGAAAAGTAAACTGGGATCAAACCCATTCTGACCTGTTTCCTAAGCAAAGCCAGTGCACAGAGTGCAGCTGCAGGGTTTTTATCTTAGAGCTGGTGGCGCACTGTGGGCAAGCACAGCCCTGGGGTTAGCACCTTCCCTGGCAGCATGTGTGGGTTGCAGTGCTTTTCCAAAGGTGTCCCAGGTTTTTTCTCTGCTGGAGCAGGATGGTTGCTGCTTTAATATGAATGGAGAAAAGCCCTGGGCAACATCTCCATCTATTTCTTAGGTGCCTGTCTTGCTTCTAGAGTCAGGAGATGTCTTCCTCTGCTCCTACACTTGTCCCTTCTCTTCATGCTGAGATTTAGGTACTTGGGAGGAATAACTAATGTTTTGAGTTTAAAAATATTAAGAAAGCTCTTTGGTGACAACTAAGCCAAAACAAGCCCATCTGTTCCTGGAATGCATGTGGTTTTTTTCAGCATACTCATTAATCACAGAGGCTGAGCATTTGGGAAAACTTTCCCATCTTCCCCTTAAAGCGACCTTCCAAACAACTTCAAAATATTGTTTTGACCCTTGCCCTTAAGCAACATGGAAAATATGAGGATCTGATGGTTTCTTGCCTATTTGTTGCTTAGTTATTTACTACTATAAAGCAAAACCAAAATGAGTATAAATGGACTGTTCCATTCATTTCTGTATATATTATGGATCTGAAAAATATTAGGAGTCTGTTCCTTTCCTGGTGTGAAATAATTCAGCTGTTGCCATCAGTAACTTCCTTACGAAGCCAGGCTGAGAGAGTTGGGGTTGTTCAGCCTGGAGAAGAGAAGGCTCTGGGGAGGAGACTGTAGAGCAACTTCCAGGACTGAAAGGGGCTCCAGGAAAGCTGAGGAGGGGCTCTTGATCAGGGTCAAATTTGAGAAACTTTAATAATTTGTGCTTTAGAACTAAATAATGAGAAGGGCGGTTGAGATGCAGTGATAACAACTTTTCCCTGGTCTTTGTAGAACCCTATTTTGTGCTTGTTGGCCTGTCATGGTGTGTTTTCCCATCTGTTAAATGGTGGCTATAATTAGCCTGTCTTTCACAACTTTTCATGTTTTGGCACTGTTGATACTTAGCTTACTGCATTTTGATTCCTTGGGAATAAATGTGAGAACAAAACAAATTAGAAGCCATTGCAATTTCTGTGTCTGTCTTCCTTTTTATTCTTTCCTTTGCCTCTTGCTCTCCTGCATTTACCATGCTGAACCTCACAAGGCCTTAGCATAAGTTGCTGTGAAGTGACCTTGAATGGCAGATGAATATTTAAATTCTAAGTATCTTGCCAGCAACTTCTGTTTGCCATGGGTACCTCATGATTCTCCATGATATCAGCCTGGGGCAATCAGCAGCTGGGTGCTGCATGGCCAGCCACAATCAACTCCCTTTCTCGAGAGGTTATTTTTTTGCAAGGTGCGGAAGAGTGGAAGGAATTAGAGAATGCAGTAGGAGCATCATTTTCCCTCTATGTGTTGTGACTGTTATGTTTATTAACTTCAATTTTTCTTGCAAGGAGAGAAACCTAACAAATAACTCTATTGCTCATCTGCTACTGCGAGGTCTTTTGACAGATAATTGGTGCCTTATATTGACAAATCTACTTCTGGGTCCTTCGTAGTCAGTCTCTGCTGACTTTGCCTGCCTGCAATGTTTGTTAAAACCATATGTCTATGGTTCCTGATAGTGGATGAGGTGGATAAAAACTTCTTCTTGTACTGAATGGACTACTCTTGAGTTTAATGCCCTCATTTAGCTGAGGCAGAGATTCAGGACTATGTGGAAAGCTTTAAATTGAACATCTGGGAGAAAAACTGACCTGTAAGGGGACAACTGATTGTTTTGGGAAGACAGAGTTGATGTTATGTCGTAGTTTGATGGGTGATGGGTATTGTTCCTAATTTTGGAAATGAGTTGCTGTGGGTTTGTGGCTCCAGGTTAAGGGTGATCCACACATGGGAACTTAACAAAATCCTCTCCCACAGCCATTTAGCAACGTTTTCTTCTGAGGGAGATGGTAAGGCAAGCACTATACCTGCTTCTCTGCTTATTTCTGTGGTGCCTTTGCAGGGAACCCATCGTGCTAATTACACCTCTGTGATTTTGCTGGGAGAAATACCGTTTGAAATAATTACGCTATGCTGAAATGTGTAAATGACAAGAAGTTCTGGACAAAAGAAGGCAAAATCCTCTTTACTTGGCTGTAAACGAGGGCTGCCTGCGGTGTTGCTGTAGGGTTCTATCAGTGCTGGGGTGGGGAAAAGGTTTCAAAAAGCCCCAGATTTTCCATTGTCTTAAGGGGTCTCATCCCTACCTGCACAAGTATGGTAAAAATGGATGGAAAATGTCTAAGCCTTGCCTCTTTTGAGGTACTTGAGACTGGAAAGCTGGTCTCTATATAGAGGAAGGTGGGGGAAGACCTATTGAAAAGGCAGCTCAGACGATTTAAGGACTTGTTAACAAGAAGGGACCCGAAGTACAATCTTACTGCAAATACCCCTCCCTTCCCCTGTCCATACTTCAGTCTGCAGCTTGAAAGAGCTGGAATGATTATACAGAGTGAAAGAGAGAAGGGATAGTGCTTTTCTGCCTTGGCAAGACCTTTAAAGCTCCAACATGTGATCGAGATGCAGTGACACAAGAAGGTACGTGTAATATTAGAAGCACACATCAGTTTGCCTGCAATAACAGTCTCCGCTTTTAGCCTGTGACAGATTAAGATGATAGTTCCCCGAGACAGTGTGTTCAGTTAAGCTGTAGCCCTTGTATTTGCTGTGGGCCAGCAGCAATCGGAAGCTGTTAGAATAGCTCAGTGTGGATTGTATTGTGTAGTCAAAGCTAAGACTGCTTTTATCATTGTTAAATCACTTCTATATTCTGGCAATATGACAACCGTTTGTTCACCCTTCTAAGGTCCCTTCACTCTGCCAAATCTGTTTTAAAAACCTTCTGTGTTCATTTATACCTTCGCAAAGAGGGAATAAACTGCCACAATTTTGATATTTGTTAGGTTTTTTCTTGAAGCTATGTAGCTGTGCATTCCTAGTGTGATGTTGTCTAACTGGGAGATAAACACTGTAACTTAGATCCATGGACAATAGAACCAGATACAAACCCATTTCCTTTTGCTGTTGTTTTGTTCGGAGGGGAATCTGTGGAGTTATAGCATTAATTTACCACATCCAAGCTAGCATAAATAGTGCATTGTATTGGAGACATCCATGTGGTTATCTAGAGTTCATCTGAAGGATGGAAAGGAGTGTGTCCTGGTTTGATTGCTGGGACCACTTCGATATAGAGGAAATTATAAAGCAAAAAAGCAAGTCTGGCCAGATGTCTCTTTTGTGGCAGAATGAGTGCTTTGACAAACTCCACTGAATGTTTTTCTGAGAGTTCAAGTTGTCATTGCCCCCCACACATCATCTCCTGCCACTTTTGCTGGTGGTGGAGTTTGCAGCAGGGGACCTGTGCTTTTGCTTCTGCTATTGTCGAGTGCTGTTGCATAAACCACTAGTGAAGGGAACGCAGCCTTTATTTTTGTGGTTCACATTGCACAGTTTGTTCCACAATCTCTCTTTTGGCCGATTATCTCAGGAGGTGAAGGGCCAGACCACAAAGTATTCTCACTGGGTGACCTAAGATCCCAGGATGCCTCTATCCTATCCACAGCAACCACTGATCTCTGAAGAGGAGGTGGCTTTTTCAGCATCTTCAAAGCCTAGAGAAGATGATAGAAGTATCTCTTCCTGTTGGACCCGTGCCCTCCAGACCTCATTTTTCAGTTGCCCAGGAGGTTCTGAATGGTAAATCAGTGACACAGACACTGTGCAGAGACTCCTTTCTACCGAGCCTCTAAAAATGTGTTGAAGTGATTCATATTCTCAGTGCTTTTCTTCCTGAACCTTTGTACAACTCTAATCCAGTGAAGTGTCAGTCTGGCTGGAGCCAGAGTCCCATAAAAGAACTGACCCTGTCATCTGCGTTGAGAATATATGACCAATTACAAAAGTATGGAGGGCTGTAGCTGTAAAACACTGCCTAAGGGACCAAAAATGGTACAGAGATGATGAACATGTAATTACAGAATTGAGACACTTTTCAGTCCCAAAGTAGCATTTCACAGCTATTACTGCAAATGAGAGCATTTACTTTACTATTCATGTTTCTGTCCTTTAGAATGATTTTTATTTATTCCTATTTTGAAATGAGTCTGAGTTCTTGTATCTAAAAATGAAACAACATGTGATTTCAGGAGGAATTGAAAGTAGGCTCCTATTCTTGCTTTACAGTGGGAACAAAAGGGTTCCTTAATCTGGTGAAGAAAGGCATAGCAAGAAATAGTGGAATAAACTAAAGCAAGGTAGGTGCAAATCAGATGCCACGGTGTGGTTGGTTGCCAGTGGAGCAGACTGCCAGGGGAAGTAGTGTCTTCAAAGTGAGACAGGACTCCTTTTGGAAGCATGTTTTGATCAAAAATTGGGTCGTTCCAGAAGGAAATGAATACAATGTAGTGGTCTGTGTTTAAATGTAGGAGATCAAGCTAGATTGCTCATATTTCTCCCTGGTATTACAACCTCTAGGGATGTCCATCTGTTTTTTTCTGATTACAAGTTGTCAGTCCTCAGCTGAATAAGCTGGATCTGAAATTTTCTTAAGAACTCCTTGTAGAAAGTGTTGTTCTAAATTGTTTTATATTTTATTGATATACAGTTAACAAACACCCCAGTAGCTTTTTCGTTAACAAATGAAGTTTTGAAGGAAACATGAACAAGGGATCTTTGTTAACGCTTGGCCTTGTAAATGACCAGGGGAAATTCAGGTTACACACATTTGTAGGAACAGGTCTCTAAAGACAGGAAAAAATTAAAGAGGTGTTGGAACTCATCACCACCCTTGATGGGAGCTATCAAATAGGGAGGAAGATTTCTCCAGTCCTGTTTCCAATGAGATTAGTGGCTGTACTGGCAGAACCAGTTATGGGTATTAGGCCAGATGCAGGAGAAACCCTTTTCCATTCTTTGCCTGGTAGGTGACATCAGCAGATGGATTGGCAGAGGGAGCTGTTCCGGAGGTGTGTGTGTTTGCACAGCACTTTGAAACAGCTTTCACATGCGAACGTCCCACCATTTGGGAGCTTCTGAACCAGTCTGGTGTTTTTGGAAGATGACATTTTCACAGTTCTCTAGCAAAGGAGAACTGTAGATAATTCCCTCTGAAAGGAGGTTGCCCAGAGAGGAGTCACCCTACTTGGTTAAAAACCCAAATCCAAAAAGAACCCAAACCCTGGATGCTATCTTGGGCAGCTGGCTTTATGTGGCCTTACTTGTGCCGGGGGTTGGACAAGGTGACCTCCAGAGGTTCCTTCCAGCCTCAACCACTCTGATTCTGAACAAGCAGAGCTGGCCATGCAGTTCCCCACAGAGCACTGCGTAGTCCTTGGAGTCTAGCATAAGACTGGGCTTGTTGGTTGGAACATGACGGCCGTGGATCACCAGCTACCGATTCTCTCATGGGCTACAAACACTCTGGACAGGACAAATTCTGTAACCTCTGTGTGACTCTGAGAAGGGGCAGCAAGGAGATGTCTGGCTGTAATGGGGAGGCATGTGGAATGTCAGTCAGTTGGTTTAAAAAGAGTAAAAGAGTCCTCGGAGAGGCTCTCTTCATAACAAACTTATATGATCTGACAGTCACACTCCAAAATTGAATTAATAAATCATTCACAGCTCTGGTGGAATAGTTAATACATGTTTTGTGCCCCAGCAGAGAGGAAAATGGCCTGCTTTCCTTGCTTTATGACATATTAGGCCTAAACAGAATTAATGATAAGGCTTTCTAACTTTATTTACTGTGGAGAAGAGCTGTTTCTAAGGGAATGGCAAGGGTGGAGGGGAGGAATGAGCTATGAATAGATTATTTCCTCAATATAGAATTCAATAACATGCAGCTATTCTGCTTATTGTCCTATATACCAGGGCAGTGGGATGCAGAGGAAGGTGACTTCGCATGTGGTGAGCAGGTAGCAAAATTCAGGTGCCATAAATGAGTTGTCACCTGTGTAACTTTGCATGAATTCATGATGGGTGCACACCCTATGCACCCATGCCTTATAAATGCTAAATGAATAGAACACTTCTGCTCATAAACACAGAACGCAGACTTGGACTGTGTAAAATGCTGGGAATTAGCTCAAATTCTGAAAATCTGAGAAATCGCATCTCTAGAGAAATCAGGGATGGGGTTTGGATGCTAGGAAAAGCTGTAAAGTAAATCTAGGTTGTGTCAATCGTCAACAAGCTACATTTATTTCAGAAAGAGCAGCTCCAATCTTTAGAGCTTTGTTTAGCTCTTTCCTTTGGCATTCGCAGGAGATCATTCTGTTCCAGGCAATCAGCGGCATAGGATGCTGCTCTGGAAACCAGCTAGAACTGTAATGAGGAAAATTACCTTGCCTCTGCCCTGGCAGCAGCTTTTTCTCCTAGGCCTATGTACTCTTCAAAGAAAATCATTTGTTCCTGTAATTGTCTCAATATTTTTGTCCATGCGAAGAGATTACAGAGCAGAGGACAGTATGGCTAATTAAACAGCTAAAGATGGGAGTAAACAGATAAATCTGATTTCCCCCTGTTGCTGTAGAAGTAAATTATTGAAATGTTAAGTGTATTAAATGCAATGAATAATTAAACCATCTTGCAAATTAAACACCCCTTTGACATAAAATGCAGAAGTTATGTTAGTTTTGTCCGTGTGATGCAGAGATCTGTCCTTTCCAGCATGGGGCTGTCTCAGCTTCTTGTCTATTTGCTTGGTGGCTTTTTCACTATTGGCCTTGATAGATCATTAGAAAAGGCGCTAGGAAGTTATTTAGCACATAAAGATGATCCAAGGGCTGAAGCACCTCCCATAAGAGGCCAGGCTGAGAGAGTTGGGGTTGTTCAGCCTGGAGAAAAGAAGGCTCTGAGGAGACCTTAGAGCAGCTTCCAGTACTGAAAGGGGCTCCAGGAGAGCTGGGGAGTGGCTCTTGATCAAGGAGGGCAGGGATAAGATGAGGGGGAACAGTTTTCAGCTGAAAGAGGTTTGGATTGAGATGAGATGTTAGGCAGCCCCATCCAGCCCAGGATCTGGCCCTTTCCATTTGGCAGCGCGGTGGGAGTCTGGAGCGGCTCTGTGTGTAAAGTGGCTATTGAACGGACCCTGGTGGGCCAGCGTGCTGAAATGGCCTTAAAATGCTCACAGTAATTCTCTCTGCAGTTTGATTCTTAACATGTTAAAGCCACAAATGGGAAGTAAGGGCAGAA
Organism: Phaenicophaeus curvirostris; assembly: GCF_032191515.1. Taxonomy (NCBI): domain Eukaryota; kingdom Metazoa; phylum Chordata; class Aves; order Cuculiformes; family Cuculidae; genus Phaenicophaeus; species Phaenicophaeus curvirostris. The sequence continues at coordinate 1,404,036 of NC_091418.1, read as the reverse complement.
AGTTGTTTTATGTAGATAAAAATAATTAGTTTTGAAGTAAGCTTTTTCATTGTGGTCCACGTTTATTCTAGATAAGATTAATGAAACATTCAGGCAATGCTGCCCTTGACAGGAGCTCATCCTTCAGTAATTCATCCAACCTGTTTTAGTGAAAAGAAAGTCATTGTCAAAGGCTGAAAACCAGAAGGGAGCTGGTCAAGTGGGTAGATGTGTTTGAAAATACCTGTTAAGCGTTCTGGGTTTAAGATGTTGCAGTCACTGCAGCAAGTTTGCACTGGCTGCATGAACACAATCACCTTGACTCAGTGTCTGTAGTTTAAAACACTCTAATGATGATTTCACACACTAATTGTGTTTCTTAGTTTACTTAACATCCTCTGTGTTTTGCGGAGTTTTTATATGCTGCTGACTATTGTGTATGCTTGTCATTCATCTGTTTAAAATGAATAGCCCCAGTGTGCATGGTTCTTCTAGCTGTGGCTTAGTAACTGCAATCTTCTGGTACCCTTGTGGCCAGGTGAATGCTATTATCTTTGTCACTTTGGTTGCATAATTAATAACCTTGTAGAGCAAATGCAGCATTCAGCAATGGAATCATCAGGATGATTTTAATACAAATGGCTTTGCTAGTAGGCAGCCAGTGTGCCTAATGGGCTTAAACAAAATAATAACAAATGGCTCTTGCTTTCTGTAGGCCAAAATGTCACTGCCATCCTGAGGTAGCGATGCTTGACCTACTTACATCTATATCTGCCATGTGCCATGTCCATGTCTCTTCCTGTGCCACTTCATTTGTAGCCTGGCTTGCTCCATCAAGCCTCTAACATACGCTGCAGTCACTCGCTGTCAGAATCGTTCACCCTTTCTTCCATCACTGCTCAGGAAGCCCATATCAATAAGATATTGTTGTTACATAGCTATCACTTCTGCCCTCCAACAAATCTTGTCGCTGCAGTGTGTCTTGAGGTTGCAGAAGCCTAATAACGTTCTTCCCTGCTCTGTCAGTTGATCTCAGGGCCGCATACCCTTGTCAGACTGAATGCATGGTGCTTGTCTGTGCTAAGGGTTTGTAGAAGCAGTTCCACATCATACATTTCCAAACCACATGTTCATCGTTTTCCCCACTCCTCTGCCTGGTATTAATTCCTCATGGCTCCTCCTCAGCAGGCTAAAAGGTAGTTAGTCCTTTGCCTGTTCTCCATTGAAACTTTAATGTGATTGGAGGGTAAAGCCTGTGTGAAGCTCCACCTGTCAGATACCCTCCACGCAGATGTCTGTGTAGGGTGAGATGTCTACTGCAGAGCCATGCATTGGATTCACCAGACACGAAAACCAAGTTAATAGCCAAAAAGAGCTCAATGTGGAGATATTAAGAACCTCCAGAAGTGGTGCGACACCTTAGGTTGTCTGAATCTACCTTGGGTTTTTGGAAGTTTTTGTAGTGTTAGAGGTTTCTGTTGTGGTTATATTACTAGAGATGTTTTTCACCTTAAAATGGAAAGCCTAAGTGTCATTGTGTTTATACCTCTTGTCATGTTTCTACCTGGTATGCCATTCTGACTGGTTACTGGTTCCCTGAAGTGGCTTATTTTTCAGTCAAGTGTGAAGCTGGTATAAAATGACTCCAGTAGGGCCACAGCAATAATGGGGTGGGTGGGGTGGAGTCTGTGCACAAGAAGCAGAACAGGCATCTGGCTCTGTGGTCTTCGTATCAATAAGGAAAGGCATGTTTTGTTTTAGCAGACAGCAAGCTGCTGGAGGCAAGAAAACTGTAGGTAAATATTAGTACTGTACTGAGTACTTGTGAAGAGGTTGAAGGCTTTGCTGTCTACAAGACTGGTTAATACACAATTTGAGTCCGATCCACTGGCCAAGGCTTCAGTCAGCTCTGCTGTGTGTGTAGAGATACATGTGTTACACACATGCGTACGTACTCTGATAGATTCCATTTGGGGTTACTGATATTTTCTTCTCTCACAGGCTTTCCTGAGCTTGTGCAATATGTTCTATCACCAGGCGTATTAATCTAGAGTATAGAAATGAGGGGAAGAGGTGATAAATCAAGGTGTAAGTGTAAATGCATTTCTAATGAACACACATTGTGTAAAATAATGGCAGCATCACTAAGACTGGGAGATCTTTTTTTAATTAAGAAGACAAAAGAGGAAGAAAAAGGGAGGAAGACCTCTTTGCTTGGTTGTTAATCATATGCAGTGTCTGGCTGAAAGTAATACAACATTGCTCTGGGAAAGTGCAGGAATTGCCACCTTTCGCCATGCAGCTGTTGTCTCTTTTCTCAGTCTTTTTGTCTTTGCCCTTTCAAAGCAGCAATGGTTGAACACTTGAATGAACATCTAGAGTTTTCTGGGAGCTGTTTTTTGTTCTATACTTGACTTGTTATTATGCCTTCTTTTTGATGCTTAATTTGCCAAAGTGCCCAAAGACCTCCTTTAGAACATGCTTCATGTGGAAAGAAAAATAGTATTAATAATAATAATAGTTTCCATCAAATTGTTGTTATGACTAAGGAGAGCTCAGAGGCCCTGAATCTTAAGGCTTCTGTGCTTGTCGTTCTGCTCAGCTCAGGAACATTTACTTGCATTACACGTAGGAATAAAACTGAGGCAAAGTACTTTGGTAAATCCAGAATGGGAATATTAAGACTTGTGGATCAGATGGGAAAATAAAAATGTTTGAGGTCTTGATTAAAAAGTGCTAAAGACAAAGCATCTATATTTCCCAGATTCAATGGAAGCTTTGGGCAGGCCAGCATGATTCCAAATTGAATTTATCATTTGTGTCCTAATGATGTGAATATTCCAGTGAAGACTTCAAGGTGCTGGGCAACTCATTTGAGAGTATTTTCATTCATCATATTGACAGCGATGTTAATCAAATTGACTATCTTTAACAAAAACCCTGCTTCATTTGAGCTTTATTGCTTTTCTGCCTGAGGGGAACATTTATGCAATTAACAAAACCAGATCGAATGCTAATAAAGAAAACAAATGAAGATTTATGCATAATCTACAAAAGGACTGCAGTCATTTAAATAAGAGTATATAGCAGTTTGAGAAGAGAGTCAGCATTGGTTGATGATAAATGAGGAGAGCTTTGTATTCAAATAGTTGAGGAGGTCATGTGACATTTGAGTTTTTCATTTTTGGTTGGATACACAGTTTATTTTCCATGTTCTAATTTCTTGACTAAGACTGAATTTTGCTAAAAGACTTAAAACAGTTCAGGTAGTTCCCATTGGGTAGGTAGGTATGTCTAGGTTTAGTGCTTTGCTGAAACTTAGGTTTTGATTTGATTGTGGTTTTGAGCAGTTCTGTAGATGGTCTCATTAAAATTTTAATCAGTTAGGAAGTCTGAACCAGGCATGGCATGCAGGTATGCTACCTCTTTGAGAAAGTGGTGGGCGAATATTAGCTGGCAGAGTAAGGAGAGCTGATTCTAATGTGCCTTAGATGTGTAATTTAGTTGAGATGCCAGTGTTTAAATACCTTGCAGAATGGAAGTGAATCATCTAATAATAATAGTAGTAAAACTAAGAAATTTAAAGTCTGTCTTACTGGGCTCTTATAATTAGTTTGGGATTCTGTGGGTAGCAATAGGCAGGTCAATTCATCCTCTTCTAAGCATGAGCAGCTCCACTCAAGTCAATAATTAAGTTTTCACTTACAACTGTTATTGAATTTGGCCTGAAATCTGAAAGGAAAAGAGAAAATGCTGCAGGCAGGACAGGTTCAGTCATAGCAGCAGCTCAAGGGGAAGAGTTGGTGAGTTGGAGTGCTGTAATGGGCTCAGCTGAGAGGGCCTGGTGCAAAGGCAATTGAGTCAATAAAAATGTAACAGCTTTGGTTGTGGGCTGGGGGCTGTTATCATGCTTGATTGTGCTCACAAGCTGTGCTACTGATGTCAAAGCTAAGGAGCATGCAAGTGTTGTGTTTACCTGGGCGCATGTGTGGGGGGGTTATGGCTTTGCTGGTCTGCAAAAGTTTTGCTGTGAGGGTGAAGAGGCCCTGACCCAGGCTGCCCCATCCCTGGAGGTGTTCAAGGCCAGGTTGGATGGGGCTTGGAGCACTTTTCTTATGGAATACACACATGCTCTTGGCATTTTATACTCTTCTGGTGAGCCGAGGCTGGGTTAAATCAATGAAATTTGAGGGCAACGCAGGTGCTATTTATGGAGTGGGGCGGAAGTGTAAAGCTGTGTTGCATGCTAGCCCCACAGTGATAGCAAATTATCTGTTTATGTATTGAGATACAGATACATGAAAAATTGGAAGGAGGTTCTGCAACCTTTAAATCCTTTCATATTGCTTTATGTCTCTGCTGTTAAGCTTATGCTATGTTAATGTCATCCTGGGTTGGTAATATTTACAGCACCTAAATCAATGTTGAGGACATATGGAATATTAAGGGATCAACTCCACTTATTTTAAATGCACTTTAATATTTTGACTTGCCTGACCAGAGTTTGGGCAATAACTGTGGTAGAATGATAATGAGAAGTTTAACAGTTTAGTGACGGTCGGAGCGGACTTTATGGAAGTTGATAAATTCCGTCTTGTAGGTTTCAATTTCTCATTCCCTACAGAGAGATGGGGAGAATACATTGAGACTGCATTTCAAATTGGCTAGATCAGAAGGAACAGCAGCTAAAATCCATTACAACCCAATTACATCCATCAGCTGAAGCTGTGTGCATTCAGTCGTGAACATCAGCATTTAATCCATAAAGAGGAACTAATGAGAAATTTGAAAATGGAATCCATGCATCAGTAACTTTGGAGAGATTTTGCTGGGATTAATGAACTGCCAGAACATTGTCAACACGCTGAAAACCTATTCTCTCTAGGTTTGTTTACTGACCAAAGAAAGGCGTGGTTTTTTTCATTCTCCCTATTCTTCAGCATGCTTTTGTCTCGTGGGTTGATTTTTTTCTTTCTTGGTGCAGGAAGTGACTTTTTATCCACTTGAAGGATCAAACACTTGTTTCTTTTCTATCTTGGGTAGCTGGCTGGGTGCTTGGATAGCTTCTAAAGGCAGATACGCTGCAGATAGACATCCACAACAGCTCTGTGCCTCTCTGCAGAGATCTCTCGTACAGAGTTCCAGAAGGCAAGGGCATGCAGGCTAGACCATGATTTTGTAGTACAGAGGGAAAGTCAAGATACCAGTAATTGTTCTTTAAGTAGCATTGAACTATAGGAAACTTGGTGAAAAATGGTTAGTGTTTCTTTGTGTTTGCCTTTTTGTTTCCTTTGTGAAATGCTGTAGAAGCTAATGGATTTTCTGTCTGTCTGGAATACCAGTAGGTATTTGTCCACAGACAATGCGTAGATTAAAGCGAGCCCACAGGAAAACTGATATCTTTAATGGGAGCTAAAGCACACAGTAATTGTGGAGATCTGACCAGGCTAACATATATAAACAAGGCAGTAAACCATCATTTATCAAGATCGCACATTCAAATGAGAGCAAGTACGCATGATTTTGTTCTAGATGCTCCAGGGTGTAATACTGTGATATCCATCTCTATCACTTAATGATCTAAAACTGTAGTTATATTTGGGTCGTAGTTAAAAGGCATATTAATTTCTACAAGCCTTTTACCTGCAGGTGCCTTGAGAACATGTAGGTATTCCACAACCAATCCATGGAAATTTCTGATGTATTTTTGCACATAGATGCTCTCTATCTGTTAAAAATAAATCTCCTTTACGTTCTGAGCTGCCTACTTCCTCGCTATCCAAGCAGTCTAGTAAGGTTTGATGGCTTAATATTTATTTCTTAATTATTTTGATAGATCTTTGTCATATTTACCAGCTGGATAAAGTTACTACGCTTAACAGCAGTGCAGTGTTTCCTCCCAGGAATCATTCCTTTTCCACATTTAAACAGCAGAGTTGATCTCCAAGTAGACATATCTGACAAGTAGCTCCTCCGAGATCCCCTTTCCAATTGCACTCCTGGTGCAGATATGACAGGTTCAGGAAGAAGAGAAGGATGGTGGGAAGAAGAGAAAATGGAATTCAGGAGAGGAAAACAAGAGACCATGCAGCGAGCATTGTGTTTCAGAATCAAGTAATAAAGGATGGAGAGACACAGGGAATGGGGAAGAGTAGGGAACTTGGATGAACAGCTGTTGTCTTGTTCTGTTCAAGGTATGAGGCCCTTTGACTACCACGGAGTAGCTGTCTCCGTTGAGGAGAAGCATCTGCAAGCAATGCAATTCTCACTATTACTTTTTTTTTGTGCCTCATGTTAGGCTGTAAACAAGGTACCAGATACTCGGTACTTTCCGCAAGTAGGAACAAAGACAAAAACATATAATAAAGAAGATAATGGTTAAGATTTAAAGCTAGATCCAGAAACATCTTGCAGGGTTTACTTGATCAGTAGGAAGTGTTTAGCCATTCTTTGTTAATCCATAGAAACTGACTCGTAGCAGCCCAGAAATGGGTAATGGGTGTAGATTTGAATGTCCTATCTGGAATAGGTTCCCTAATTCCTTTTCCATCTAAACATCCTAATACAGATCATCGCTCAATGCTATACATGATTTATTATGCTTCAGTAGAAACAGGCTGATCTGTAACATCTGGGGTTCAGATTTCTTGTAAGTGTTCTTTGTGTTTAAGAGGACAGAATTCTTTATCACTCCATGTTGACCTTGACTGATTTTGCAAAAAGGGACAGAATCTTGTAGTAAAACCCATCTGCTTGGGCAAGCACCCACTTGTTTCATGTTTCTGAATGTTTGCTGGTTTTGACTCAAAATCATGGTTCTGTCATAAAAAAACCCCATAAATCATATTGCAAGAACGGGTCTTAACTACCTTCTGTTTTCTTCTCAAATTCCTATTGTTAATCATACTGACAGCTCTGACACTCATAATATTGCTGAAGTTTTGAATGTCACGTGTTGCAGACAGCTGAAAGCTTCAAGTAAATGGAAAAAATGTATCTGCTGTCAAACCACCCTACACTGAGTGTGTGTACAGGTTAATTTATAGATCAAATTTATAATATGCACATTTTATACGTGCAGGTTGCTCAAAGGACATTACCTGCATGTCTCATGCATGCATTTATATAAAGTGCTATACTGGATGTTTGGCAGGAACACCCACACTTGCAATGCTTGAAGAATTTAAAGGCTACAATAAGGAAATAGAACATCTGTGTAGTGCTGATATTGTATTGCAACAAGCTGTGTTGCAATCCTGTTGGTTGATTCGTGTATGGCGTCACTAAAAGCAATTACAATGTAAGATCACTTAGTAAAAGAATAGTTATCACAGAATAATTCGGGTTGGAAGGGGCCTTAAAGATCATCTAGTTCCAGCCCCCCTGCCGTGGGCAGGGCCATGTCCCACTCGTTCCCTTTCTGATGTCACTTGAAGTGTATGCTGAAGGGGTGATGTGAAGGTTTTATACACAGAGTCCAAGCTCAAACCACTCTGCTGAGATTTGATAGGAACGCTTGGACTTGATCCAGTGGGTCTCTTCCAACCTGGTTATTCTATGATTCTATGATTTGCCTGCAGAAGCCTGGATTGTGGGACTGTCTCAGTGATCCTGTGCTGACCAGAGCACAGTCCAGCTGGGAGCTGTTTCCCCATGGAGACAACAGTCCTGTCTTTAGACTTTCAAAGGGAGAAGGTGTAGATGGTTCAGGCTTCCTATGGAGAATGAACCCCAGGTGTGTATTTCACACTTAGTAATATCATATGAAGTTTTTATCAGTTTGACAGTTGGGGCCCCAATTACAGGGAAAAGTGATATTTCTGACACCATTCCCTTCCGCAGGGCTCGCAGCTTGTCCTGCTGCTTACTTAGCTGGCTTTGTGCAAACATTTGTCCCTGTACCTTCCTCCTGTTGAAATTCAGTGACAGAAAGCAGCTCCTGTCTCTCCTGGAGCTGATCACTTCTAAGTAAATATTTGCTTTCTGTGTTCAGGTAGAGGCAGAAGATTCTGACAGTAGTTTGTAAGATAAATTCCCTTCTCAACTATCCAAACACTCGGGGTTTATTTGTACCTCTGCAAATAAGTTACTAAAACTGAATTGAGTTATGAAGTCTGTAACGTGAGACTTAAGTGATGCTTAAAAGATTGTTTGTTTGAAATGATTTGGTAGCACAGCTCTAGCCAGGACGCTTTTGACAGCAGCTGCCTTTTAGAGAAAATAATGTAGTATGTGAACATTACATGTCTGTGCTAAAAACAGGTAAGGAAAAGAAGGAAGACACCTGTGCTGGAGTTCCCAAGGCAGTTACATTTTCAGTTAAATTGTGAAAAGGTCATTTGAGCATGTAAAGAGATTGGATTGATGCATCCCTGAATTCAGCCAGTGACATGGAAGTTGAGAAACATGTTCATGGCAAAGGCTTTTGGCAGCTTTGCTTGCCTTTTAAAGTTTACCAGCTGTAATTTTACACCTCCAATGATTCTGCTGCAGGAATGCTGCCACTTGGATGTCTGGCTGATAGATTGACGCTGTCAGTTAATTAAGTTTCTACATGGTATTAGTCAAGCTTCCATTTGGAAGCCATTTGCATGGTCTAGAAACTAAGACTTTCAAGTATGAGCTAGTAATCGCAGTCTCTAATTCCATTTAAGTCTTATATTTCCAAGGCTACAGGACAAATCATAATTCATTTGCAAAGAGTGGGAGGACGGAGTAGTAGAAGGGATGAGAAAGGTGGCTCATGGCTAAGAAAATGGGCCAGATTGCAGGAAACCTGGATTTAAGGTTTCTAGCTTCTCTCTTTATTTTGTATGGCTGTAATAATGACAATTGTGACTGCGAAATATGCAGATGATATGGTTTTAAGTCCTGATAACACCCAGCAAGTCATCTATAAGCTGCTACTGCCAAAGGAGATGGGCTTTCAGGGTCCATCGGTCCTTTTATTTCTGAAAAGTCTTTGTGGCAGCTAAGAACATGATGCAAATGAACAGTTAAAGCAGCTGATGAGACACAGAAATTGCAATATAGAACCACAGGAAACACCAGCTTCATGGAGACAAACTTTCAATTTTAAGAGCCTACGTAAAGAATGCAGTCAAGTCGAACAGCAACATGGCACCGCATAAAATAAGTGGAGTGTCAAGTAAATTGATCTGAAAATTACTGCTAGTTATGGTGTTCTCTGACAGAATGATTCACAGTAATTCAAGGAAAAATTTCTTTTCCCTGTTAGCAGCCTTAATGCCCGAGCAGAAGGGAAGAAGAGGAACTGGCTGTGAAAAGGCAAGGCAGGCCTGGAAATGCAGCAGTTCTCTCACTTTAACTCATTTTTTTATGCCTGTGAAATGGATGATCCTGAGATTGGATCCATGAGGAGAAAATTCACCTTCCTGTGGGGAACCTGGGTGAAATGCATGGAGCACAGTTTTAAAGCAGTCTTTGGCTCTAAATGAGCTTTTAGGAAGCAATGAGTTCATCCATTGTATCTGACAATTAGGGGGTGCTTTCTTAAAGGATTTCATCCCTGCTACTGAGAAATTGAAATGATGCGATCCTTCAGAGAGGAGCTGGGCAGGGGTGTTAAGGAGAAATCTTTGGAGTGAAAACCCCCCACATCTCAAATCATGGAAACTTTGCTACTTATCTCAGTAAATGTGAAAGGAAAATTGATTTGAAAACCAGTGAGTGACTGTTTTGTTATTTTTGTGCAGGAAAAATTGATTGTAATTTAACCATGAAGTAAAATTTCACCGTGCAGGTTTTCAATTTGCCTTCACAGAACGCTGAGAAGAAATGAATGTGTTCCACAGAGCAGGTTTTCTTCTGAGAAAAATCACTTTAATTGGAAAACACTGAATAAAAACAGGTCATGATCACTGTATTTTGCTTCCCCCTCTGACTCCTTTCCACTTTCCTGCTCTGTTTACTTTTGTTGCCACTTAAATTTCTCATCGCTCAGCTCCTCTCTCGCCCTGGTCCGGGAGGTGACAGGATGTTCTTGTCTGACAGAGCTGCTCAGCTCAAGAAATGAGGCAGGCTGGAAGTGATGAAGGCTCTGATTATATCCCTGTGCTTTACGTGCAGTTCTATGCTTTGAGAAAACCAGGCCACACAAAGCAAGCAAGTTAATAAACATCCTTTACTTTTCCACAAATTTCAAGACAAATCAAAGCCATTTTCCTTACTAATGTACATGGTTTTGCCATGCAGACACAAGGTCAAATTAATGCTGATATTTGGAGCCATGAATTTCATGTGACTTCAGATTTTTCCCTCTTATGCTCAAACTCTTCAAAACAAAGGGAAAAGTCCAACTTGTCCAGGCTTTCTATTTGACATTAAACTTGAACACTATTTATGTGGATGCAAGAACTTGAAACAGAGCAGTTTCTTCTAAAGTCTCCTGGCATGTGGGAGGAAATCCTTGGAAATTAACTAAAAAAAACATTTATAGCTATTCTACTTTTGCCCCCGCCCCAAGATTTATTTTGAGATATATTTATTATCAAGGAAATTAGGAAATAGTCTTTTGCTGATGAAGAGAATTCCTGTTTGGGAGCAGCTCTCCCTGCAAGACGTTTATGTAAATGCTTTCCTTGTTTACTGTTACAGACCTGATGCCAGTGTGTAGGAACCGAAGGCAGCTGCCTTTCAGTCATAATTAAGGTTTGCATTTCTGATGTGCTCGGGCTGTGAGGAAAGCGTTCATGATTACGTACTCTGTGAGAGGGGTCAGCAGAACCCACAGAAGTTGAGATATTCTGTTGGTCAGCCTTTGGGATAACTCTGGAAAGCAGGACTGCGGATTTGGAATTTGGTGCTCCTCTGGTCAGGTGTCACCGGTGCAGTCATTGAAGAGTTTGGCTTGGAAGGGACCTTAAAGGTCATCTGGTTCCACCCCCTAATCTTAGAGAAAACTCAGTAAAGTTCAGATGCAGTCTGTGGAGATCAGATTTGTTTTCTATTTTAATACCTCCCACAGATTTTGCAACCCAGGTACCTTTACAGCCTCCCCCCAAATAACCCTCACTGCTGAGTGCAGCCAAGAGGTGGTAAAATCAGACAAGCATGTGATGGGTCCTCTTTGACCTTACCTAAGAGACTTTTCTTTTTCTTTTCCCTTTTTATCAGCTCAGCTGTGGTGGGTGTGGATTTGCCCAAAGGGATGTTAAGCAAAAGGAGTGTTAACTGCCTGCTCACTGCATACCAGCTTGTGCCACTGACTCAGTTCCCTGTTCGTTCAAGCCCAGCAGCAGAGTCATTTCCCCTACGTCCCCATAATCTTTCCTGTCTGGGCAAACGCCATCAGAGCAACACCCCCACCTCCTGATGGACTGAAAAAAACCCAAACAAGTTCTGAATCCCTGAAAGGGCAAGGTCACATCTTTGAGAACATACGAGTGCGTGATGCAAGCCAGTTAGAGATGTGAGCCCTGCAGGATGAATCAACATCAAAAATCATTAGGAAATAGATTTGAAGCAAAGGTTTCTCTGGTGAGTGTTTCCATGAGCTTAAGACAGTCTCTTGCTTTTCTTTCTCCTTGTGAGATAACTTCTGATTTCTCATCTTCTGTTTAAGTAATGTCGTGGCACTTGTGAGGGTTTGATTGATTTTGGCAGAGCTATGTGATTAATTGTTCCAGTTCTGTCTAGCTGATAGGAAAAGAGGAAAAAACAACTTTGAAAAGAGATGCAAGTGTGTGGCAGAGTTTAAACGCCCAGGGAGGAAAGCAGTGATGCCATGGGCTGTCATGCCTATGAGGGTTCCAGCCCAAGGTAATTTAGCTCTTTGTTTCCAATGACTAATCCAGATCCTTACATACATCTTCTGTTCCTACTTCATGACTTTTAGCAGTATCTCAAAGGAATTTTTTTCATCAGTTCAGCAAAGCTAAGAGCAAAGGAAGGGTAGATTGTGAGCTGCTAACCTGGGCAGAGGTGAGATAAATCTTCTAAATCACCTGCTCAAAGCACCTTCTCCACTTGGAGCAAGGGCAATAATTGCACCAGTACATGTGTACTGCTTCATCTTCCAGAACAAAGAAGTAATTGTAAGGGGCTCCTCTCTCAGGAAAAGGGTTATTTTAGTCCTACTGCTGCTGTAGTCCTAAGAAAAAAACCTGATTCCTCACCTCTGGCTGACACTGGAGGAAAGGACTTCAGCAGCACTAGAGCAGGTTCCCCTGCTGTTGTGAATAACCTCTTCCTTGGAGGTGTTCAAGACCTGGTTGGATGGGGCTTTGAGCAGTCTGATCCCATGGAAGGTGTCCTTGCCTACGGCAGGGGGATTGGAACTGACTGAACTTTGAGATCCCTTACAAACCAAAGTGTTCTATGATTTTATGAGCTGTGTATGGAGAGAGAAAAGGCATATGGACACCTACTGGGTTTTTAATACATTCTAGGATTTAGTGCCTATAGAATCAAGACATTAATATACTTAAAAACTGTTGAGAATTCTAGTAGTGACTGTCTGTGTCTCTAATTGTCTAAATACAGTGAAAAAAAAACCTGGCTCATGAAAGCCGGAGTTGTAAGATAAGCACTCAGGGGCTGAAGCGTGGTGATTTCAAAAGTGCTGATGTGATTTGATAGTTTAAACCCTGCTAAAAATCAGCAGGACGTGTCATCTTAAATGCCCCTCGGCTTTAGAAAATTGAACTTATTGTTTATAATGCAACCACTACTCTTAAAAAAAATTACTGTTTATCAAATCCTGTGGTAAACCAGCCAGCAAATGTATGTGGTTACTGAAAAAACCTGCACCGCTTTGCGGCTAATTCTAGTCCCATATGTTTCTAAACGTATTGAGTGAAATCCCTCAACCCCTTCTCACGGCACTGTTAGACCCAGTAATGCTGAATCATTTAAATTTTTCCCCAAGAATGATTCATCTGTCCAGACTCTGAGAAAAAATAAGCAAGAGAAATCCCTATTGCCTGAGAAAAGAATGAAGTCTATCCCTTTCAAATAACTTTATATCCTTCAGCACTGGCAATAAATATCCTTTTTCTATGAAGTGCTTGGTGCCTGTGGCCCTGAATTATTTGTCTCGTATGTGGAGTATCTCTGCATATGCAAATTAAAAGCAACTTGAAGTGTTGTCTTTCCCTCTTGCTGGTGTGTTTGGTTGTCTAAATACTTTATTTTGACCAGCCCTACAATAATGAAGCATTGTAGTTTTTGCAGTGTTCTTTTTGATTCAAACATTAAACCTCTCTCTGTTCAAATTCTTTGTCTCAGGTCAAATTTTTAGCTGGTATAAATCAACATCCAATTCCCAGGACCCACACAAAGAATTCTGTATAACTTATGGCCTATTTTTACATCTAAGAGAAGGCTTCAATAGCACAGAAAGTTCCATATTGTGCTGAGGGCTTTGTATTTTTCATATTCTAGCTGCTTAAAATCTTTATTCAAAATTTTGTCAGCAGGAAGTGGCTTTTTCATTTACATGGAAACTGCTGCAGGAAAAGGCCTCTTAGAAATTAAATTCATTTTTTGCCATTGCAGTTCCCCTGAATAACTTTTTGTGATGATAAACATTCAAATTTTTTTCTATCTAACAGCGTAAAATCCAAATGACCAATTTTCTAGGTAAATATCCCTTTCTTCCGGTGATTAAGGAGGAACTTTACAGTATTTTTCCAGCTGCTTGAATGAAGGTACCTTTGTGGTGACATTGCTGTGTTTTAACAACATGATGCTCCACACAGGAGCTGGAGATGGGAGGTGAAGAATCCAATATCAGGAATTGCAGAGGGGAATTTTATCTGGAAGAAGCTGAACTAAAATTGATCCAAGACAAGAAGATGGATAACCTGATGCAAACAAGTGGTGCTCTGGGATGCTTAATGACCTCTTATGATCATGCTCGTACCCCAGATTCGTTGCCTGAAGGTTTATGGTCCATCAGACCATAAAATCGTGCTTGGTAATTGATAGAGTGCTGACTCAAGAGTAGAATTGCCACTGACAAGTTCGTCCCATGGGGCTTCCGACAGCCTCTGGCTTTCTTGGGAGCAGCGCTGATCAAATATGATTCCTCTTGGATTGTAAGGTGTGAGGGCAAAAAAGGGAAATTGATTTTTGTCCCTAGTTCAGAAAAGCCCCCAAAGAATGTACTGTTTTGCTCCCCAGGGAAAGGGAAAGCTGTGCCTTAGGGATCATCTGCCTCTGCCAGTGCTGGGTGACTCCAGTAATCCAGTCCAACCACTGCTTACGTGCAGTCGTGCAATAAGCTCTGTGTTTCATCCTAAAACGGGGGAATAGAATTCCCAATCCATAAAAACTGCTAGCATCTTAAAATTAGATTTAAAGATTCTTTTTATTTCTTTGCTTCAAAAAAAAAACCCAACAAACCCCAAGCCCCCTTTATGATTTAGCTTTGGCTCAGGAGCTGAGGTGCAGTGCATATTTTGACGCACAACACACAGACACATGGTGTGAATGTTGGACTTCCCTGTGCAGGGACAGGAGTTGGACTTGGTGATCCTTTGCTGGTTGATGAGAAGCTCGACATGAGCTGTCAGTGGGGGTGCCCACAGCCCTGAAGGCCAACCGTGTCCTGGGCTGCATCAAAAGCAGCATGGCCAGCAGGGCAAGGGAGGGGATCCTGCCCCTCTATTCTTCTCTTGTGAGACCTCATCTGAAGTGTTGTGTCCAGTTCTGGAATCCTCAACATAAGAAGGAGATGAAGCTGTTGTAGCCTTCCTGTGGACCCCTTCCAAGGATGATCTGAGGGCTGGAGCACCTCTCATACAAGGACAGGCTGAGAGAGTTGGGCTTGTTCAGCCTGGAGAAGAGAAAGCTCCAAGGACACCTTGGAGCAGCTTCCTGAAGGGGCTACAAGAAAGCGGCAGAGGAACTGTTTACAAAGGCTTGTGGTGATAGGACAGGGGTTATAAACTGGAGAGGGGCAGATTGAGACTGGACATAAGGAGGAATTTCTTCACTATGAGGGTGGGGAGGTCCTGGAACAGGTTGCCCAGGGAAGTTGTGGCTGCCCTGTCCCTGGAGGTGCTCAAGGCCAGGTTGGAAAGGGGTTTTGCTGCCCATCTCAGATGTTCTTTGTTACCTTCTGCTGCTTATGATTTGATGAACCTCTCTCATTGTCACTCGTGTTTTAGGAGAGCCTGGCAAATGCTTGAAGCCAGAGTCTTGAAAGATCTGTGCTGCTCACTTATATAATACCAAATGTGCTTGCACAGTGAGAAAGCCTATTAAATATTTAAACCCTGTCCTTTCCTCAAAAGCAGAACAACAGAGATGATTTTCCATGGAATTTAACATTAAACTCTGACAATATGTACAGCTGTGCATATAAATAGTTTGCACATCATCTCCAGAGGCCACGGTCACCATGCCTCATCCATTTCAATACTGGAAGTTACATAGCAACAACCTTCCCATTTCTGTTTCTATGTTATTTATCGAAAGGGGCTTAAAAATTGGGATGAAGTGCCATCGGGTTTTGAGAGATGAATGAATGCAAGTTGATTGTAATATTTTTCCTTGATCACTTAATTTTTGTCTCTTCATTGAACAAGAAAGATAATAACAGTCCATCAGTGGTGGGGACTGGGCAGTGGAAAGCTTTTTCAAGAGAAGAAATCGGAATAGACAGCTAACTGCCTGATTTCACTTAATGCAATTTGTTCCATCACTGATCTTCAGGCCCCTGCTTCATTACCTTATACAAACTTAAACCTGTTTTCCAAGGAAGAAAAAAATTCTTATTTGCAATTAGAGTTACCCAATTGCACACCACTCATGAAAACACCTTGTGTATTTAGCTCCAACAAATGAACGCTGACTTTTAAAATGCCAGAGCTATCTGTCTTCAAATAATCAGCACTTAGGAGTTAATATCATGAAAGGAGTCTGTACAAACCACAACTATCTTGGCATTCCTGTGCTTAAACAACTCATTTTAGTGCCACCTCCCTTTAGATCAGGGGCTCCAAGCCCCATCCAACCTGGCCTTGAACCCCTCCAGGGATGGAGCAAGCACAGCTTCACTGGGCAACCTGGGCCAGGGCCTCCCCACCCTCACAGCAAAACATTTCTTTGTTTGGTCCTAACACAGTCAGGCTTCAAAGCATTAAGGAATAATGCCCGCGTCTTCTCCATTTACATCTACAATTTGCTTTGGCTGTATTTCGAATGGCAGTTCTATATTGAACAGTCCTTTTTCCCACATTGTTAAACTCTTCCTGCATCCATTCTGCACGGAAAGATATTTGCTTATTTCAATCTTGTGTGTTTTATGTACTTATTTATCATTTGGGTCGAAGCACACTAATTGCCTCACTGGTAATTCAAATGCCTCCTACTGTGGATGCAGTAGAGGGAATTGGTTGCTTTTGCTGGCTCTCCAACTTGTTAATTGAGAAACTATTCAGTTATAGGTAATATAGTTTTACTGCTAATAAGATATTCCAGTATCAGCAGCATCCCCAGTTCTGAAATTAAATTTGCAGGAATTACAAGAAACTTGAAACTGCTTGGGAAAAAGGCTTCAAAAATTAGCTTTACACATAAATATCCGAATCAACAGCAGCTTCAGAGAGGTGAAAAGTAAATCTGAATCAACAGCAGCTTCAGAGAGGTGAAAAGTAAATCAATGCAATTCTTTTCTGACTTACCTTACTATTTATTTAATCTCACGTGTGGTTGTTGCAACAGGGACCTTTGTACAAATGCAAACTCGCTGCAGTTGTATCAGGCTAAAAAAGTTATTCTTAATGCAGATTATCAAGCAGGATATCTCAAACATAGTCAATACTGCTCTTTATTATCTGTTTTATTAAGATTAGATTCTCTTTCATCCATCAGTTCACGAGCTCATTGCTGGTATTAGCTTGCATAAGATATTATAGAGCACGCTTGTAAATAGTTACCGGTTCTTTTATTATTTATTTGCAAAGCCACCTGGAAGCCCACATGGGGTCATGGCACCGTACGCAAAGCTGATCCATGGCTCTCCTAGATGGAAGAACAAACAGATTAGATAGCAGCGATGAACAAAATGTGACAGGAAAAAAGTATAGTTATTGTTATTCCCAATTTATGTGGGGAATGAAAATTCTGTGTCAGAATTAAACCTTGATCTGGCCACGCCCTAAACGTGAGGTCAGTCTCCATCCTCACTCGTTTCCTGTTTCCCCATAGTTTTTCATGGGTCTTTTTCCTTTATTGTACTGCTAATTGGTCTGGATGGGTTTGGTGTAAGCTGTAGCATCAAAGTCAACTCCAGTGCCTGGGAGCTTCATTCTCGGTTCTGTTGATGTAAATCAGGAGTATTGATGTTGAAGTCAATGTGGCTATTGTGGTGGGGTTTGCTTTGCCAATTCCTGTGCAGACAACCCCAAGAGGCCTGCAGGAACTTCAAGGGTTTAGGACAACATTGAGGCTTATGTCAAAAAGGCTGAAGTGAATTGATGCGGTTGATGGGAGCCAAACCCTCAGTCAGTACAAATCAGTATCTTCACTGGATTTGGGCTGGTCTTGCAGATAGTGACCAGCTGTGGGGCAGGAGAAAATCCCAGCCCATCTATCCCATTCAGTTATTCTGCAGTTCTCGTTATAGACTCTGGTGCTGAGATCACATCTAAATTTTAATGCTCAAATGTATTCCCTGAAATATTCTAGGGTGCTTTACTCTTCTGACCTTTCGTTGTTCCCTGTTTGGGTTGGGATGGCTGTTCCACCCCACTCTGTCTCACACTGGAGCTGTAAAGCAGTGGAATGAGTAGAACGACTACAGCAAGTTGCAATACCGAATACTGAAAAGGTCAGCGTGGCCCCAGCTCCCACACTGGGGCTGATGCCGTATACGACTCCTGAAGTTTTCAATAGAGCATTTGATAAGGCACTTTGACAAAGAAGACGAGGTGGCACCTGCATTGATGTGTGTCATGGTTTAGCTAAACAACCAGTCAAGGATGAGAAACGGTAAACCCATTCTTAATGTGTTTTATTCGGGGTCTGAAGCTTCCAAAAGGCTAAATTCTAGTAAGATCTCTTGTGTTAAAAGTCCAGTGTCATTTCAGTGGTAGAAATAAGAGGATTGGACTCTATTCTTCAGGTTCTTCAGTGTGGATAGCTGTCTTACAGGTAATAAAATCCAGCCCTGGTGATGTATTTAAAGAGCAGCTGGAGTCTGTTTTTCCTTCCTGAGGTCTTATGAGTGAGTTTTTAATTTTCAACAAGCCACTGCAGTTCACTTTTAAATTGAATTTTCTCTGGAGTGCATCTATCCGAAAAACCTCAGCAGCTTCCCATGGGAGGGTGTTCTGTGAACCTATTGAACTCACCTTGTACGGATCTTCCCATCTATAGTGTTTAGTATGAAGGTTTCCCTCTGCAACTTGTGTGTTACGTTCATACAAGTCTTACTAATTACTCCATATTCAGTAGGATTTTAGCATATAATATAAATTAAGTATGGATACAGTTAGATTTGGGCTTCCAGTTACTTAAATCTCCTTTGGAGATGGGATTTGGGAGTTTTAGGAGTTGTATTGTGTGTCTTCTAAGGGCTTTACTACATAAAATGACAGTTCCTCGTGGTGGCAAGCGTGTTGACGTATCTTTTCAAGACCTCAGAAATGTCATTTGCTTCACCTAAACTCGACCTATGTATCTTTCTGGAAAAAAATGAAGCAATAGTCAGCATTTAGCAGCAGATTCTGACTCTGAAATGGCCTCCTTGGAAATTATTCCCATGTAAATATGGGGGAAGAGGGGGAAGAAAGGAGAATCAACCCATGATCTGCTATGCGCTGCTTTCTTCTTCCTCCCAAAACAGGTGTCTGTTTTTCTTCTGGTATCTCCACAAAATGGCTCTGTGAGTCCAGGATTCAGAACTGAGTGGCAAATCAATACAGAGTTAAACTCGTGCTTATTTCCATTTCCACCTAAGCAAGCTCGTGCTTTATCGGTTTATTTCAAATGCCAGTCTATTATCTATTTGTGTCTCTCCGTTTTTCCCCCCGAAGGCAAAGAATGTTCACAGCAACAACAAAAGGCAAGGGAAATATGAAAAGATTAGTTTGATCAAAGGAATATCATGTCACACCAGAAGATTGATTTTCCTTTCCTCCCAGACTGCCGTGCCCCTCTCTCTCTGCTGGCCGCGAGACTGCTGCAGCCCTCGCTTCCTCGTGTCTCCCCATGCCTTGCGCGGGTGTCTTCTGATTATGACTCTCCTCCTTTTAATATCACACAAACAAGGCTCTGTCATGTCCCAAGCGCTGTCTGACCTATTCGTTCCGCGATGGAAAGGCTAGATGGCTGTTCTGTTATCACACTTCTCTTGCATGCAGGAGTCTCGGGACAGGGCGTCCTGTATTGTTAAAAAAGAGCAGCAGAAAACCCGAATGTTTAACAACAACCCCGTGCAAGGCTGGGTGTCTTTTTTTGTTCACACTCCTACTGAATCTTAACATGTGATCAACTCCTGCTGCGTCGCGAGGTGCAGGCTGGAGTTTTGATGGACGGAGAAACATTTTGGGCTCGATGATCCGGTGGGTCTCTTCCAACCTGGTTATTCTATGATTCTATAAAGCAATAATATTTTAACAGTTGGTATCAAATCACCGTTTGTTTGATGGGGATAAGGAAACAATCCAATTTTATTAATTCCAGATCACTTTGCCTAAATGAAATGGGAATGGGAGATGAGAGGCTGGTAAACAGTGTTCCCTGCCAGCAGGAAAACAGGTTTTAATCCTATAAATCACAAAAGGAAATTGCCAGGGCTGTATCTCATACAATTAAGCCAATTTAAGCCTGACTATTAGGGGAAAAAAGATTAGTCGTAAACTGTAGCATTTCAGTATGGAGTGTTGTGATAGTGTTGGATTCATATACAAAAGTTCAGTTTGCAGAGTCCTGTCCTTCTGTAACTTGTATCCAGGGCTGCTGGAGCAACTGCAGTTCCATGGAAATCCAATGCTTCCCTTCCACAAGGGGTATTTTACTCCAGTATTCACATAGAGCCAACCTGCCTCATGGAACATCAGGATCTGAGCTGTTATCTCAGATCCATCTCTTGTTCAGCAGCTTCTGGTAGGGTTTGAATGGGTGTTCTAGAATGATACGTGGTTGTGATCTAAAAATTTCAAAATCACGTGATTTGCTGCTTCTTTCTATAATATGTTCCATTAATTAATTATTCTTGGTGTTAAAAAGCTGAATGTGTTTTTTGCTTGAATTGTAATGACTTCAGTTTGGGGTTTTTTTCCCACCTTTTCTGCTGTCGAGGTCCTTAGCACTGATTGGCGGACTATTAAAACATTCATCAGCGTATGGTGGATAGAAAACCCTCAAAACTGATCTCTGAGCAGCCTGATCTGGTTGAAGATGTCCCTGCTCACTGCAGAGGGGTTGGACTGGATGACCTTTCATGGTCTCTTCTGATCCAAACCATCCTATGATAAAACAAGCCCATGTTCCTAAGCTGGTTTTCCCAGATTTATGCTCAATCCACAGGTCCTGAAACCAGTTTGGATAGTGTTATTCTCTGTAGACTGGTGTCGCTTTATGGATATTTGAGTGAAGAACCAGCAATCATCTCTAGTCTAACACAGTAACGTGTCTGATACACCATATATCTTGTGCAAGAACCATTCTTATGGTGACTGTGGGTTTGAGAAGTCTGGAACTGAAGTGTGAAGGTTGCTCTAGAGTAGATTTTTCTCTGAGAAAGCTTGCTAAGAAGGCAAAAAGAAGTTGCAGCTATTTGTGAGCTGCCTTTGCAATACACTCCCCAGCTTGGACATTTCCAGTATACCGGATGAATTTCCAATCTTTAAAAGCAAACATTCTCCATAGCAATATGGCTTGCATTATCAAAGGGGTAACACGGTGCAGGTGGGGATTTCTTTTTTTGTTCCGGCTGCTGGGTAATAAACAGGCGTTCTTATTTAAAAAAAATAAAAATGGAGAAAAGAGAAAGAATGAGTTATATAGGTGATTTTTAACAGATTGATTTTATCAGCCCTCCGCTGGTGCTTTGATAGCTCACTGAGTGGCTGCACCGTAGGGAACATTGCAAAGAGATTGAGTAGCAACAGTTTGGTTTCCTAGAGCAATCAAATGAAAGCTCCGAATGACCCGATATAAAAAAAAACTCCATTAGATGCAAACATGAAAACGCCAGTTAAATTGTTGTTGCAAAGATTAGAAAAGTTCAAAGAATAAGTTTTGGAGAATGCAGTCTTTTTGTTGTTTTGTCA
The DNA here is from genome assembly GCF_032191515.1 of Phaenicophaeus curvirostris. Taxonomy (NCBI): domain Eukaryota; kingdom Metazoa; phylum Chordata; class Aves; order Cuculiformes; family Cuculidae; genus Phaenicophaeus; species Phaenicophaeus curvirostris. The sequence continues at coordinate 1,382,809 of NC_091418.1, read as the reverse complement.
CGATAAGCTATGAAGGGTAAAATGAAATCGCAGATGCAGACGCTTTTGTGATGCAGATGGTGCGATCCGGGACTAAATGTGAATAAACAGCACTTGCTGAAAGAGCCTTTTGCTACTCCAGTCTATTCTGAAAGAATAATACAATGTGTAACAATATTTCAGACACTCCTATGAAACTTTTAAAGCATTTTACGGCGTAGGAGAAGCGTTATTATCTGTGTGGTGGTGGGGATGCTCAGAGGCAGATCCTGGAAATGCCTGATCGCATGTTTTTCAGCTGCTGAGGGTGAGTGCAGCTGTTGGCATCTCTGTGTAGCATCAGACCGGTCCAAACCCGCCAACCTGCATGATAAAATGGGGCAGAATTCGATAAAAACCTTGGTCAATTCTCCCTGTTAATCAGTGCGGGATTCACAAGATATTTTATAGTGGTCCCAGTTGTTGTTCTTGCGTGACTTCTGTGCTGATTTCTTGCTTCAATTCAGAAAGACGATGAACCCAGTTAAGGAGTGCCCTAAACTGTTTCTGTTCAAGCATTGTAAAACTTAGTGCAGATTTCTTCTGTATCATTGGATTCGTTACTGAGCTTTTCTTAAAAGAAAATCTATACTCTATCTGAGTTTACTTATACTGCTTTAAATTAAATTGGTGTAACTTTTTTCATTGTAAGTACAAGGCTGAGATCCAGGTAATAGGAATTTAGAAGGAAAAATCTGTGTCCTGGGCTACATGAGCACTGTTTGACACTGCTGGTTGGTAGGCAAGCAGTTCTTCTATGAATGCGGGATGGAAATTGTCGATTGGGACTGTCTGGTATTGTTTAGTGTTGTCAGGTTTCTAATACACTTCACAGTAAATCTCATCATTGGGTTTAGAAGTTCATGAAAGCGTGTGTATCCTGGCAGGGTCTTTATCCTGATGGACACTGATGGCTCCATACTAAATTTCATGTTCTGACTGGTTCAGAGCCGATTCAGAGTCAGTTCAGAGAAGTGTCATCCCAAATGATTCAGAAAGGAAGAACTCAAAACATCAGTACTTGTTCACACGCCATCTGGCCTCTAGTAAAATCATCCATCCTTTTCCCTTTTGACGTTCTGCCTCTCATGGTGACCATAAGGCTAAAAAACTTCCAGGAAAATTTTAGCTCAAACTATTGAGCCTGTGGAATGTTTCGGATTTGAAGAAATTTGTTTCCCTGGGAATGTTTTGGCTCTCAGAGCTGTAGGGCCCCTCAGTGCCAAGATCTGCACATACACACAGCTGAGGAGTAGTCCGCGTTCTAAGGGAATAAATAGTTTTAAGCAGACCCTAGGGATAAACAAATGCAGGTAGGAAGCATAAGCCTGATGATAATATGTCTATGAGCTTAAATCCTAAATGGATTGGCAGAACTAATATGTTTCCTAATGAGGTTTAAGACTGCTGTAATTATTGTGGTTCCCATCCACCCAACTGGTACCAAGGTAGGGATTGCAATTTTGGTAGCTTGGAAGCAGCGTTTCAGGTTACAAATGTCAAGTGAGAAATGAGTGAACAGTTCCCTGGGGGTATTTATCGTTACGCTTCCCTTTAAAAGGCAGCCTATCAAAGCTTGTACTATTGGTTTAGCACTGTGAAGAGCAGCATTGCCATCAATATTAGTCTTAAAAGAGTATCTTGTTTTTCTAGGTTACCATAAAATTATTGAAAACTACTTTTTTAAGATACGAGTTTTTTACATATAAAATTCTTTTATATCCAATTATAAATAAGTACCAATATTACATGGAGCCCTTGGTAGTAGTTCCTGTTAGGCCTGAAGAGCAATCAAGCAAAAAGTACATTGTAATAAGGTCACAAATGCTGTAAATTACGAGGTTCTCATCCTTGCATACATCTTGCAGTGGGCCAAGAGTTTCACTTCATTAAATGTGAGAAGTCACCACTCACACTAAATCACGCCACGGCATCTGAGTCATTAAATAGAGAACACAAGAAATCGCAACACACGGAGATGTGCTTCTCCATTCTTGTTAGCTCTTATTTGCTGTCAGCACGTTTTCCTCTGACTCGTATGCTGATTTCAGAGTAACAGCCTGAACTTTCAGGAGAGTGGGCAAACATCTCTTGCTTGGCTAGGGTGGACTTCAGATAATGGGCTGGAAAAAGTAGCAGCCAAGGCAATCTTTGTGACAAAGTGGAGGGCTCAGCGGTCTGTAAAGACTTGACAAGCCTGGGCTGTAATAGAAATGGACGAAAAGGGCTGAGGTTATCACTTAAATTGTGTTCCTGTTCTAGCTGTGTGAGCATGATGAGCTTATGGTTTCCATTGGTGTAGCCTTTGCTATAAGAAATTGTTCTGTAGGTAACTGTTACCCAGAGTGCACATTCCTCTGTGAGTAAACCACCCACCAACTTGTAGTTTGGATCCTGTTTACGTTCTGTGTGCCTCTGCGTAGCTGTCACATCCCACCATCCATCACCTTAACCTGCACTTCAGGTTTATTTGTATGACAGCCCAGAAATACCACTCGGAATCCTAAGTCTCCCCTGTGCCATGGATCTCCCCATTGAGAGCTACTGCCCATAAATATTAGCTGAGGAAAATCTATTAGGCTATTGCCAAGGTTCACTGCAGCAAAATATTTCTCTGCCGTGATCCTTTTTAAAAAGCTTTGTTCAGTGCAGGTTCTGCTTCATGGCTTCTTCAGACATCATCTTCTGCCTCTGGTTGGATATGGGATGCTTCATGATCTCATCCTCTCTAGCGTTTCTTCTAACCCAAATTCATTCTGTATTTGTTACAAAGAGAGCCACTATCTCCAGGTCATCTGTTTTCCAGCTAGTTCTGCCTGGGATAGTTAACTTTGGGTAGCTGAAGGGCTGATTCTTTGACCGTTGGATAGAAGAGAGTAAGTAAAGCAAAGAATTGCCCTGGGGTTTATTACCTTAGCAAATCATCAGATCCTTAGACTTAAATGCCCTTGATTTTGCTTGTGGGTTGGTCAGGTTTTTAAATCAAATTAATATCTCTTTTCTGTTGCCAGTGTATTTTGTTCTTATCTCTGTATTTCTCATTGAGCTTATGTTAGCCCAGCTTGCCAAACAGAGCCTCCTACCAGCATCAGCAGGAGAACGCAGCCCAGGTCACGGGAGCAGCAGCGCCGGAGCTGGTGAGGAGTACAGGAGCTCAGTTCGTGTCGATGCTCCCAAATCTACTTTTGGCCACAGGCAAGTGACCTCACTTCTCTGTGCCTTTGTCTTTTATCCATTGTCCATTTGCAGCTTTTGGGAAAATTCTTATTACATGCTCGTACAGGATGAAAATCTTGGCAAACTTCAGGATCCCATCTGCTGCCAGAACATCAAAGCAACTGCTTAAATCTCAAGGTGCCAAAACTCTCGAGTACCCATGTCTGACCGAGATTTGCACGAGCCCAGCAGAGGAGAAGTGCAAGGCTTGTGCTCTCTTCCTGGTGTTAAGAGAGGATTCAACTTAGATGATACTCCCTAAACTGTGATCTTAACACTAGGATTCAGAAGCCAGAAGCAATGCTGCTCTTTGGCAGGAGAGCCCTTCCTTTCCATCTTATTTGGAAAGCTCGGTCCATTGCAGCCTTCAAAATTAAATTAAAGGCTCTTGCCTGCTGCTGCATTCAGCAACTTCTGAATATTTATAGCTGATTCTGTAAGGCTTCCAGAGGCCTCCAGTGAAGGGCAGCCGCAGCAGAAATGTGTCTGACTGCCGGCACACAGCTCACAGCGCTGAGGCTCTGACTTTTGAGTCACACCTTGCTGTCTTTTTCACAGAGCTTGATAAAAATGATTTGGTTTTGTGTACCTGTCCAAAGAAGGCTGCAGCTCTTTGTGAGCGAGTGAAGTGAAATAGTTTTTAAAATTTCTTCATTGAGCGTTGCCATAGCCATAAGCACAGGAAACCAATCTATTCATTGTGAATGTCATTGCTGTGTTTTTTTCTGTTGTGGTGGTACCTGCATATGAGAAGGAAAACCAGAACTCTAGCGATGGGGAGTGAGGGCACCTCAATCATTAAACTCCTGGAAGAGTTGAAGGAAAGGTTTGCCTTTTCTGAGAAGGGGAACAGATGCATAGCGTGTAACTGGCTTATGTTGTGGTACGCTGATTTTGGGAAGAACCTCATCCCCCGCTGGCTGTGAATTGGGAAATTGGGAGGCAGGACGTTCAGATTTAATATCTTCATAATACAAGCCCATGGATTTTTAAAGCCAGAAGTACTTCCTAGCTAAGAATCTACAGGACTTCCCTGAACAAGTTCCTGCTCTCTCTGTAGAATCTGTGCTCAAACTTTCCAAGCGGTACTGGCATGAAGTACCCAAGATTAAATATCTGTATTAAAAAAACAAGGGGGAAAGTTGTATTTTTGTCTCAATTTATCTAACTTCAATCAGCTTTTACCACTTCTTGTGTCTTCTTCACCTGCTGTTATATTTCTGTGCTCCCCTTTGGTATCAAGTCATCCCATAAGTGCTTTGTAAGGAGGTAAAACTTCTCTTTGATGAGCAAAAGTAAATATAAGAGCATATTTTGGTGAATAGGTTCTGGAAGTTATTTGTTGTTGTTTTATTAATCAGAGTTATTTTGATCAGTTATTTTGAATTCTGTTCCCACCCAGAAGAAAATGTCAAGATGAGAGAAAAATACTATTAGAAATCCAAACTTTGATTTGGGCTCATAAATCTTGTGTGGTTGGAACAAAGAAAACAGGAAAAGCTAGGTAATAGGATTCATCAAGTTTTGCTGACTTTAATAATAAAAGCTGCCACCCCGAAGGAATAAAATACATCCAGTGAGTAAAGGGAATAAAAATATGAACTCATCTTGGTTAATGGCTCTGAGAAGTGATATAAAGATATACATAGATTATTTTGGATCTTAAAGAAAGAGTGATGCATCCAATTTGCATAAAATCTCAATAGTAATTGTAGGGGTAAGAGATTTACTTTGAAACATAGGGATCATTACAGGGAATTGTTAAAGTGGAGTCTTTGTCCTTGAGTGTTTTCTTTGGAGTTCCATTAAACATGCATGATGACACCTTCACATTCAGTTCTTCTGAGCTTAGCGTCTGCGTACATCGTCATATCCCACCAAAGCTGCATCTCTGGATGAAATTCTGTTCCATGAAGGTAGGGGAACAGTGTGTGGGGAGGTGGAGGTGGGGAAAAGTACAGGGAAGAACAGGAAGGTTGAAACATTTTCACTGGAAGTCTTTGGCAGATTGCGGGGGGGGGACGTAAACTCAACACCATCTCTTCTTAACTTCTCTTTACCTGAGGGGGATGGTTTTGCCCTGCATAGATTCCTTCTCCCCTGCAGCATCTCCTTGCTTCCCCCTAGTGCTAACGCAGTCTAGGGAAAGCAACAGAGATTAAGAACTGAGGTTGTGCCCAGTTCCTTTCCTAGTTCCCCCCGGTTGCCTCAGGCAGATCTATCTCCCACACAGAATCCAAATGGGAGCGATGCACTGTGAGGTGCCCGTGTGCAATTCAGATCAGCTCTGCCAGGCCGAGTGTTTATTCCCATTCATCCTAAAGATTCATTCATGACACATTCTGAAAGGTATCATTCCATTTGGCTTGCCACCTTTCTGCTCTCGCCACCAAACCGCTTTAGTGAACTGGATGCTTATTATTTGTTAATTACCCACTTTCTTGGCTGGCTGTGTAGGTCTTGTTATTATTATTAATGCTTTTACAATCGTTTACTGGGGAAGTTTCCTCCCTCCTCCCCTTGCAAACACAAACACATTTTTATCAACAGAGCTAACATGATTGCAGTTCTGCTGTTATGTTTTATTTATTTCCATATAGGTTTGATTCTATTGCAGTTTCTCATTTTCGCCTGATGTATTATTCATGATTTATACAATATTGGAGCGTGTGTAGGACACCCTCATTTTATTAGCTGTGCTATAATTTTCTGGGGTATATAAAAATAAAGCACGGGAGGCTCTTTTTCTCCTTCCACATTTTCTTATCTGTGCTGTTTCCAGGAAAACAATAGCGATAATATTTGGTTAAAACAATTTCCAGTTCTACTTTTGACACCCCAGTGACTGAAATGGTATTGAAATGAAGGACCGTTTTAATTATGAGTATATACTTAGGGATGCGGTAGCTATTGCTTGTCAAGGTTAGTTGTGTTCTGGAAATGCACTGACATCCTCACCCAGGCTGGAATAATACAGTCTCTGATCATCCGTATTCATGGTGCCCTTTTGGCTCAAACAAACAGGTGGAACTAAAGAGCTACGATCACATTAGTTGTACAGGTATGGAAAAAACATGGGATTTAAGGGCTTAAATTTTTGTGAGTGCCTCAAGATCAAATTCTGAAATACAGATACAGAAAGTCGAGGAGCTTTAAGTTACTCTGTGCTCATTTGGGAAATTTTTCTTGTTTGGTTTTCTCAGACAGATGGGAATGAGAGGTTGAGAGGGGAAGACACCAGCACTTTTAAACCATTTCTATACTGTGATACTTTTCCTTAGGCAAGGAGAGGATCCCTTAGGAACAGCCTCTCCTGTTGCAGAGACCCAACCTTCCTGCTGCTTTCCCACAGGCCAGCACTGCTACGGCAACGTGTGCTTGCAGCGCTCCTCTCCCAGGTGTTACCTCCCACCCCGACAGCTCTCCCCCTCAGAGTTCTAGATCACCAAACAAGTTATCCTTCTCCTGTTATTGGTGAATAAGTTACGTCTAAATGGTTCCATCTTTGCACGCACCAAGATGATAACATTTTCCCACCCTACAGCCAGTATAAAACTTTATGGCATTATTGACTTGAGCACAACTCAGCCAGACCTTGGTGTTATTGATTTAATGACTATCTCTTCTTCTCCCTCCCCTCTTTATTCTGCTCTGTTGTTAATTCACATTTTATTACAACTGCTGGTGCTCTGAGCTTTTTATTGCGTTAGTACAAAATTATTTCTATGAGCGTGATACCATAAATTATCCGCTGACCATTCCCACGTTGAATGGCAAGGTGATAAATACAAGGAAACTCAAAGAAGTTAAACTCAGATGTATTTGCCCTCTGTCTCCTGAGTCAACTTCTCTCCTTGAACAACTGTGCTGGACCGTGAAAGAAGAGATATAAATGTCACCCAGCATCTTAATGCCCGTTAGTAGTTGGTGATGTCATTCAGAAGGGAAAGCTTGTGTAGAAGGAGTGGTGGGAAGCGTGATACATGAAGGCACCATCTTGGGGCAGTTAACCAGCTAGGTTTGGCACTGACATTTTATTCCGTTCCTCTGCAGACTGGAATCTCTCTTGCTAGCTTACAGAATCACAAGGTTGGAAAAGACCCATAGGATCATCGAGTCCAAGCTTAAGAGGATTTATTCCTGTCCTCTCACAGGGAGAGGAGTTGCTGGCAGTGCCAGGTTGGTAAAATTCTCAGCATTGAAGAAAATGAACAAGCAAGACAAAAACACTCTACAAATCCAGCCAGGAAAAAGGTGGGAAGAGATGGTCTTTCAAATTAAATTCAATCAGTTCTCGCAGTAATCCAAGAGCTTGCATGGTATCTGGTATAATGTGGTGCCCAGCACTGTCCTGTGGGATGAATGTGTAGGAAATAATGGATGTGCAGTTAGTACTGGTCATGCTCTGCTTGTACTCCACTAGGTCTGGGGAACCACGAGATGGTCCAAAGGGATGATAATTCGGTGTAAACACAGTGCCTGGTCTCACAGAATACATTTTTCTGTATGACACTGAGGGTCACAGTCATCAATTTAGCATACTTTCTGTCATAGACACTGACATTAAGATGAATTAGTTTTTGTGTCTGAAGAGGTAGAGGTCGGGAGTTACACCAAAGGATGTATTGTCTTCGTTAGATGTGTGTGGAATATATGCAAAATCCAACTCTACATCACTGACCCATCCTGCACAGGCTGTGATCACCCCCAAGCTCCCTAACACGTCTTTGGTTCACAGCAAATTGGGGCTGCTGGGGAGCTGGACACCCAGATAAGATATGGGACAGTCTGGGGAGGACTTGAGAAGAGGCCATTTAGATAAAAACATCTGGATTTGCTCTAGGCCAGTCTTACACCAGTACGATTCCATATACATCTCCTGATTCACAGCGACTGGACAGGGGATCCGGTCCCTACAGTGTCTTCTGCTCCGCTCTGCTTTATTTAATAACAGAAATGATCAATGATTTTAAATAGCCATGAGTGAAATGACTTTAGAGAGAATGGCAGACTGATTAAAAAAATGAAAGTATAAATAGTGTAGGTGGAAGACCTGTGGTAGAATATGTTCAGTAGAAATCACTCCCTGAGTTCATACGTGCACACGTTTACATCTTTACAATAGTGTAAGTGTATTGTCTTTTTATATATATTGGAGTAGTATCTAGCATGAAGGAGACTGGAGGACACTGGAGAAAGGTGAAGGGAATGTTCTTGAGCAGTCTGAAATTACCGTGATATCTGCAGTGGTTAATTAATTCAGTAAAGGAAGTAATAATTCACCTTGCAAACCCCAAAAGCTTGAAAGTCTTTGAATCTGAAGTTGTTTACAAGGAGGATGGGGAGGCAGCAATGCAGGTTGCCCAGGGAATTGGTGGAGGCTCTGTCCCTGGAAGCATCCAAGGCCAGGTTGGATGGGGCTCTGAGCAACCTGATCTGGTTAAAGATGGCCCTGCTCCTGCAGGGGGTTGGACTGGAGGACCTGTAAAGGTCCCTTCCAACCCAAAGCCTTCTTTGATTCTTCTGGTAGTAAAAATCCCTCCTCTCCAGAGCTGCTTCTCTCAGAAAGAAGTTCTTTGTTGCAGTGTCTGGCTGCATTTTGGCTATAGAATAAACATGCCTCATGCAGAACCATGCATAACGCACGCATGAATATTTCCATGCATGCATGTGATTCTTTTTCAGGTTTTTATTAAGTGCCCACCCGTGGCAAAAATCCAAAGTGTCAGGAGCAAACATGGAAGAAAGGGAAGCGGAGTGAGTTGGATGGAGTTTGTTTCTGTGCATGGAGCTAACGCAGACTGAAGCATAATGCAAGCTGATCTGAGTTATTGAACTGCCACCCCTGCGCTCAGCCTGTTCACAGCCACTGTCTCCTTGGATAAGGCTATTACAGGAAAAAGAGTAGAAATTCCAAAGGTTGCTGGGAATAATAATTTAGAGACAGTGGAAGGAAATGAGGGAGCTTTAGGAGGTCTCTGACTCATTAAACGAGGTCGCTCTCTTCCTCCCCTAATGCGCTCTGTTCCCTGTAATAAGGTGGGTGCAGTGGGGGAGCTTTGCTCTGAGACAATCAAGGGAAAACAACTTCCACTCTAGTGAGTATTTAAGCTCAGCTGGAATAAGAAAGTCACAAATATCAGAGTAGAGTAGAAAAAAGAATTGCAGAGTAAAATGGGCTGTGCATTAAGTAGGCTTCAGCATGAGGGAGAGCTGGGCCACTAATTACCTACCAGTACCATTCTGGCTAATTCTTTTACTGGGACATACTATGAATTGTATACATTTTTAACCCTTTTCTTAATTTTTAGTTCTGTGGAGGCATAGAGAAGTGCTAAAGCCTTAGAATTGATTGTTAGAATCCCCTCCTGTAAATCAGGTGCAAGCATCAGCAAAGGAGGTCGTCCCATTGCTTTGTGGGCTGCAACAGCAGCAAGTGTGAAAATAACCTCTGCGTTAGGAACTGCCTGTGAAGTGCAGTCCCCACCATAATGGTTGTCAGACCAGCAATGTGAAACGTTGAGACTGAGAGCAAAGATGTGGCTGCCTCTGCACTCTTCACCCTTTACATCTGATTTTGGGATGTGCAGCAGCTGTACAGGCTCTAAGCAAGACCAAGCTCAGGACAATCCCTGCCGGAATGGACCTTCAACACACAGGGACCCACTCCAGTTTTCTCAAGCCAGGCTGTGTGAATAGGAATGTGGATCTGTAGTCACGCACTGTGTGAACTTGATGTTTTCCCATCCAGCAGGATGTGGGGACTGGGCAGAGATCTGATTACTTGCAGTAGGAATGAGAAGCACACCTGGTCTTGAGCTCAGGCTCGGTGCCACGGTTAATTGTCTGTACTTAGAGTCTGAGTCTGCCTTTTAGTTGTCAGGCAAAACCATCTGAGAGGAGGTAGAAGTAATAGCACCAAATGCAGTGTTTGCATAGTGAGCAGTTGTCGTGGCTTTGAACAGGTTATTCTTAAGCAACCACCGTGATTGTGTGGGCATCTGTGTTTTTACACACTCTTTCTGACCTTAGCTGCCGGGATTTCCAATATTGTGTGTCTGAAAAGGTGCAGTGTAATTACTCTAAATGTGAGCTGTGGTGGGTTTTGGATCAGCAGAGAGTAGCTTTTCTTTAGCAGGAAAGGCTTGGTCAGACTTTCGTCAGCAACATCAGTGCTCTGTGCAGAAATGCAAATGCCTAAATAAACCAGATGAGCATGGTTTACGTGCAGATGACTACGAGGGAATAGACTCCCCCTGCCCTCCTGCACCAGCATCTGGAATCTCCCTTGGTTTGGGAACAGGCTGTTTGAAATACTAATGTCTTGAATAATGAATCACTGTAGATACAAGTGAGATATTGGTATAACAGGGCTGAATAACTCTGGTTTGGGTACATTTCAATCATTACTTGGCCATTAACTTTAGTAAACATAAGAATGTGAAGAGGAAAGAAAAACAGATATATAATTTCCCTATTATTTAGCTTTGTTTTAAATGAAACCCTTGGAAAGATGTATATCAATTTCATTTTGGTTCCAGAGGCTTTTATGTAAATTAATTGCATTGGAGAATTTGCAAGAACACTTATTCAATTTAGAACAGCCGTGATTATAAGCTTTACATTAATATAACAACAATTTAACAGTGGCTGCTAGATGGGACACAACCATGTAATTATCAAAACTGAGCCACTTTCTTGATCTCTAATTAGTTCTATAAGCAAATATAGTTTTGCTGGAACTAATTGCTATATTACAGCTGGCAGTGAGGTGAGGGCTGAACTTGAGTTCAGGTACTGAGCGCGGAGTGCTGCCACCCAAAGGTTTTTCTATTTTCCGATTTAATCAGATATATAATTCAATTATGTGTGCTGAGCAGAAGCAGGTTCTTGTCCGCATAGGAATAACCTTCCCTGTGCTGCAGTGCCCTTCATCTTCCAGAACAGAGAGCAGGGACCTGGCTCGGGGTTGTTTTTATTGGAAAACATGGACATAAAGAGCTGCCGTCTGTGGAGAGAGCGTTCAGAGCTGTGGCGTTTGACACCCGCTTAGCAGAGATACAACGCATAAACCAAAGGAAGGCGAGGCCTGCACCAAAGCAAGGATCATTTTTCTTTCTTGCCTCTGCATTTTGTGACTGAGATGGAATTTTAACTTGGCTCACTAAGTGTTTGTCCATCCAGAGTACTTGATCGCAGTGAGCTCTTTCTGGGACTGCTGGGGTTGGTCATCACATGACCTCCATTCATTTATGGCATCTCATTAGCTTGGTAGTTCTTTAGCCACTGAGCTCAGTTTGCTCCTAAACATCCAATTTCATCCTGACTCATTAATTAATGAAGCTAAAAATGAAGGCTGGGATGGACTTGTTTCAATTATTCTTCATAGAATGGCAGAAAAATAGCCTTATTCTTAACAGTCCTGGAGTGCCACAGCTCCCGTTCTCCTGCACGTCCTGTAGGGTTTTTGTTGTGAGGTCAGTGATGGGGAACTGTCCTCGTGCAATTTTTTAGAGTCTGTTTATTTTTGTCAATGCATCACGAGTTGCATTTTTCAGCTCTTATTACCTATACCCTCTTCAGAAATTCTTTCTCATTAAGAGTAAACCGATTACCAAGTGCCAGCGCTTTGTTCCAACTGAATCTGAGCAATTGCCCTAGCACTAATTGCTCTAAGGGCAACTACTGTGATCGATCAAGATCCACGCTGGGCAGCACTGATGCATTTAGTGGGGAGATTATTGAATTTATTTAGCGTTTGGCCTGATGCAGCTTCTAACAAATGCGTTTTGTGAATATGACAGTCCTGGCGAGTGAATTACGGACTCGTTACTTGAGCTGCTAGAGCCTCTCAAATAGAGACCGTGCCTTTTGTCAAAGCCATTAGCTCCGTTACACAACAGGGGCTGTCGTTTCATTAAGTAGCTCTGCACATATCGCAGGATCCAGCATTCAACCCCGTCGCTTTCTGTCTCCATCATAATTCCTCATGGAACCAGAGTTTTTTCTGTCCAGGGACTTGCCTTTACGTGAGGTGGAGGCTGTTTTTGCAGGGAAGGCATTTCAAACCATGCTGGGCGCAGAATAAGTTATCAGGTCGGCAAACAGAGCTGGAATGAGCAGCATCATTTTTTATTCCTTTTATGTGGAGGCAGCAAGGGTGGTAGGGTGATATTTCTACTCAGAGTGTGTATAATTTTCTTCCACCTCCTGCCATGGGCAGGGGCACCCCCCACTGGATCAGGGACTCCAAGCCCCATCCAACCTGGCCTTGAACCCCTCCAGGGATGGGGCAGCCACCACTGCTCTGGGTGACCTGGGCCAGTGCCCACCCCTCCCACAGGAAAACATTTTTTCCTAAGATTTCTAGTGGAACTGAAAGAAAAATAAGAGCCCCCAGCTTTGTGTTGAGCTGTGCACTGTCAGAGTAGAGAGGAACTTTGTTGTTATTTGTGCTGAGGAGAAGGAGCTGAAAAGACCTGGAGTTTTGTCTTTGTTTACTTGATGCAGTTTGTGCAGTGGGGATTGTGCAATTATGAGTGCATAAACAATGTGGATAGAAAAGCTTTGAACATGCAAATCAAAGTGGAACCCAGAGATCTGGTCGCTCTGTAATCCCCTTTTCACTTCAACTCATGTTAGTGATTCAGAAAAGAAACACTGATTTTTCTTTGCTGTTTCTTCTCTCCTTGGTACAAAAGCTTTAATGTCACTTTTTCTAAGTGATGCCGCGTGTCATCCACCCTGGTGGCGCAGCAGCCCGGGTGTTCAGAGCTGTGGGGACCAGCAAAGGAGCTGATCTTCCTCCCACTGGAGGCAAAACGGTAGCCGACAACACCAGCATGTGGTCATGCTCTGAGAAGAGAAATAGATTCCATTTCCAAGCTTCCAAAGAGTTGTTTTATAAACTGCAGGGAAAAGAAAACCCAAACATGCAAGGAATTATGAATATTGCCCCCCTCCCAGCATCTTTGTCACATGTTTCAGAGGTCGGTAATGCAGTCTTTGTGGTTGTCTGCAGGGTGTCAGTCTGATGCTGCTGAGCTGTCACTTCTCAAAGCCACCCTCACCCTTCCATGTGTATTTTTATTTTCAAAGGATTGGATTATGAAACACAACAGTGGATCAGAAGGCTTTTTCAAAGCCTCTACAAATTCAACAATAGTGGCTTTGGCTGGTGTCCCTTTTCTCTCCCCGCTTCCTCTGCTCACATTACTGAGATCTTCAAAATGCCTGGTCCAGGTGCAGTGAGGGAAGCCTACGGCTGTTTTCTGCTCCATCTGCTCTGGCTGCTCAGGTAAGGGGGCTGTGTCCATGCCTTGCTTGTCTCTTGTGAGCCAGCCTTGCAAGTAGCAGATGGTCTGAAGCGTTCATCGATGTCTCACTGTTAAATGTCACAGATGATGTACGCGGTGTCTTCTCTCAGACCCTCCCAGTGGCCTGGACTGGGCTCTCGGCTGTTGTCAGCATGGGGAAGGGGAGAGGCAGGGCTGCTCCAGGGTCCCATACAATTCAATATTCCATACAGGAAAAAAGTGCCCTTAACTGAGATAATAGCTTTGCTTTTCGGGAAAAAAAGGAAACTGTCATTCTTGAGGGAAAGGTCACGGGGTTTGTGTTGCTCCAGCAGCTAAATCATAGCTAATTTAGCAAGAAAACTAGGGAAAAAAGTGCCAGTTCCTCTGTGTTGAGGTGGCCTGACACTGCTGTCACCTAACTAGCTCGGACTCTGCCGCTGATGTCAATTTGGAGGGGAATGGGTTTGGCATGCAGAGAATTAAAATAACCATTATGAAGGAATTTAGGACCTAGTCAAAAGAATTTGCTGAGAATTGAGGTTAGCAGCGTTGCACCTCATTCAGCCACAGCAACTAATTCAGAGTTATTTTAAGCCGTGCAGGTAGAAACTTGAGGTGCTTGTTTAGTCCTTCACAGGTGAATTGATTTTTGTCAGGAAGCTTATTTACAGCCTTCAAATTGCAGAGCAGCTTCATGAATTGTTAAATATCAGAGTATCCTGTGCACAAGCATATCGCTGGATGCTTTTTTTATTTTTTTGAGGAAATGAAGGATTCTATTCCCAACCTGTCCTGAGCTTTAAAAGGCTGTTCATTTTATTTGGGAAAACGCTCTGTTCTGAGGAGAGGATTAGTATCTTTTGGATAGTTGCTGTGATAAATATGTGTGCGTATGGGGTTTTGCATATATATATATTTCTATATACACACACATGGTTGTTGTAGCCACCTCTTAGCTGGCTGGGGAAGAATTTCCCTGCATTTTTAGCACATTCACAGACATTTCTGCTGAAGCCCATTTGGTACCTCATGAGTGCAGAGGGCAGAAGTGCTGGTGTTGGGTTCTTCTGCCAAGATCAAGTGCTGGCAGTGGCTGCAAAGCTCTCTGCCATCTATCCCAGGGCAGGAAAGGCTTCCTAGGAGCTCAGAAGCTCTTACCAGGTTCAATTCCTGAAGCTTCCCAAACTGATAAACACCACCAGGTAGCTCTAAGCTGCTTCCACTTCTTGTGTCACCTGGAAACACAGCAATGCTAGGAGCAACTGAAGTGGGTTTTGGGAAAGTGAAATTGTAGAGGGCTCATCTAATTATGTTTGTGTAGGCTGGATAACCCCAACATGAACAGGCGGATAGGGATTTTCTGGAGTAGCTGCAGTTGCAGCTGGAGACTGCGTTCAAGAAACCTGAGTTCAAAGGGACTTCAAACCTGTGGCCTCAGCATTTTGAAAGACACGCTGAGGGTTGTTTAAACAGTCTGTGGTTTTCACTGGGTATTTGTAGCTGACCAAAGCAGCTCAATTTGTAGTTCATGAGGAATTCCCTTCTGCTTTCTCTATATCATCGGCTGTAGCATCTGCTCAGGGTTTGCAGAGGGTATTTATTTAACTCTGAAATCACACACTGATTTATGCAAAAATAATTGCCACACATTATAATTGTCAAAAAGCCAACAATGAAATACTGGCTTCAGAAGAAAACAAAATGTAGCATTTTAAAAATGGTGATTGTTATCTTACCCGAATGTTAAAGCATCACCTTGACTTGGATAAAGCAAATTTCTGTCCTATCTGTGACTCTTACGTCTAGATAAACAAATGATATTGAATGTTGGCCAAGAAGTGAATGATGAGAGAATAATAATCTGGTTAAGGCTGCATGGGAAGAGATATTCTAGCTGGACAAGTGAAATTATTGAGATTGGAAGGTGGCCAGCAGGTATGGACCACTGCCAGAGGCCAACTAGAGAACCTGATGAATAAGCCATCTCATTTAGTTTGGCAAATCTCACCATGCGTCCCTTATAGAGGAAGGAAATCACAGAATCATGGAATGGTTTGAGTTGGAAGGGACCTTAAAGCTCATCTAGTTCCACCTCAGTGCTAGAGGCGGGGACACCTCCCACTGGATCAGGGGCTCCAAGCCCCATCCAACCTGACCTTGAACACCTCCAGGGATGGGGCAGCCACGACCGTGTTCCAAATACAAACCATCAGCAGTCATCTCCTTATTCTCTTTGTGCTTGACTCCAGTCACCCACCGGGACTTGTTGCAAATCAAAATAGGAAAACAAGGGGAACCAGAGAGGAGATACTAATGCCCCATCAAGTCCAGCATGTGAGAGATTCTATTTATTAGCAGTAAATTCCAACTGACAGTACTAACACAGTAGGTTTTAGTTTGTATGTGCAGTCAAAAGAGTAGCAGCTGGTGCTTGACCTGGCTTTATTTTACGTGGAAAACCTGGAGTTATTTTACAGTTTGACCATAATATGCCATAATAATCTGACCCAATTATGAACCTTGCATTATTATAAAAATTAGCTTGGCTTAAGCTAAATTTGTTCTGCATCTTAAAGATTTGCCTTTTTATTTTAAAGTACTTGCCCTTTTTTCCCCTGTGAATGCAATTTGTATTTTTGCTTGACCTTTATAGAATAATGAACGCTGTTATTTTTTTCTCTATTAGTCCTCTTCTCTTTCTGCCTGTGAACTGCTGTTCACCCCGTATCGGCTACTGGTACAGATTGTGCCCTGAGAGCCAAATATACACAAAAAAAGAGCAGATCAGTCTGCCCTGGCTGATATAACTCAGCTGATGGTCCAGCCCTTGGCATTGTTGGAGCTGGAACTTCCATGCCACTCGAGGTCCCAGCAGGACGCTCCACTCCTGTTTTGGGACACTTCTCCAAATAATAATTGGCACCGAACCGATTTCATCTGAGCATTTTGAAGTATGTTGCACAAATTATTGAAGGAATGAGCTAAATAAGTTACATTATGAAAACTTTGCCAGGTTCATGTTGTGCAGAGCCAGTGAATCTCAAAGAGTAACGTTCCCCTCAAGGTCGTACTTCAAGTGACTGGGAGAAAGAAAAATAGAAGGACAAGCCTTATTTCATATTCTCTCTCCTCTCGATTCACTTGTAGTTTTTCTCTTTTAATTTTCCTTAGAAAGCTACTGATGTGATTTTGCAGAAGTAACTCTTCCGAACAGGCTGTGCTTGGTTATCAGTCTCAGCGTTGAGAATTCCCCCAGGTTGTGCGTTCTCTTGGCTTTCCAATAAATATTTTTATTTATTGCTGTGTTAGTAGTAACCTTACCACAGGCTCTCACCAATGTTTCTCCTATGGCTTAAAGCTAAGAAATCTCTAGTGAGCCGTAACCACTGCTTCCCTCCTTCTGTGGGGGGAGGAAAACCTCGCTGGCTTGGGTCCTCATAGAAACCTTTGAGGTGATAAATGTAACTTTCATAGGCTGATCTTGTGGTTTGCTTTTACGTCTTTGAAGTGACAAGCTAGGGTCCCCTTAGGCAAGGTTTACATAGGACCTTTGGACTGCAGGGTGCACCTTAGCTGGCAACTAACTTCATATCTTAGAAAGAAAGTGGAGGTCTGGGGAGGGTACGCAGTGACTGAAGTGACTGACTCTATCTGTCTTCAGCAAAGACAAGGAGGAGGGTCTGGAGAACTATGGGATAAACCTAACCTCAGTGCTTGGGAAGGAGGTCCTCAGAAGTCAGTTCTGAGGACATAAAGGCTATTGCATAGTATTAATTGTGCAGGGCAATGCTAAAGTGAGCCCCTTTGTCCAGTTCTCTGCACACAGTCGTGGCTGGAAAAGAGGTAGCAGGAATCCTAATCTTGGGCTTCTTTCTCACTGTAGATCATAGAGGATTAATTAAAATTGTATAAAGCTGAAAACGTGCCCAAGGTAAACATCAAGCAACATGAAATTGCATTCAGAAGCATTTAGAGTGCTATTTTCTACAGCTTGGGGCTGGGAGCATCTTCGTACTGCGCTTTGAATTGAATATAGAAATGAAAAGAACTAAGGCATAAGAACATTTTGTTTCTGTTATTTTTGAACAGGCTCAGAATTTTGTCTCGAGTTGAACTGACTCAGCAGAGCTGCATGTGTTTCCAGTCCTGGAGACAAGACCACAGGCACATGTGCACATATTTGCTCTTAAAATAGTGCCTACTTTTTCTTCTTTCCTATCTCGTTTGCACCACCTTTTCGAGTGACTCTTGTCTTCTACACACCTACAGACAGAGCTTGTCTTGCAGCTTGAGCACTTGAGTGCAAAAGTGTCTTTTAAATGTCATTGGTGGTCTAAATTAGATATTGGGGTGGAAGGGGTGATGGGGCAGCCTTTCTGCAGTAAGAATAATTAGATTCATTGCAGGTGCATGGAAAAGCAAGCTGCAACATGCTTCTGCACTCCCAAGTGTTAGAGCTAAGATCATCTGAGTCGTAGGGCTTGTGTGTCTTGCCATATAACAATGTTTGTGTCCCTGCCCTCTCCCCAGTTTCATCTGCACTAAATCTCTCAGGTGGCAACACCTCCATCCTCAGGGGAGTCTGTTTGGTGGCTCGTGTTGATGTCTCTGAAATAGCCAAAGTGCTTTATGACTGTACGCAGGCTGGATGTAAGTAGGGTGCTATAATTATTTTTATTATTAGTGGACATGAAGCTATTCAATCAAACTTGTTTCTGCTCAGGTACTTGCACAAAGCAAGCTCATTGCATGCTAAGAGGATCGACAGAGGAACTGTTTCTTCTGCGAGGCTGATCATTTTCTTTTATTCTGTGCAGCATCTCTATACAGCACAAAAGAGTACAATGCTAAAACCATTTAAGCCCCTTAGAGTTTAACATTCCAGGGTTGTTTGTGTAACTTCATAGTTGGACAAGTTAAGGTTTTATTTGAGCCCGTCGTAGTGCAATCTGTTCTTTCAATATGCACAAAAGAGTGCTAATTGTGCTTCATTAATACAGTCAGAAAGCCC
The DNA here is from genome assembly GCF_032191515.1 of Phaenicophaeus curvirostris. NCBI lineage: Eukaryota > Metazoa > Chordata > Aves > Cuculiformes > Cuculidae > Phaenicophaeus > Phaenicophaeus curvirostris. The sequence goes on along the minus strand of NC_091418.1, from coordinate 1,364,266 downwards.
CAGATGAGTAAGGGGCTGATTCCATTGCTACTCTCCCTGTGTGCAAACGCAGTGACCTCTGTTGGGTTTGCCTAGGCCGACACATTTTGTGCTGGAAGTGGAATCCAGCCATAAGAGTCCAAGATTTATAATCCTGATGAGTTGTTCTCTTACTCAGTGTGCTGTGCGTGAGCGCTAGCAGCTTTTCTGCACAAAATAACTAGGTTTGCCCTTTGCTTTTCTAATTCCAAAATAGCCCTAGGCATCGGTTCACCTTCTGGAAGAACAGGTCACAGAAACCTTTAGAAGCAGAGAGATACATCAAGAGAGAGATTTTTGAATTACAGTGCAATGAAAGAGAGAAAGCGATGCGGGGCTCCTCCAGGGCAAGACATGGATGTTTGGCAAAGCTGGGGGGTGCCTGTACTGCAGGGTAAGGTGGATCGGTCGGCCTGTCTCGCCACCAGGAATCGTGACCCTTTTTTTTACCCAATTCCATCTAAGCTGTCTGCTTCTGTTTGCATCGGGTCCCCGCGGCAATAAAGATTTGCTGAAGGGATGTCAGGGATGCTATGGAGACTTGTAGGGTTTGCAGTGGTCCCAGTCAAAATCTATCCCTTGGGTTTGGTTGACAAGCTCGTTACTTAGAAGTTTGTTTGCATGTGGTGTGTATGAGTTAGTTCTCCTCTGAACAGCCAAGCAAACTCGGGCTCCACGTGAGTCTGAGGTGTGTTGGCAGAACTACAGGTTGTTTTTCAGGGTACAGAGTTTCATTGCTTTTTCAGAACCTCGAAAGCAGGAGTGGCTGAAGGGTGATTGAAGAACTTATCTCCCAGCTGGCACCGTGTGCATGAATACAGGCTGGCCAGATGGGTACCAGTAGAGCTGACTATCAGACATGCTTGATCTAAATAAATTAAAACCAGAATAACAAGAAGAACCCCCAAACCTCTTCCTTCTTTCCATGAATACTGAGGCCCTTGTCGCTATGAACCATCCTCTTCAAAACCAGCAGTGTGCAAGTGAGCATTCCTGGTCGTAAACTGAGAGCTAGTGGTGTTTGCTGCAGGAAAAACATGATATGCTTGAAAGTAAGGATTTGTGTTGAGATAATTGAGTTATGGCATGGATTGCACGGGCACTTCCTATCGCGTGTGCTGATAGACGTGTCTCTGCAGCTACAATATATGGATATGTCTGTGAATTGTTTGTGTCAAAGCACAGAACTCAACTGGGAGGACTGGCCTTAAATAACACTTTTATTGTTCATGGACAGGATTGGGGAATTGGATTCTGGAGAGCAGAGGTCATAAAAAAGAAATGAGGGGCCCGGTTCTCCCCTTAAATGCTCTTGTTTGAAACTCTCTCCACTTCATCAGGGGTCAGGATTGTTTCTCCTTAAGAAAGCCAGATTCGAGTACCCCAGATTGGAGTAAGGAGCAGTAAGTTATTGGGGACGAACTGTTTGGAGTTCTGTATCTTGTTGGGGTATCTTAAAGGATGAGACAATGGGTTTTGCTTGCAGGGAAGAGAAATGTCCTCTAATTTCTATACTTCTATTGCTATGGTGTTTTGATCATTTTTCCACCTATGCCAAGGAACATTCCTGGTCTGTTCCAGGCACGCTCCAGGGGCAGTGGTCTGCGTTCCTCTTAGAGTCTGACTTAGACTGGGAAGGAATGGGAACATTAATGGTTATGAATAGCAGAGTGAGTGGAGCAGATGGAGGAATTTAAAATTCTGTGCAGCACAAAGACCTTGAAAAACTAAAGAAAAATCAAAATGCAAGCTGACTTTTCAAATGCATCTTCAGCCAGGGAAAATAGGATGCAATTAAGTCCTTCCAACAAGATTTCAGTACCTGTAATGATAAGCTTTAAAAGACCAGCTTAATGAAATGTCACAAGGACAGCAACTAACAATTCCCTGGATCCTGTCTGCTAAGCAGAGCTTTACCTGATGGATGAAGAATTACAGGGGGGATATGATAAGTGACTGTTAGCATCTTTATCCCTGCTGTAAGTCCATTGAAATCAGTGGTGTTAGAGTACAGATAAATTTGGCTGTAGAATTTTAAACAAAGACAATCACAAAAGCAAAGCCTTGGGATGAAAAGTAGCCAGGCTTCTTAAACAAGATAGGAGTTTTCTATTACATTATTATTTAATTCCCTTCAGCTGTTAGACAACTTCAGTGTTAGATGTGGTTTCTGTTCCACAACCTCCTCGGGGCATGGAGTTAACTCTAAATACATTTCTTTTGATGACCACCTCAACTTGCTTTAAAAAAAACCAACCACCTATATTTAGAATGCATAATGCAAGTGTATCATCTACTAAACAAGAAAGTAGGACACATCCTTAGCTGGCATGAAAAGAAAATAGGGAAAAGAAAAATCTGAATAAGAAAGTCTGAGATTGTGGATAAGATAAACGCAATGTCAAACTGGCAGGTATTTCTCTAATAAGATCCATGTAAATACAAATACAAACATACTTTGCTGCACAAATCACATAAACGTGGATACACACAACAAAAAGGAATGACAAAATCTGGTGGAGTCAAATGTAAAAGTAACGTTTAAATACCCAGAATTGTCATTGCCTTCAGTGGGATTTTTAACCATAGTGAACGGGCAGTTTTCCAGTCAGGTGCTAGAGTCTGCTATTAAGACTCAGTTTCATGCCATCAAACCTGGGACATTTTCCATCTCTGGGCTGGAACTTGTCAAAACCAGGTGTAGCAAAAAGCATTGGAAAGCTTACCTTGAAAGCTCTGCCTGGTGCAGCCATTGATCAGGACACAGAGCACCTCAGGCATCAGTCAGGTGTTGCCCAGGTAGCTGGCACTGAAGTTGGACTGCTGGGTTCTTTGAAACAAATCATTGGTTTTGATCCAGGTATCTTGGGACAGGGCTGAATTCACTCCATGAAATCAGGCTGCCCAGGGCAGTGGGGGCGTCTCCATCCCTGGAGGGGTTCAAAGTATGTGTAGATGTGGCATCTAGGACATGGTTCAGCAGGCACGGTGGGGCTGGGCTGGTGGTTGGACTGGATGAGCTTAGAGGGCTTTTCCAGCCTCAATGATACTGTGATATGATGAAACTTGATAAAATCCCATTAAAAGAATGGTTAAGGAAATCTTTTGAATTATCCGAGAAATCATGGATGGTAAGAACATTCTGCTGATGACATCGTGTATCTGGAGGTAATTGGTCGTGTGGACTGCGTATCAGAAAATTATTCTGAAGATGCATGTTTTATATATATCAGTTTTCATTTGTGTTAGCCTAAAGGGATGTTACAAACTTCAGGAATAATAAAAACGCAGGTTAAACCAACAGATAAATTGTGTGGGTAATGAGCCTTAAACTCCTTGTCCCAAAACATTATTTTCCATAATTGGATTTGATAATATTTTGTGTGTTCATTATGAGCCACCGAAATTACCAGTGTTATCAATTTTGTGGAAGTGGCAGCGAGGCCGCGGTGTCGGATGTGATATACACTTAGGAGAAGAGGGGTTGAGCAAGTTATTGATCTGGTTCCTAGGGAATCGCCGTGCACCTGGGCGTGAAAGTTTCCCACGTGTTGCCCTGAGGGCTGGAGAGGCTGGTGGGGAGTGCAGCACCTCTGCAGCTGGGATCCACGCCCTTCCCACCATGGTCATGCTGCAGCACAGCACTGGGAATCATGCTGAGAAAGCAGAAGCGCCGTTACCTTCATTTCTCTGGTCTCTTGCACTGGAGTAACCTTCTCCAGAATTCATTTTTGAGGATATTTTAACAACTGAGCACTGGCTTAGTGGTTAAATTATTGTGAAATGAGCCAGGATGAGGTATTTGCATGTAGATCTGATAGAACAAGTCCAGAGGAAGCCACAAAGATGATCCAAGGGCTGGAGCATCTCCCATCTGAGGACAGACTGAGAAAGTTGAGCTTGCTCAACCTGGAGAAGAGAAGGCTCTGGAGAGACCTCAGCCCAGGGAATGTGTAGCGGCCGTCCTCGGGCAGTCGGTAAAGAAGCTCTTGCGGCATTTTCTGAAGGGCACCAGCACTTTCTGAAGGGTTCATGTCAGCTTGTTCCCTCTCTCAGAGTTGCCCCTGCGAGCGTTTCAAGCGAGCAGCACATTCAGGTGTTTACAAGCCTTGACTCTGTCGTGGGGCTGTGGCTGTTTGCAGAGCCACAAGGAAAGCGATGGAGCGTATCCCTGTTTCCAGCCACGGTGCCCATCCATCGGCTTTGCCAGGCAGCTGAGGAATACAAGGGGTAGCAGAAGCTTCTCTCCTCAGCGCCCAGAGTTTAATGCAAACAGACAGTGGAGTGCTGACAGCTCGGTCCAGAGGCTGCCTCCCTGCAGCTGCTTGTGACAGGAGGAACGAAGAGTTATCCGGTGTTTTAACACACGTCAAGGGACTCTTACTGCTCCTGCTTGCAAGGACGGGTCAACACGAGATTCCTCCCCTGGTCTGACAATTGTTAGGAGTGGCAAAGACTCATTGTGAGGAGAGTTGAGTCTGGCAAGGTCATCTTCCCATTCAACCTCTGCCTGTTTGTGCTGGAAGCGAGCGCAGGGCTTGGCCACTTTTCACACAATTCTGGTTTAAGCGTAATCTCCACTTGAAAGATAGCCTTGAGGTTTGCTTCTGTCTCACAGTACTCTTCTTATTCCTTGGGTTAGTCCTCTTGAAGCATGGACTGCTGCATTTTTGGTGATTGTCTCTCCCTTGCTCGTTGCTCGGGTGTCATTGTCCAGAGACGTAGTGGCTGCCCCATCCCTGGAGGGGTTCAAGGCCAGGTTGGATGGGGCTTGGAGCCCCTGATCCAGTCGGAGGTGTCCCTGCCCATGGCAGGGGGTGCAACTGGATGGGTTTGGAGGTCCTTTCCAGTCTAAATCATTGTATGATTGTCGTAACCACACTGGAAATCACTGTGAGCAAATGCACGTGTAAAGTAGCTGTAAAATTAGTCATGGTCATGGCTGGACACCCTGGGAGGTTCTGTCAGCAGTGTGTGCTAATAATATATTGCAGTGAAAAATAAGCAATGATCTCTGCTTTCTCATTCATGGGCAGAGATGAAATTCAGCCCAACATACAGGGCCAGCAAACCTGGATGCTCTTTGGATATTTTGGGTGAAATTTATTTTCACCCAAATAATTGAGTTATTTCTCGAGCAGCACGTCTTTTAATTTCTTTACTGGTTTTTATGCGCATTGGATATTGCCGTGAATAAATCAAGACCGTAGGTTTTTATACACTGAAGTGGAGCACAGTGATGGATTCCGTGATGGCCAAAGGATTAAAAAAAAATTCATATTTTTGTACACATTCACTTCAATGGCCAGATTTGTTGGCGCGTTTTGCTCCCCATCAATAGTACCCTGGTAGCTTGTTTGTTTAATTGATTGCGATGCTGTGTCAACCTTCCCACGCAGAAGCCTCAAATATTTGCAAACTGAAATACACACAATGTTTGGCATGGCTTGATCCTCATTGCAATACAGCTGCAGCTGCTGCAGTTTACACAACAGAGGCTGGAGGACAGGAATCCAAATACACTAAATTAATTAGGGTTATGTCCATAAACTTCATTTTGTTCTCTCAGGTTTGTGTAGAAATGTTCCCTGCTTGTGCTCAAACATGTTGATTAAACATTGCTGTAGGTTTTGGTTTCTCATTCGTGATATTAAAGATGAGCGGATGATTGTGAGGCCCCACCAAGCAAATATTTGTCCTCTGTTGGAAGATGCTGCTTCCTCCTCTCCAGGCCCCCCTCTGCTGCGATTCATCACATGGGCAGTTACCCTTTCAAGCTGATATAATAAGGTTGAGATTATGTCTGAAACAAGCACTGGTTTTGTGATGTCTGCATAACTGTAGCTTTGTGCTGCTCGGTGACATTCCATCCTCATGCAGCCTGTTTTTCCCCTGGAAACCAGACCACTCAGAGGTCATAAGGAAGCTGCACTGTGGGCTGGAATGACACACTGCTTTCTACAAGCAATAACATGCAATAAATGTTCTTCCGTGACTCCATAACAGGGCCAGCTTATTTATAATAATCACTTTGATTAACTGTGTTCCCCCATCATTTGGACAAAAGGAGGGGTAGTTCATAAAGATCCACAGTGAAGTTGGCTGAAAAGAAACTGCTTCCAATTCTGTTTTCCTTTCTGTTTTCTCAGGGATGTCCGTGTAGATGTTTATCCAATAGGTTTCAGTCCAATTAAACAGTTCATCAGCTGAGAAAATCAGCATTTGAATAATCCCGCGGTCTTTAGCGGGACTAATGGGAGGCTTTAAGTTAATTCAGAAACACTGCTTGTCACTGCTTTTAAACATCTGTTCTCCACTCCTGCCTGTTTAATTTGCTGTCTGTTTGAAGGCAGCCTGGCTTCTTGGACCCACGGAGACGACACAGAGACACAGACGACTGAGGGGCTGCTCTGGTGTCCCAGCAGACTCAGCACCAGCACCTGAAACTCTTCCCAGCTGGTACAAATCAGCCACACATAAGAGTTTGGCCCTAAGACTTACAGCATGAGCTTTGCGTGTTGCCCAGTTTGATCTGTGAGTTTTTGGCATATCTTGCATATTGAGTTGGAAATGCAGGGTTTATTGCAGTGAGCTTTGGATTGTGCAATTTTGATACAAACAGTAACATTTCCTGTTGTGATCAGCTGAATTTTCCCTTTCCTGTCCATTACTAGCAGCTGCTGGGTTTTTTGTCATATTTGGAATTTTCTTTGTCCGGTTTCACCAACCCAGAGGTCTTTGCTTGTTAAATCCTTAAGACAATCATACTATTTAATAGTCAGAACTGAAACTGGCCTTAATGACTTTGTGGGCAGTCTGAGGTTTCTTATCTTGATACCAAATTAGGACTGTGTATTTAGAATCATCACTAACATAAATCAACACAATTAAGTAAAACATTACTGATTTACACAAGCTAGATGCCCTGTTATTTGTACCGTTGCAAGGGGAGATAACTTGCTGGACGAATCCCCCGAAGTAGCAAAGAGTCATGGAGAGAGAGGGGAATAAAATCCCACTTCTGCTTTTGAAATTTTCCGGACTTTAGTGCAGCCAAGACAACAGCAACAGAGCTGGTCTGTCCACAGAGCTGTGACTGTCTCACAGGATAGCCACTACCTTTATTCTTTCCTTTTGTATTCTCTTCCTTTTCTGGTTTGTTTTTTTTTTTTGGTGGTAGCTCAAGAGCTGTCCTGAAGTCTGAACCAATTTATCAGTTTCAAAAGCGAGGATAATAAACCTGTCATTTGCAGAGAGGCTGCTGCTGATATGCTGATATTAAAGCTGATTAAAGGAAGACCCATCTTTAGTAGTTCACGTCGTCTTGAGACTCTGCTATTCTTGAGGGAGGAATTGTTGTGACCCAAAGCTCGGTTGGGACTGACAGGGCTATTGAGTGCCAACCTAAAGGAGAGCGTTGCTCAAGTCATCCTTACCTGGGACAATGCTATGTATGGGTTTTTTTATCTTATTTTATCTTTCTCAGAAGGGTTAAGGGAGTTTCAGGATAAAAAGCTAGGAAAGGGTCTGTACTATGTTTTTGTGTTTGTTTTAACTATCTCAGTATTTCTGAACTGGATCTGGAAAGGATTTACTGGAAGCGGACGGAGTCTTTTGTGATTCTCCAGAGAGATGCTTTTGGTTGTTCAGTTCCAATTACTCTGTGTAACCTAGAGCTATTTCTTCTTTCGGACCAAAAAGTGAATCCCTTGAGCAGTGAAACTTTGCTGGCTTGGACAGTCTGTATCAGTGTAGGATCTCGTGGTAAGCAGCTTTGTTAGATCCTGCCCCGTTAATTAGAAGTTGGCTCTTTGACTGATGCGGAAGATTTCAAGATGCAAGGCTGGCTTTGCTGCGGGTGGAAAGCTGCTCCTTAAGCTCCTGTGGACTTCACTTCTCAGCATGTGATTTCCATCTGAAAAAACAGCTCCTGGGCTGGTGTAAAGCATTGGTGGCTTCTGTGGATTTACGCCCTCGTTTCACTGGGGGTCATTACTGCAGTGTGCGTTAACACAGTGGCAGCTTTATTCCACAGTAGAAATTGAGTCTGAAATGCAGCTAGAACTGTAAGGCAGAATTCCAAAATTAGCTTATATTGATATAAATATATATATTTTGATATAAAGGCTGAGAGAGTTGGGGTTGTTCAGCCTGGAGAAGAGAAGGCTCCAGGGAGATGTTAGAGCAGCTTCCAGTGCTGAAAGGGGCTCCAGGAAAGCTGGGGAGGGGCTCTTGATCAGGTAGAGCAGGAATAGGATGAGGGGGGATGGTTTTGAGCAAGAGGGGAGATTGAGATGAGATCTTAGTCAGAAATGTTTTGCTGTGAGGGTGGGGAGGCCCTGGCCCAGGCTGCCCAGAGCAGGGGTGGCTGCCCCATCCCTGGAGGGGTTCAAGGCCAGGTTGGATGGGGCTTGGAGCCCCTGATCCAGTGGGAGGTGTCTCTGCCCCTGCGTATTTTGCAGAGCAGCCCCCCCATCTCTCCCTGGTTTTTCAGCGATGTGCCCTGCTTCAGTTATTAATGAGCTCCTGACGTTCCTGCACACCCTCCTGCTGGGAGACTCGCATCTCCCTTCATCAGAGAGGGCTGAATCTGCCCGTATCTCCTTAAACAGATCCCACCCTGCACCTTTAGGAGCACCATTCCCCTCCAGGACAAGCAGAGGGCTGGTTTAATTAATTATAGTGTTCATCCTACCCAGGATGACACAGTTAAATTTAATTAGCTTATTCCTTTATTTCAAAATCTCTTCACCTACCCCAGGGTGATCTTTGTTTTTCCTTTTGCAGTGAGTTTCTGTGAGGGATGGGGAGGCCAACTTACCATGCTTGATGGTATAAAGAAAAAGCAGTGGCACAGCTGTAGAGCATAGAATGTTTTCAGAAGAAAATATATCCTTAATGTTAATAAATTTATAATCACAGGTATCATGTCTATCCCTTGCCTTTCTCTATGACCCTTATTACAACAGTGCTTTCATTATTATAATTAGTTTATTGCCACATCACTCTTTGAATTGGAGGATTATTTCATCCTAATTTAAAGGATGAGGCACATTTTGATTAAGGAGCTTTGATAAAAGCATAGTTTCTTGATTATATGGGTGCCAAAGTTTTTTTGAAAATCAAGCGCTTTGAGGAAAACCTGCAACGTGTGATTGTGATGTCGAACACCAGCTTCAAATGCATCTATTTCAAACAGGAACTCATTATTGTGTCTAATTTGCATCAAAAAATATGTAGTTCCTCTCAGCACTGTAATCAAAATGCTTTTTTGTTGCTCAGTGTTTTGTTAAATGCAGTTTTCAAGTAGTTGATGTTGTAAAGCCTAAACTCAAAATGCTGGTTGTGTTGCAGCCAGGTTCTCTGTCCTTCCCTTGTGTTCAGGTGTGACCCGCACCCTATCTTGGTCACCTTCTTTAGGATTAGACGGCCAGCAAGGTAAGGTGAAGCACTTCTGGATTCCTGGGAACTCCCAAAGGCACGGCATGTTCCATTAAATACATTGGAGCTGGAGGAAAAAGCTGAATCCAGTAAGTGCAACCTCCAATTCTTTCACAGTCACATGTCAGTAAACAGAAAATGCACTAACTCCAGTTCTGAAGTTTGTATTAATTGGAAAGACTCAATTTCTGACCCGAGACCAGTCTGGGATCATTCCCTGGAAGTCAGTGCAGGCTGACAACAGCTCCTTTTCACTCTCGTGCAGAGGAGACCTTTTGAAATCACTCTGCAACCCTTTCAGACTACCCTGACCACAGAGAGGAGAAGAGTTGTTTTTCCGTTCCCCGTTAAGGATTTGAAAGGGGTGTGGGAAGGCGGTGAAGGATGATCCAGGGTGAGGAGAGGAGAAGTGCTGGGAGTTCAGGCATGGAGGTTGTGTTTGAAAGCAGCAAGGGCACCACGTGTCCTTCTGCATCTTGGGTGCTTTATTTCCTACAAAGACATTCTTCTTTAAAACCCAAAATGATAGAAATAACATCTTTGTGTCATTCAGAGGGGGGAAAAACTACCATTCCCATCCCAGCAACCCCACAGCCGAGCCGGGATGGAGCCGTTATCGTGGGTTTGGGATTTCTTGACGGCAGGGACGGCCTCCCAAGGCAGGCCTGTTCTAATTAGATTAACTGTTACTGTCAGGGCTATCTAATTGCCCGTACTGAAGGAAGCAAATTGCAGACAGTACGTATCAGTGTAAAATCAAACACAAAACAGGTGTTTGCTAATTAAAACTGAGATTTTAATGAATGACCTGTGTGGTTTTGGTGAATAAATACCACTCTCAGCATCTGCTGTGTAATTAGGTTCCAGCTTCTTCTTCTGTTTTTTTTTTTCCTCCTCAAGTTCCGGTAAATAACTGTAGAACGCCAGGTTTAACTAAAACCTAGTAATCTTTGCTTTTTAATGGGAAAAAAAGCAGATGTTTCCCACCCAGGTAACTCCAAGCAATAGCAATCAAAGGAGAAGAAAAAAAATTAATCCCTCATTATATTTGAGGATTTTTTTCTCTGAGGTGTGTACAATGAGCTCCATAACATGCTGGAAGGGAAGAGGGAAAATTCTCCTAATATGACAGGCTGATTGCAACGTTTGTAGGAGGGCCACTGCCCACACCACCTCAGCGCTGGAGGTTTGGGGTTTAGCTAATTGGGCTTCCTGCTAGGACAACTTTAATGGTGCTTTTTTTCTTCTGGACTTAATTTACATTAAATTTCAGTGTGGATCTGTGGGGAGAAGGAGGTGAGGTGGGGTGAGAATGTGGTTCTGGAATACACATGCACAGGACATTTTCCCTTTAGCAACATTCACGCAAGGGTCTCAAAGCACTTTCTGGCAGGTGAACAATGAACTTTGCAGAGATTGGCCTTAATGAAATGCTTATTTAAGGTTGTGGGAGCCTTTCCATAGAGTTTGCTGGGAGCAAGATGGATGGTAGGTCAATACCATTATTTAGTTAGACCATCAAGATGCTGGAAGAAGAAAAAATTGGCAGTCAGTCTATGATCTACAGTGTTTCTACTGAATCCAGTGGTTCTCTGTAGGAGCAGAGATAGCAGTTCTGTATACCTGGAGATGTCTGTGTCTGCTTGCATTGGTACAAGCCTGTGATCCTCGCCACTCTCTAAAGGCTGTGCTGCTTCAGGATATTCCTCTTTGGATGCCCCATATGAGGCACCTCCCATTGCTTGAGTCCAGTGAATTGGTGGTTAAGCTACAACGCTTTATAGTAATTGCAGTGAAAGAGTGTTCCAGTCTTCTGTTTAAAGTTATTAGTCGCTTTTTTAATTAAAAGGAGAGTTGCATTCGGGTGACTGAAAGTTCTGTTTGCAAAAACCTGATAATATGGCTTAATAGGTGCAATTTGCAGTGTGAATTCTTGCTATGTACCTCCCTTTCATATTGTATTTGGGGAAATCATAATGCATTAATGATATATTCTTGACATGCCACATAGTTTAGCTGCTTCCAAGAGCTGGAGAGTTTAGTTTATCTTCTTTTTAAGAAGCCCTGCCAAGGATTCTCACGCCTAGGAAGTCATTCAGAAAATTCCACCCACAAATTCTGCTTGGGGAGTACGTCCTTCGAAGGTGAATTTTACCCCTGTGCAGGCAGCACACTGCTGCTCTATATCACTCACATCTCTTGTGTCTCTCTCAGGACTGCAATACTTAGTGAAAGCAATATGAACTTGGATGGATTTCACTCTTAAGTGTACTAAGCCTTTGGAGAAACCTAGCTGCAGGGAACAATTACTTGAGCTCTGAAGGGCTGCAAAAAGGATGAGTTATGAGCATCAATTCCACATCTATAAAGCAGGGGTAATAATACTTCTTTCTCCCTACTGTTTGTTTTGTAGACCCTTTTGTTGAGCCATAGATGTGCCCAACACCTACGACTGGTGCTATTTGAGCTCCGGAGCATTTGCTCAATTGTAGTCAACATTCGTACGTGCTAGTGTAATCGAAATGTTGCTGCCTACCTCACGTCTGTCTTTAGTATCACTGAATGCAAGCAGTGCTTACTAATGATGACTGTAAGATGCAGAAGAGATTCCTCTGCTGGGAATAAAGATGATGGTCTTTCACTACAATCACTAGGAAATTGTACTCGGAGCGTATCCAAGGGAAAGAAAGTGTGGGTGGAGGGAACGTCGAGGCTTAGCTCGTCTTCTCCAATGAGAATTCTCATTAGCAAATTGCAATATTTCAATGCTGGGACTTGCCAGTCACTGTGTGAAGGCTAAATAGAACCTAACTCCCTCCCCCAAAAGAGGGCACGAGAACATTGCTATTTGTGCTGAGATTAAGGTCTGTTTACTCACCGTGCTGTGGAGCTGGGGGATTGCACAGTGCTCTCCCTCTTCACAGAAGTATTGAAACCTTGGTCATTGTTTCTTTCTCATGAATATCTGATCAACAAGAAATGAAAAGGGAAAAAAGAAAGATATCAGTGATTAAAGTCCCTGGATAAAATAAAGCTCTATTTCACCTCTTCCTTCCCCTACAGGAAGGTCTTTTGCTGATTGTCTTGAGGCATAACAGAAAGAAGTAATCGAGCGTCAGGATATAACATTTTCTTCCTCATTTTGCTTTGCGTTACAAAGTGTTTCCAGCACAGATCTGCTGGCCGGATTCTAGAGTCTGTGCCCAATCCATTCTTAAATGCCTGGTGTTGAACCACTTTTTTTTTTTTTTGGCAAAAAAATCCAAAGCAAACACAACACATTTAATCGTGATAGAGCACAGGACACAGCAGCGTTGTTCTGCACTACCTGGGATCACTCAGACTTGATAAAAAGTGTGAACATCTAGAATTAGTGCTGTGCTTCACCCGAAGTTATTGCTGATACTGGAGGTGTCCAGAGATCCGTTCAGAGGAATCAGAGAGTTGTATTATTTCATGCAAAATACATTTAAAAAGGGCTGGGTTTGTGCTTAAAGCCTAGAATTACGTTTCTCAGGTTCCTCTGATTCCCTCAAGCTCCTGGTTTTGCTCTTTGTGTCTATGTTACTGTACATACACTCTCATTTGTTCAGTAACAGAGAATATGCTTGCATTATTTATTTTGACTGTAAATTCTACAATGAGAACTCTCAAAATTCTAGGAGAGGACTCTCTCTCGGCAGGTACAGATGCAGCGACTGGCATCACAGAGGGCTCTGTTCTGAATTGGATACAACTCTAATTCAATTGTTATTTAGAAAAGTCCAAACCACCTATAAAGAAAATGTGTTTAAAATACCAGCGCACAGCATATACAAAGACATAATCAGATGTGATCTTTACTGCAATAAAAAGCAGATTAGAAATCGAGATCCACAAAGTATTGCAATTACTTCAACTGTCAGAGATATCGGCAGGGCTGGTAAGGTATTTGCTTCTGTAGAACCGCCAAGCCTTTATAAAAATCCATAGCATTGTTTTGATTAATCTGAAATCTTAAAGGAATGAGTGGCTGCTGAGTTCTTCTTGGAACTCAGCTGATACCCCAGCACCTTTCATAGCAATTAGGCTGGTGATAGCCTATATCCTGGAAGATTTTGCGGCATTGCTTGCTGTAGATATCTCTGCTTAGAGGGCTGTTTGTTTTCCCAGAAACCATGGGACGAGGAGAATGAATGTCTTCCTTACTCATTCTGCTGTTTATCTTGTTTGGGTGAATCCCTCAGAAGCTCTCAGAGAAGAATGACACGCATGAAGTTGGAAAACCTAAAAGAATAAGTCTCCAGAGATTCATCTCCCATATTTGCCACACAAAAAGGGTGTTGTGAAATGGCCTAAACCAATCTAAAAATGTGATTAATATGCTGACCCTTGTGGCTGAACCGAATTGCATCCCAGTACAGGATGAGAGGAGGTAGGGTTATAAACAAGAGTTTCCGTGGCTTTGTCTCTCCAGCTGTTAATGAAAACACTTGACATTTAGCAGCACACACTTGATTCGCGACAGAAAATGGAATTATTGCTTCTTCCTAGCAACTGCCCACAAGGCGCCTTTCACTCGGTGCTCTCTTGCCAGATGCGCTCTTGAGGCCAAAGTCAAATCCTCCCCAAGGGAACTTCTCTGAACAAACCATTTTAAACGATTGTAAATACGTATTTAAAGAAACATCTGTAATTGTTATCTCTTTGCTTGTGAATTTTCGGGAAGGATCAGGTTTTTATGGAAGGCTCACTTGTCTTTTTGTACAACATCACCATGATAATGTATCGAAAAGCCAGGAATTGGGTCCAGTGTCCAGATTACTGGGGCTGTTTGCAGGTAGGCACAGACCCGCTGTAGAAAATGCACGTGAAACAGTGAACACACTGACATTTGATGGGATAATGCACTATTCTGTACTGTGGCTTGGCAACTTTCCTCTTTCTTTTCTTATTTTTCCTTTGTGTGAAATCTGTCTCGGTTGTTGCGAGTGCTGCATGTGATGAACGAGACGCTCAGCATATGAACTATTAGCTCTCACCATTGTCTTGTTTCATAATCTCATATATAGTAGTTATTTGTATCATATTTAGAAAAGATAAAGCTTGAGGAAAAACGTGAAAATGAAGTTCTGGGGGTTTATTTAGCAATTGACCTTTTTTTTTTTTCCTCTGAATGCTAGGACTCTCATTCAATGATATTGCTAGGCAACTGAACAGACGTTGCTTTTCAGGGCCTAAGTGGATCCCGGGATTAATACACGATCAGCCAAGATAGACATTTAGGCACCTTCCCTCAAAACATTAATAGGATTTTTCTGGGCTCACTTTGATTCAGCAGATGAAGCTGACACTGAATTAAAGCTGCTTATCTGGGCTTGGATAAGGAGATGAGATCCCGAGGGATAAAGGGAGGGTGTGGGAAATGCGCACCCAAAAGTGCATCAGTTGACAAAACCAGAGGATCAGAAATCCCAGTGAAGGGAAAATACCATTGACTAAGACTTGAAGAACAAATTATTTATAGACTCATAGAATCACAGAATGGTTTGGGTAGGATGGGACCTCGAGCCCATCCAGTCCCACTCCTGCCCTGGGCAGGGACACCTCCCACTGGATCAGGGGCTCCAAGCCCCATCCAACCTGGCCTTGAACCCCTCCAGGGATGGGGCAGCCACCCCTGCTCTGGGCAACCTGGGCCAGGGCCTCCCCACCCTCACAGCAAAACATTTCTGACTAAGATCTCATCTCAATCTCCCCTCTTGCAGGTTCAAACCATTCCCACTCATCCTATCCCTGCCCTCCCTGATCCAGAGCCCCTCTCCAGCTTTCCCGGAGCCCCTTTCAGCACTGGAAGCTGCTCTAAGGTCTCCCTGGAACCTTCTCTTCTCCAGGCTGAACAACCCCAACTCTCAGCCAGTTCTCAGATGGCTAAACTTCATTTGCTCTCTGTCCATATCCAAAGTTTCAATGGGAGAACTTGGAGTCGCGAGACAGGCCCTGGTGCTGGCTGTGGTTTTGCTGTCCTTTAGCCACCGCTCACGCTGGGTCACTCAGGGAATGGCAGGGAACTTAAACTATTACGCACACGGGTCTGTCATGATTCCGCGCTCCTCAGACAGGTTATTTTCCTTGTTGTACTTTGTTGCTTGCAGTTAAGTTGAAAGCCAACAGCTTTTCCTGTCTGATAATCTCTACCCCTCTTCTCTGCACTCCACTTCTCTGAAGCTTCCAAATGGCCACTGCTTTTAAAAATAAAAAAACAGCCTTTGATTCTTCTTCTGACTCCAGGCTCCTTATGATGTGATTTCCTCAAGGGCCTGTGAAGGACGTCTCCAAAGAGATGACACGGCTCTTTGAATGCAACCATTGTTTTGTAGTACTTCCCTGGCACAAACAGCTCAGCTAACAAACAGATTAAATTTTTAAGTGGGGAAAGGTCTATTAATCTATTATTAATTAATATTCCATATGCCGCCTTGGAGGCAAAGTGGGTCTTTTGAAGCCATCTGGTTTCTCATTGCACTGGAGGAAAGCTATTGTCTGTTGTGTGCTCTTGAATATGATCTGGAAAATGGAGATGTGATGTGTTTATGATCCAGATGTCTCCTTATCTCTCTGTTCCCACAACTAAGGAAGCAGAGGCAGCTGAATTGCAGCATCAGGCTCATTGGGTGAGAATAGGGTAGTTGTGTGAGATTCCATTTGCTCGAACTGTTTACGGAAACTGAAATTGAAGTGCTGTCTTGTCCTGTTTCTTCAGAAGATGTGATCTTGTGTGGGGTCTCTGCTGCTCTTCCCTCGTGTTTGTCTTGTCTCCCCTTTTTGCGACAAGGATGTTGTTAGTTAGGACATGTGGGCCAGTGTGAATTGCCCCTCATGTAAACTGGGAGCATCACCTCGCTGCTGTGTACAGGGCTGATAGGAAAAGTGCACGCTGCAGTACGTGTGAATGTATTAGTCATGAAATAAGTAGAATAAGAATTTACTGCTGCAACATGGAGTAACTCAGGATGTCGGAGCCCAGGACATTAGTACTGAACATCTGAAATTCAATCCTGCATGCAGCCCCGTTGGGGGATCGCTGCCTTGACCTCGCCCCCCTCTGCTTTGTAGTCTCCAGCTGTCACATTCTTCAAGAACGCAGCTTTGCTTTTTAGTTAAGAAGAAAAATTGTCTTTGATATGATCAATTATTATGATTTTATTATGCACTGCACAGACAAAAGGTAAAAACCAGCATGTGCTTCAGAAAGCTTTCCATTTGAGCAAAAGCAGTGACGGAGATCAGGAGCAGAGAGAGGGGCGTGAGGGGGACGGTGTGCTTGAAGTCACCCTGTACAGTGGTGGAAGGACTGGCGATGAAGGGGAGGTTTCGCAATCCTGACTCCCAGACACATTCTACTTCACAGTGTTGGATCTCCACCGATAACTCAAACCCTGCTGGAAATAAGAAAAGGACTTTGAAGGACATCCTGATGGAAGAGTGGTGTAGCTGGTAGTCTGGTATGGTTGTGATCCCCGACGTTTCTCTGGGCGTGGACCCAAAGCATTCTCTTATTCAGTTAACCTGCATTGACCTCCTCCACTTAGCTTCGCTCCTCATCCAGGAAGCGTCGTCTGATCCACAATTTGAGGTTCAGAGACCCGATGCACGTCTTTCACCATAACCATGCAAGGTGCTAACACCACAAACTGTAGAGGCAGAGAAGAAAGCTTTGAAAAAACATCAGTTTATTGAAATTCCTTTGGGAAACAGGTACCACGTCAAGGAGCCTGGAACTTCTGCGTGGACCAGGTTCTTCTGCCTCTGTTTCCTTGGAGCTCGTTATGTGGCTCCATTGATGTTGGATTTTCAAAGAGTGACTTTACCCATGGTGTTGTCGTCCCATAAATCAACCGGCCAGGCTGCGCTGAATGATTAACTCCACATCAGTGAGAGCCATATTGCTCAGAGTGGGATTTGCATAAACTGTGCACTAAAAACAACCCTAATATTTAAAGCGTTATAACAAAGCAGGAAAAAAACCCACTTTCAAGCTGTATGACAACCTTATGAATATGCAAATTAGGATCCAAAGACAATCTTCTCCTGGTTTACGGTAAATATTGAGGCATAACTGTGGAGCGCTAAGTGGCAGATTTAGGTCCGTATTCATTCTTTTTTATTTATTTATTTTTAATACAACACTTAGAGACCAATTTTATTGTAATACACCAAATCTCTTGAGCATTCTAGTCAGCTGATAGCATTTTTAAATCACACTTATTTTGGCATTTCTTATTGAAAGCAATAGAAGAGCAACCAGTGATGATAAATTTGTTTGTGGAAAGCAGCCTTGCTTGTCATAGTTGTACAGTGTTGTAACCAGGGCAAAATTACACTATAAATTTACGGATTTATTGTCTTTTTTCTTTTTTTTTTTAATCCTTTTGTAGTGACCAGCTCTTCATATCCTGCAATGGGAGGTTTAGGCTGGATATTAGGAAAAAATTCTTTACTGACAGGATGGTGGAGCACTGGACCAGGCTACCCAGGGCAGGAGTGGAGTCTCCATCCCTAGAGGGGTTCAAAGAAGGTGTAGAGGTGACACTATGGAACATGCTTTAACAGGCACAGTGGGGCTGGGCTGATGCCTGGACTGGATGAGCTTAGGGGTCTTTTTCCAGTGAACTTTTTCCACTCCAAACCGTTCCATGATGCTGTGTCTGGTTCGGTTTTCCCCTGACTCCTCTGTTGTGCCACAGTCGTTGCTGGACACATGGTTATGTTGCTGTTATGCAAATGCAAATCTGCACCCCAGAGTTTAGCAGGTACAAAGCATAAGCTACCAGCAAATTTGATTTGCCCTGGTACTTTACGATCAAAAGCATTATCTTTCTTTCTATAAATTTTAAGCATGTGTAACTTCACTGAATTAATTAGGTTATGCTTTTATTGCACCGAAATTGGTGATGCATGTCTGGTGGATATAATTGATCTATGTGAGTGTAGCGGGTTATGGATCAGTTGCTGCTGCACCTTTATATTTTCCTTGTGAGTAAGAATGAAAGCGAAAATTCATATGTGCTTTAAGTTGTAATCTCTGAGGATTTGTTGCATATGAGGCAATAAACGACGGCTGCGATTGACTAAATGCCACCGCGCAGCACTTTATTTTAATTATGCTACAAAGGAATGAGTATTATTGTTCTTCGAGTACAACATCAGAAGAAAAGAAAATTGTATCCCTCTCTCTCCTTGTAAGAATTTAGCAGCTTTATTTTGCTTATCATTGAAGGTTTCAGGGCTGCAGAATCCGGAAAGAAAACATGAGGACCAAATTTAGAGAGGCTATTAAAATCAAAAATATAGCACATTACGTCTCTCATCTTGAGCGATGATTCAGTGACTCTTCTACTGCTGTCTGCAAGAGGGAATATTGGAAAATCTGGTATTTTTAGGTTGGTTGGGTTGTTTTTTTCAGTACCGTTAGCCAGGAACGGTTTGAATGACAGATCCGGTAGATACAGGTTGATGATTTGTGGGTTCCCTGTGAGGGCAGGACCTACTTTTGGGTTTGAGTCAATCAGAAGCCTGTGCTCCCTCGGCTGGAGTGCAGTTTTAGTTTAGGGTCACTGCTCCAAAGACTTTCTTCCCTGAGAAACAGCAGCAAGGATGTGGCTGGGTATGGCAGCTCGATATTCCGTGCACTGAGCTCGATTCGGGCATGTTCACCTTGGGACAAGGACTGAGGGAAGAGTGCAGCTCTTCTGTGCCTCGGGCAATGTACCATCTCCAGGTGGCTTAGGCTGGGATTTGCTTGTGTGGTTTTTTATTGTATTTTTAACTCTGTGCACAGCTGGGAGGTAGGTGTCTGGTTTGATATCAGATTACCTGTTGCCCGTCACAGTATAAAAGACCCAGGTACTTTCTGAATGTCATCGTGGAGATTAAATGTGCCAGTTTATAAAGATGAGGAGGATCGAGTGAAGCATTGTTAAAGAAGCAAAATTCATGTCTGAAAAGCCAAAAAGCATCATTCTCAGTGCAGCAGCAGCGGGCTGGGGCACAGCAAAACTCACGTAAAGGCTATTAATGGAAATCATTGACAGAAATAGGAAAAGCCTGAGGTTGAAAAAGAAAATAGCACCTCAGCCAGGAAAACATCAGTTATAGTGAATGGAAAGGAACTATTAAAACTATCCACAAGCTGACATGAGAAAAGAAAGAAGAAAGAAAGGAGGAAAGAAGGAAAGAAAGGAAGACAGAAACGAAAGAGCTGCATCAGCTCTGTATATTCTGCTCAGGGCACAGCGAAGCTGTTTGCGTGACAGCTGAGTCCCTGGGCGTTTTTGGTTCCTGTGTTATGTTGGTACTTAAAGTTTTATCCATCATCCCCAGGACATACCAGGTTTCAGGTCATGTTGGGAAAGCAAATCTACAGGAAGCTGAGAGAGTGAACAGTTCTTCAGATTTGCCAGATAAAGTAGATTGTTTCTAATTGTCATTTTATTAGAACATAGTTCTTGGTTTTTCTCTTTGTGTCCTTGGTCCCATTGATGTCTCTTGGCTCACCAGGTGCCCGGGTATTGCTCAGGCTCCCTAAGCTCGGCACATCCTGAGCTGTTTACTGCACCTTTCCACATATTTTTCTCTATAAATGATCTTACCGAGAAATAAAGTGCGTTACAGCAAATCCCTCTGTGGGCTTACACAGAAATCCTCTGGACAAAAGGAAATATAGAGAGTCCTCAGTTCCTGCTCAGCCGGGTTGGTTCAGACGTTCCTGCCTGTGTCTGGAAGATGTG
This sequence comes from Phaenicophaeus curvirostris, assembly GCF_032191515.1. Taxonomy (NCBI): domain Eukaryota; kingdom Metazoa; phylum Chordata; class Aves; order Cuculiformes; family Cuculidae; genus Phaenicophaeus; species Phaenicophaeus curvirostris. The sequence continues at coordinate 1,344,038 of NC_091418.1, read as the reverse complement.
CAGGACACCACCAGTAAGTCAGTGAGATTTCCAGCGTGAGGAACACAGAATCTTTATTAGAATGAAAGAGGAAGCTGCAGGATTTTGTGTGCCTTGTTTCAGCTGAGCATCATTTTATTTGGAAATGTCATGGTATGGTTGGACGAATATTGTCAAACACGGTATTTGTGTCTCATCCCTGCCTTCCATACGCAGGTAAATAAAGGCATGGAAAAACAGATGCAGCATCTCCCAGAAGAGAAAGGCAGAGGTGATTTCCTCTGAATATTTTCATTAGGATTAGTGTAACAGCCTCTAGGTTCCACAGAAATAACAATTCGAGCAAAAGGCTCAAGTATCAAAGCCCAGCACACATGTTTCTCCAGGCAGTCATGAAATCTCACCTGATAATAACATCCCTCTCCCCCCCGTATTTCAGATTTGGGCTGTAAGAAGCGGAGGGGATGGAAATTGATGAGATTCTAAAGTTTTAGTAAAGTTGGGGATTAGCAGGTTCCAATCCTGGATCCCTGTGTGCACCGAAGGGCAGCAAATGGGCTTTGCATCAACAGAACCTGGGGGTGTAAAGGGAGACCAGGTCTGGCACTGACCTCAGGATTGTATGGAGCGCACATCTCAAAGGACGTGAATGAAAGCCAGTGGAGCTCACACCAGCCTCTCCTCATGTTCAGAGATTTTAAATCACTGTCATCGTACAGATTTTAACCAATCCTGACGTTATATATCAAACACTTCTGAGGTATCATTAACATCTGTCTTGTTTAATGCTAAGAAGCTTTACCAACACACCACGAGTGTTTCCTTCTACTCACAGGGGAGAAAAACCTTAACATTAATTTTTGACACGTGGTCCAAAAGGTGTGGACACAGATGTATTTTGCAGCAGTCATTTGTAAATTATACAAATAGACATTTCTCACTTAACAATATCCAGTTTACAAATCCCAAATGTCATCTGCATAAATTATTGTAAACTGTAGAAGGACAAAGCTAGGATAGGAAAGGTAAAAAATCTCAGCTTCCCCACATTTTATTTAAGTAGCATGTGGGCTTTTTTTTTCTAATTTCCTATGTATTTTTTTTTACTTTAAAATCAATCACATAGCTGCCCTTTGGCTCATTTTGTCTTTCATCTGAGCTTTCTACTTGTTCCGTGTATCTAAAGCACAGATGCTTATTTGCGGTTAACAGACACAGATATATTTCTGTGCAAAAGCTGTGTGGTGTCTACCAATAATCCAGCATCATGGATTCAATTTCAGATAAAGCATCTCCTCTCGAGGACTGGAATGGAACAGAAGGCAGCTTTGCTTTCTGTGCGTGGTGTGTGCTTTGCTGCGATCCCGAACGGTGACAGGATGGAAGGGAAGTTTGCAGGGTGGCTGTCATTGTTTTGCCTCATCTCTGGATAAAGACAAGTTTCCTTATCAGTAATAAATGGTAAACCCAAAGCGCTTGTCTGAAATCTGGATACACTAAAGCGAGAGAGAGGAGGGTCACGTCTAGAGCTTCGGGCTCCAAATCACTTCTGTGACTTTGGCTTTCTTGTGTAACAAAACCCAGGAGTAGGTGCCATTACAGAGCCATGAAATTACCACCTTGTGTTCACTTTGCTCAGAGTCCTATTCCAGTAAGGTCTTGCAATGAGATTCAGGTTATCTTTTCTATAATAATATTTATTAATTGTTGTTTACTAAGAATTAAGATTCAGTAAGCAAGATAGACAACAGTTCAGTGGCTGAAAGCAGAAATTGCATGAGACTCAGGCAGCATCTTTCTCCCAAATATGGGGCCTACAGGAAAGCTGGGGAGAGGCTTTTTATCAGGAAGAGCAGGGTTAAGGTGAGGGGAATGGTTTTTATCTAAAAGAGGGGAGTTTGAGATGAGATTTAGGGAGCAATATTTCGCTGTGAGGGTGGGGAGGCCCTGGTCCAGGTTGCCCAGAGCAGTGGTGGCTGCCTCATCCCTGGAGGGGTTCAAGGCCAGGTTGGATGGGGCTTGGAGCCCCTGATCCAGTGGGATGTGTCCCTGCCCATGGCAGGGGTGGGACTGGATGGGCCTTGAGGTCCTTTCCAACCCAAATCATTCTAGGATTTTATGATTTTGCACATTTGTGCTGTAACATGGCCACATTTTCTTAGGAATACCTTTTCTTTTTTACCTCCCACGACACTTCTGTTTGAAGAGAGCTCTATAAAATTCTGCAAAGCCAATCTACTTTCAGGTCACGTTCTCTTCTTCACATCCCACACAAGAATTCCCTCTCTTGTAATGCCTTCAGAATAGTTTCATTGCAATTTAGATTACCTCTGCGTTAAGGCTATTGCTTATAAACAGAGCACTCTGATTCTGATCTTTTGTTACCCTCAATTATGTGCTGTATCCAGCCAGGGTCTTTTATCCTGTATTTAGTCTGCCAGCTCTTCAGCTCAAGGATAATTTTTTCACCTCCTGGTTATACAGTGCCTAACATGGTATTTGCACGAGGCCGCCCTTATCAGGTGAAAATCTACATGGAGTGAAAGGTGGCAGCACAGGATGGAAATCCGAGTTCACCCAGGAGATACTCAGAGTAGTGGGTAGCATGAACAATCAGAAAGGAGAGGCGGTAATTTTTAGTATTGTTCATAAGAATATCATCCTCCTTGTTTGCTATTTATCATTTAGGTCGGAGAAGACCTCTAAGCTCATCCAGCCCAACCATCAGCCCAACCCCACCATACCTGCTAAGCCTTGTCCCACAGTGCCACATCTACATGTTCTTTGAACCCCTCCAGGGATGGAGATGCCACCCCTGCCCTGGGCAGCCTGGTCCAGTGCTTCACCACTCTGTTAGTAATGATGTTTTTCCTAATGTCCAATCTAAATCTCCCCTGGTTCAACTTGAGGCTGTAAAGGATCCAAAGTCTGTGAAATGGACATATGCTTCCGTAAGCAAAGTAAAACCATTCATTCCTCAGTTGATTGCCCTGGCTGCAGCAGATAAACCATTCCCATAATCACGTACTAAAGCCATGGCTAAAGGTACGTTAAACCAATCACTTTCTCTGCCTTGATCTGGAGCATTCATTTTAATCTCTACCTTGTTAAGAACAAAATAATAATTAAAAGAAGGAGGGGACGGGGCTTAGTTTACAAGGCTGTATCCGGCATACAGATGAGTAATTAGATTGCCCTAAATATCGTGGTTTGCCTTTGTTGCTGCTCGATGACTAACTTTCATCAGCCGTGTACAAACAGAGTGCTACAGAGCTTTAACATGAAAACTGTCACGACCGACTCAAGGTGTTTGTAACAGTCACATCAAAGGGAAATGCTCCCACGGCAAGATCAGGATCTGCACAGACCACAGCCTGGCTTTGTTATCGTGTTGTTATGCAAAAAGAGCTCATTAAAGTTGCATTATAAGAAGGTAACAATAAAAGACTTCATTATTCCCCTTCTAGTCCGATAGCACCCCCACCTCACCCCTCCCAGCCTGGAAAGAAGAATTAAGCTCAAAGAAGAGCAGATGCTCTTTGGAATGGGTGTATAATCGGAGATGGTGCGTGAACAGGGGGAGTACAGCGGAATTAAAGTCAAGGTGTGAACAAGAAGGCTCCTTGGATAGAAGGACTCACACATATCCAGACCCCTGAAGCTTTTACCCTCCTTTGGTGTTTAAAGTGAGTTAAAAATGCACAAATGTGCGTTTAGGGTTCTTTGAAATTATTTTCCTTACAGTGAGCCAAAGTCAGTTGTATTTTTGAACTTTAAACCGAATTAACAAATTAAAAGATGAAACATTCTATTTCAATCTTTGCCTGAATTTACCTCCTTGATTGTTTTTGATAGATATCTATATCTATCTATCTATCTACGTTTTGTCGTCAAGTGTGTAATATTAGAATCAAAGGTAATAAAAGCATTGATCTGCAGTAAGACAATATTAATATTACCGTATAGCTTTTATAATTAATTTACTGCCAGATGAAAGGGAAACACTGGGCTCTTTAGTGCGGGTGATTAAAGCAAAAAGTAAACCTTTGAAAGTCAGATTTGCATGTACAACATGTTGCACTGTTTCCAGCAGATCACTTGGAAATTGTTAGTGTATTTGGAGTCACATTGCAAAGTTTTGGATAAAACACTTCCTGACTCTCATGGGAAGAATCAGCTCTGTGTGAGGGTATTGAGGATTCTGGTGGTGTAAGTCTTGCTAAACTCATGTTCTTGCTTTGTCTGCTTGTGTGTTTTATTGCAGGTCATGGTTTTAGCAAAAGGTGGTATCCATATTACGAGTATGTCCATATAAAATGTAGGAAAGGAGAAGGGAGAGATCAGTTGATTCTGTAGAGATTTATTTCATAACCAGCCCAACCTGGCTTGTTTTTCCAGCTTGTCTGGGTATTCACTCAAATAACCAAATCCCTCTTCCGAGGTAAGCTTGATAATTTGAATTAACACAGTTTGTACTGTCACTTGCAGTTTTAGTGCTCTCAAACACAGCTCAGGTTGTATCAGTTAGGCGTCTCTGTTCAACTACCACTTGTGAAGGCGAAGACGACAAATGATTTGCTTTATTTAGATCTATACCATGTCAGAATAACACTGTCGCTCCTGTTTTCAAGTTATGCTTTTCTATAATAGAAATGGCATAAGAGACTTGTAAAACAATTCAGTGTCAGGCTTAAAATTTGAAGCAAGATGCGCAACTGTGCTCTGTGCTGTTCCTCTTCGTGATCCGTTCGCTGTGTGATAAAAGAGTAGGGATGCAAGCTCCGTTCACTGTTTCTTATGACAAGTTCTCTTTGGAGTTCATCAATCAATCTAGGATGTCTATGCTGTATCTTTTAAACCCAATATTTCTATGGTCTTTAGGGGCTGTGGAGCCAGCCCACTTTTACATTGCTATTTTCAGACTCCTTGCTTCGTAAAGCTCAGTAGAGGGAAGTGAAATGAGACCCCTTATTTGTAGCACATGCTGGTGATGAACCTTCTGCTTAATAAAAGAAGGATCTTCTCTCTGTTCCCAAAATACTCTGTGCTGGATCAAGTTTCGTCAGTCATCTTGCAGATAGGATAAAGCTGTCCCAAAAAGTATAGAGCTGGCTTAAACTCTGAATTATGTACTTTGGTGTTTTGAAGATCGGTCATAACTGATCCAAATAAAAATAATCCCACTAGGTTCATCTAACAGTGCACACTTTCCATGTTAATGACCACGGAGCTCTGGTTGGAATGATTCTGCATGACTTTGTACAAACCATTTAACTGCACTGTGGAATGATTATAAAGCCTTTCCTGATTCCCAGGTGCAATTTGAGACTTAATTAATTAATGCCTGCAAAGCACTTTAAGATCTAGATGAAAGGTGTCATGGAAGAAGAGCAAATACTGCTATAAGTGAAATATTTTGAAGGAAGAACTCTGAGGAGTGATTGAGGTATGTGTCTGCCTGGAGTATTCAGCCTGTGCCGGATGAGGACAGACCTAATCCCTGCAGATGTCTGTAGTTATCATGATGTGACGGTGTGGGTTGTGTGTTTACAAGCTATCTTGTCTCTCTGCCCTTATAGGTATAATTGAAAACCCAAATATTGGGCTCAAAACATAATTCAACATCAGACTGAAACACGCTCTCAAAGGAATTTTCCTTCCAGCACTGAATTTCCGTAGTGATAATAAATTAGTTGAGTTATTTACATCTTTCACTCTCACTTCACTTAATGATAGTCAAACACAACCCCCTGCAAACTACTTTTTCTAATGTTTGATTTTCTTTGTAAAATTATGCCCTAAAGTCTGGTTCTTTCTACTCAGTCTGCAGCTCCTGGTGGATGCAGAAAGGACAGCAGGGAAGGACACATCCAGTACTTTACCCTGGGCTTCCACTTCCAAGGTGGCAACTTCTGTTGGTGTAGCTGCATCCCTTACTCTGATGGTTCTCTTCTTCAGGAAGATAAGCAGGTAAACTCCACTTTGATGTGGGGAGGCCCTGGCCCAGGTTGCCCAGAGCAGGGGTGGCTGCCCCATCCCTGGAGGGGTTCAAGGCCAGGTTGGATGGGGCTTGGAGCCCCTGATCCAGTGGGAGGTGTCCTTGCCCATGGCAGGGGTGGGACTGGATGGGCCTTGAGGTCCTTTCCAACCCAAACCATTCTATGATTCTGTGATTCTTGGAAAACCAGAAGCACTTAGATGTAAGAATCAAAAGATGAGGAAAAAAGTTATACTTCATATTAATCTGTAAGTGCTAAATATTAAGTTGTATTATTATTTATACCCAGTGGGAATTTCTGAGCCATTATGAAAAAATGAATTCTGCTCAAACTGAATTATTTTCCCCTCATTGAAAATGCTGTCATGGTTTTCATGTGAGTTAATGGTACCGACCGTAACAGCTGCTGCTTGTCAGAGATGCTTTAGTTTCCCCTATTTCCAAATCAAGGTGTCATTCGACTCCTTTCCTCCAGAATAATTTCGTAATATCATCAGCAAGGAAATGTTCTACTGTCCACCTGTATTACAGCTTGGAATTATGAATACGTTGTTTATGCCTAAACTGATGATTCACTCTTTTCCCCCGTGCAAAATAAGCACGCAGTGAAGACTGAAATAGAATTCTGTATTTTCCAGTTTAGGAAAGCAATAAAGGAAACAGGCTTTGCCCATTTTTATTCAGGGCTTACATATATCTGGGAGTGTCTTCTTTGTCACTCACATGCTGATGATTCTGCAATGGTGTAAAAAGAGGAGGGTCTGGTGAATTCAAGGCATCACCTTCCTTCTGTTATTCCATGAAATATAATTTTAGGATTAGTACATTCCACATAAATACACATGTAAGCCTCCTTATAAATCCTCCATTCTTCAGCTGCAGCAAACCTTTAAGAGACATGTTTATAGTGTGTTCTGCTTAGGTTTTCTTTAACAGCATCAGGGAGTTTCATAATATTAAGTGGAAGATAATTATAATGCTAGCAATATTTGAAAAATTGCGTTACACTTTTTCTTTTCTTCGCATAAGTCATTTATGGAATAATAATTAAGTGCCAGGAAATGAATCACAGATGAGCTATCGACGTTTGATAGAGTTTTGTAAACAGGCTAAATGAGTCCAGAGAGAGGGGGAAACTATTGATGTTTCCATAAAAGAAGAAGAAAGTCTCCACAGAGGCTCTGGAAGGAGAGTGTGTTATTGAGTGGAGATTCACGAGCCTGATCAAGGTGGGCTGTGGTCTCTTAGGGAAAGGAAGGGATTTGGTTTGTGGTAACTTCAACCTGAAACTCAGGAGCTTGTTCTCACCAGCTGTCATCAGGTGGAAAATAAGGGAACTTTTTCTCCCATTTCTCTGTGGTTTTGCTCCCCACAAATTTGAGGAAATGAGCAGCAGAGAGGTTTGGAGACTTCTAAGTCTATCATCTACATGAAAAAATCCATGTTCCAAGCCAATGTCAGTAGAATGGAAGATGGGACATGAAGTGGGGGAGCCTTAAAAATTAACCATTACTTTTTAGAAGCGTGTTAGCCACGTGCATTTTATGAGAATTAGAGTGCACGTAGGATCTTAGCTTTCCTCATCTGTATCACTAGGTAGGCAGAACTAGACGGCGCCCTACACTCCAGGTCTAAAGCTGGTCTTGTGCCTGAAAAAGCTAAAATTGAACTAGAAAGAATGATAACAGGTAGATCTGCTCTCCTAATGTTGTATTTGTACACTAGGTAAGTATTCCTTAGGAGACTGAGAAGGGTTTCAATTAAGTTCTTCTTCCACTGCTTTGTGCATTAAAGTTTTGAAGGACAACTCTGGGAGAACTGGAGGGCAGCCATTCTGATTAGTGCTTCGTTTACCTGAGAAGGATTATTCAAGCCTTGACTGATAAGTTATTTCAGTTGATTATTGTTATGTGGTTATCTACTAAGGCACTGTGGGAGATACACACGAGAGATCCTGCCTGGACTGAAGAACTTAGAATATAAATCAAGTACGCAGTGCGTCAGTTGTTCCCATCTGGACACATGTCAGCTCATGCTGTACAACAGTGCAATGGCAATGGAAGGATTTGATTAATTATATGGAGTAATCCCACTGCCTGAATCATTGTTTTACTGTAAATTATTATAGCAAGTTAGCTGAGGCGGAAAGGGAGAAGACACTTTTCTTTCTGTTGTCTAGCTGGCTGGAAGATTTTATTGTAAGTTTGCAAAGTACACAGCAGAATACAGCCATCACCTAGGATGTTTAGATGGTGCTGCTAAATAAATTCCTATTTTGTGTTACTTTTGATCCAAGGGGTGCTATTTTTCAGCTTACAAAAAGCTTAAATTCAGGCTTCTGTGCAGCTCTGAAGGGAGTGATGTGGCCGTTCGTCTTAAGTGCATGGAAATGGGGAGCAATGTTCCCCGCGTCCTGAATATTTCTAAGGCAGCAATGAATTCTGGCAGCTGCCTGCATCTTTGTGCTTCTTCAGTCACAAGCAGAGTTGAATGTGGCAGGAGGTCCCAACAGATGTAAAAATCAAGCATGTTGCTGGGAGGGATTTCTTTGTTTTCTTACCATTATGTCCCCGGAATGAAATACACAGTTGTGATAAAAAATTACATGGCAAAAGCTTCTTACGTGAGGGATTAAAAGTTAAATCTGGTTTTGTTGTAATTTCCTTTTCTTCTGTTTCAATACATTGAGCAAACAAAGCTGATTTTCATTCTTCCCAGAGTCACAGCAGCTTGGCTTTTTGCTTTAAACACTGGAAATGTGGGTTTACTTCACATGTCCTTAAGTAAAGTGGAATTTCCAAAGAGGAATTTTACTCCTGTGCAAGGTAAACATTCTTGCAGTTTCCTCTCTGCACCTTCCCAATTGACTCAGACTGCAGAGAAGTTCATTTTCTGTAATCAATATCACTTTACCTCATGCCTCAATGAAAAAAATACCTTCGGCGGTCAATAGCAATTAAAGAGCAAGACAGGGACAGGAATTGTGATGGAGATGGAACTGGAGATTTACACCTGCTTCCTGTCTTCTCGGAATACGTAACGAAACAGCTGCTAATTGTAAAATATTGTATTTAGTAAATGTTCATTGAGAAATGACCTGGAGAGGCCAGACTGACAGGGGATTCACTCCCTGGAGAAGGAATCACATTTTCATAGAATCATGGAATCACAGAATCATTAAGGTTGAAAAGACCTCCAAGATCATTGAGTCCAATCCTGCTGGAGACAGAATCAAGTTTGGGGGTGCTGTTTGCTCAGTTACATGGAGGGTGGATGCAAAGACCCTTCAGGGGTGTCAGTGGGACCGCACTGGACAGAAAGGACAACAAACTTTGCATGTAGGGCCAGGGGATGGGGACTGTGGAACTGCCCTTACTGCCAGCCCTGCAGGAATTATCTCTGGGATCAATGGTCTTGGTTTTTTTAACACTGAGGATAATGAGAGGCTTGAATAATATATGTAGAGATGGTATGGTTGATTGGTACTTGCATTCTTTAAATAGAAAGGGTACTCTCTCAGAGGCAGTTCAGCAGAGAGTTATCTGGTTTACAGGGAGAATATCTCATGACATTTGCTGGCCAAATCTATAGAAGCCAGGCTGTCTGGATCATAATGGGCTACTCAAGGCCTTCCAAATCTATAAACTGCATCTTATCCCCAGCTGCAGGAGGAAGGCTTTTGAAAGAAATCTAGTTTAGACACTCCAGAACCACTCTGCATGTTGGCCAAAGCATAGGAAATAGGGATGAACAGGTAATTTATTTAAAAAGCACCCTCCTTTTCAGAGCTGAGACACTAATCTAAACCCCAGTGGCTTTCAGTACCAGTGCAGGGGGAATAAAAAGGGAAATCTAGATTAGAGAGCATGCAGTGTGTGCTGGGTGATACAGGACACACTGGGGAAATCCACCTTCCTGCAAAGGCGCTGGGAGCAGTCCCATATCAGCAGTGTGGTGAGAGGCTCAGGGCTCTGTACACTGTCTGGAATCCTAGAATCACGGAACTGTTTAGGTTGCAAAAGACTTTCAAGGTCATTAAGTCCAGCTGTAAACCCAACACCATCAAGTCCACCACTAAACCATATCCCTAAGCCTAACCAGTTTAAAAGCTAACCATGAAGTTTAAAAGCTTCTTTAGGAAATTATGCTACTGTAACGTATTAATTTAACCCATAATTTGGTCCTTTTGTAAAGAAATTCCTTGGGGTTATTATAATATTCATTTGTATAGCATCTATTATTATTATAGCATCAATAGCATCCAGGATTTATCACAGAGGTTCCGTGACAGAGGCTGGCCAGCCCTGTGACTACAGTAAAGTGGGGAAAAAATGGGGAATGGGGAAAAAACTTTGCTTGGAATTGGTGAGTGGAACTGCAATTACTTCACATTAACATGTCCCTGCTGGTCACTGTCTGCTGAAAGCAATTCCTTTATCCGAACTGGGAATCTTGCTTCAGTTTGCTCCATTAAAAAAATTGTCAGGATCTGCTTGTTTAATGGTGCATAAACCCTTCCCTCAACTTGATATCAAACAATAAAATCTGCATGAAAAATGTGCCTAAGTGCTTTAAAAAGCAGCACTGAGTGTTATATATTTATTACCCTCTCTCTAGCTGTTCTTTACTAGAATGACAAGTCTTTAAGTGTGTGATCCAGGGACTCTGATGCCAGGATCGTTGGGACGTTCTCCTCAACGGCCTTTTTGTGTTAGCACTGAAGTAAAAAGCATAATAATGCAAGATTCAGTGAAGCGTTTTCTGCATAACATTTCCATCTGCCATGTACAAACATTCCTGAGCAAGGGAGATTCTTTTCTTCTTCCACCCTTTTATTCCTTTGTGATAACTCCCCTAACAGCACCTTCAGCAGATGAACAGAGTTTCTGACTTGTGATCAAAGCTGCAGGAGAGCTCACTCAGGTCCTCCCCTTTTCCCTCCTCTCAGCTCCCTTTCCTTTGCCAAGCCTGCCCTGTAAAAATCAAATCCAATGCCCCACTGAAAGACACTCGTTATCAAATAAGTAATTATTTCTCCTGTCGCTCTGTTAAACCTTTGTTACCCCAGCAACGTCTCTCACTGAGGGGTGGGGAGCTGTAATTGGAATATATCGGAAATCTATACCTGGCAAATGGAAATGCAGAAGGGGAAGGAGCGTGACTGGTGTGTGATGGAAGCACCACCCATGGGCTTCTGATGACCTTTGAGAGGAAACAGCAGTGATAGCCGTGCCCTGCCAGGCTGCAGAGACAGAAAAGTGTGTGGTTAGTAGAAATTCTTTACTGAGAGAGTGGTTAAGAACTGGACCAGGCTGCCCAGGGCAGTGGGGGAGTCTCCATCCCTCAAAGAATGTGTAGAGGTGGCAGTTTGGGACATGGTTTAGCAGGCACGGTGGCGTTGGGCTGAGGGTTGGACTGGATGAGCATAGAGGTCTTTTCCAACCTTAATGATTCTGTGATTCTATGATCCATTTTAAAAAAGGCAGCCAAAAGATGCCTTTATATCTAGTAACGTGGCACCGTAATTCCATGTAATTTGTGTTCTCATTATTAAGCCACTGGTTCTCTGCCTTAAACATGCATTACAACATCCCTAAATTTTCTGAATTTGGGAAGGGAGGAGTTTAGAAGTTGGAGTTTTTACTGACTCCTATCAGTAGCAACAGGCATGATTGACCTTACACAGTCATTTTGTTATGTGGAGATTTGGAAATGCAAAAATGTTGTGGTGAAATAATCATAGAATCATAGAATAGTTGGAGTTGGAAGGGACCTTAAAGATCATCGAGTTCCAACCCCCCTGGTGGTGGGCAGGGATACGTCCCACTGGATCAGGGGCTCCAAGCCCCATCCAACCTGGCCTTGAACCCCTCCAGGGATGGGGCAGCCACCACTGCTCTGGGCAGCCTGTTCCCTTGCCTCACCACTCTCACCGTGAAGAAATTCCTTCTTATGTCTAGTCTAAACCTGCCCCTGTCCAGTTTATAGCTGTTGCTCCTCGTCCTATCACTACGAGCCTTTGTAAACAGTCCCTCCCCAGCTTTCTTGTAGCCCTTTCAGATACTGAAAGGTTGCTATGAGGTCTCCTTGGAGCCTTCTCCAGACTGAACAAGCCCAATTTTTCAGCCTGTCCTTGTATGGAATAGCAGCTGCTTCACAATGTTGCTTCAGTAAATTGTGAGTAGTAAATAACATCAACAAAAGAGCCTTCGTATCAGAGTAACGTCAGTGCTGGGCAACGTGCTCATCTTGCAGCAACTGTTGAGAAGCAGAAACTTCATACCAGGGCTGTTGCTGAAGGGATGAGGTGCCGGCTGTGCTGAAACCTCTGGAAAGGATGTTCCACTGAGTAACCAGCAAAGTCCTCTCCCATACAACCTTCCCTGTGCAACACGTACGAAAAAAGCAGAGGGCCAGTGCTTTCCCCAACCTTGTTTTTACATTGCACACATGCTGCTTTAAAATAATACCTGGTGTATTTTCCGCTCCGCTTCAGAATGCTGTTAGCTGTCAGACAGAGATGTTTTTCAAATGTTTTATTCATGTGTCACTTGACTGTTCATTTGCTAAGGGTTTACAAATGCTTCATCAATTATTAACAGTCCTGACACCTACTTGGGTTTTTGTTGTTTTTGTGTGCTTTTTCTTTATTTAGGGAGGTGTTTGGGAGAAGAGAACACTACAAATTTAAGGAATTGTTTTGTAGAAGCTTGAGCAATTGTCTTGATGGAAGAGCATAATCAATTATCTAATCTCATGAAAACAAAGCACAGGGGTAAGCGCACGCCCCGTGTGGTGCCATCTCTGGTGCTGGACAGCATATTAATATCTCACATGAAGGCTTTGAGCGCAGCCTTAGTAAGTTTGCAGATGACACTAAGCTGGGAGGGAAGTGTCGATTTGCTGGAGGGTTGGGAGGCTCCAAAGGGATCTGAACAGGCTGGATCCATGGGCTGAGACCAACGGGATGAGGTTTAACAAGGCCAAATGGCGGGTCCTGCCCTTGGGGCACAACAACCCTGAGCAGCTCCAGACTAGGAGAAGCCTGGCTGGAAACTGCCTGGAGGAGAAGGACCTGGGGGTGTTGGTTGAACAGGAGCCAGCAGTGGCCCAGGTGGCCAAGAAGGCCAATGGCATCTTGGCTTGGATCAGAAATGGCGTGACCAGCAGATCCAAGGAGGTTCTTCTCCCCCTGTACTCAGCACTGATAAGACCGCTCCTCGAATACCGTGTTCAACTCACTTGCTTTTCCTGTACCCTGGAATACTGAGATCTAAGTGACCTTTGTGAAATGACTTGGAGGATCCAAATCCAGCCCCTCTTGAGGACATACCCAGACCACTGAAGCTCTCATCTAAGCTAAGTTGACATTAATTACTTTTCTTGTTAGCAAGTTCTGAAATGATGCCATCTCAAGGGTGAAATATAGCAGCTAATTAATAGAACTTAATTTACACAGTGCCATTGTGATACCTCCACTAATACATGATCACAACAACAACAATATTAACCATAATATTAATCTTCTCTGTCACGCAGAATGCTTTTCAAACCCTTCTGTGGCTGGATTTGTCAGTTGTTCGGGCACAAAGAAAAGCCAACATGATTTTTGTTATTCTTAGACATGACTGAGTTTATTGCTTTTTTGAGCATGCTCACCTTCAACTTTTAAAATCTGAATTTTTCATTTTAACTCCAATTGAATTTTATGATATATTTATGTACTTTTCAGCTAACTTTTATACTTACAGGCAACCAATTATTATACTGAGGATCCCAGAGTTAATATTTTTGGGTTTGAAGTTTCATTTTATTTGAGACTACATAAATAAAGTTCTCATGAAGTATTTATACATCCTAACCCAGCTTAGGGAAAGAATCAGAGGCAATGGGTAAGCAATGCAGAATCAGACATTATTTGTGCCTTTACATTTTAAAAACAGAGAACTTGTTTTGAAAACTACGTGAATTTTTAAAAATTTAAAGGAAACAAAAAGCTATCCCCATCTGATGCTCTTTGTATCAAGCATTGCCATCAGTTATTCTCTCTCTCTGGTGTGGGTTTCAAAATGCCAAACACCTTCAGCTCTTTTTGCTGCACTGAGAGCTGAGCTCACAACTCCCTTCTAACATGGGACTTAAAATAAACCACATTCATCAATGCAAACAACAGCAACTCTGAAACAGGTAATTATTTCTTCCCGAGATGATGTAATTCACATATACATTTATAATTCCATGAGTCTTCTTAGAAACCTTAATTAAAAATTAGGCTCCTATTGCCATGGTTTTCTCTGTATCTCTATTACTCCCACAGTTTTCACCTTTTATTTTAGGGCTCCTTTCTCCATAGATGGTTTTTCTGATGACTCTTCAATGTCTTCTAAAGACATTTACCCTACGTGCATCGAATATGATTTGATTTAGCCCTCCCCTGCCCCTGTGTTCTAAATGTTTGCGAACCACACGGGTGTAACAAGAAGCTCTGATTCAGCACATTTCCATCACTGAAAAATCAAATTTCAGGCTCTGATTACTCCTTATTGTGCCAAGATCAATAGATGGGGGAACCCTTAACCTAGCAGCGTGCCAGAGTGACCGACATGTATTCATAATAACGATCTATAAATTCGATAGAAATACTGGGTTAAGGGGGCATTCATGCTTTGAATAGCAAGGTTTTTTTAAGCTTTTCTAACTTGCTTTACACAAATTGGTTTTCTAAAAAGGCTTCGAGTCCTTCAGAGTTTGTACTTTGTAACTGGGTAATAGAGAGATGTAGATAGTTACACAGTATGTACCAAAATAATGATTCCCTAGTGACTGAATCACACTTCATTTATATTCACCAATTAGAACATCCATTCTAAATTTCACTCGTTAGACCTGCTTTCCCATCTCTGTTGTACAGCACGTGGCACCACGATGTATTGTGTTTCATAGGAAATTAGTTTCTAGATCACCGATGTACGCTCGAGTGGGAAGAGGCGACTCTCCCTTTGAAACTCAGCGATGAAGTCTGGGATATCCTTTTGAAAACCACTGGATTTTAGTGGTACCGATTAGAGAACTCGACCCTCACTGTGAAGGTGGACAGGGAAATATTGTGTCACTGTTCGCAGCACTCAACACCACTCTAATAAATAAACTTGTGCCTTACATGAGGTTCATTTTTGTATGTAAGTTGTCAGTCAGTAACTGACAGAAAAGATTCAGTTTTGTCATGAAACTGCAAAAATACATTCTTTTCCAAGCTGGCATTTCATTCAGGATAAACTGTTGGCTTTCTGTACAAAAATAAGAGCCAAATTTTTGGTGTAAGTCAGTGTAGCTTCTTTAAAATGTGTCCTTTCCAGTTCATACTAGGGTTCTTTGTGCCCTTTAAATGACAGTAATTAATATTTTTACAGAACCTTGAAACTGGTAATATTGGTGTTCCATGCACCAATGTACACCCTGTATTCTTGCTCTTCAGAACCTGCACTCCGACTGGATGAGATCCATCTTCATTAAAGAGAGCAAACACCATTTTTATGTCCCATTTTAGGGGTCATAGCTTTACTTCCTCTCTGCAACAAAAATGAATGTCACCTATACTGGCTGGCAAACCAGTCCCCAACCCTCGTTTTCACAAGAAATTCCAGTCTGTGGGAATACTTACAGCATAAAAATCATTTAAGGGTTTCTTGCTGAAACCCTTGGATCCTCCTGCTTCTGTGTAAAGAAAAGTTAATCATAGAATCATAGAATAGTTTGGGTTGGAAAGGACCTTAATGATCATCTAGTTCCAACCCCCCTGCCATTGGCAGGGACACGTCCCACTAGACCAGGCTGCCCAAAGCCCCATCCAACCTGGCCTTGAACACCTAAATAAACCTGTTTGTAATTATTCAAACACAGCCTCCTTAGAGCTGATAGAAGTGTTTTATTAAGATGAATCCTTTGATGGTTTTGTGCCTATGTGTGGAATTTGGGAGAAAGGGACAAGGATACTTGGTCTTGGCCGGTATCCCATCCTTCTCTTCCATGGAGTATAATGCTCTGTAAACACGTGAAGTTGTAAGCCTCCTGCCAAAGGCAGCTTCATGCGGCAGTTGGTTTAATTTTTCTTGAAAATTTTGCCTTAGGCTGTTTTGAAAAGTACATTGCAGTTGAGGTTGCAGAGCAACACATTTGTTTCACATGAATGGTGGTGGATTCCAAGGCTGACTTACACCCTTCTCCACAGTTTTCTAGCACTGGTTTCTGAGGGAGGCAGACATGGTTATATGCACATTGCGATGACATCTCTGACTCTAGCTATTAAAGATTTATTAGGCTTGAGAACGTGTTTTGGTTTTGCAGGTGATTGCAAACGGCAAGAAGGCTGAATGCTGGCACCAGGGATGGAACAGTGCGATCCTGGTGAGATCCTGAGAGATGCGACAGAATAAAACTAGCCTGGATGTCCACTGCCATGCTGTTTCAGGCCTCCCGAGCTGCTCACAACTTGCATTCCGCAGGTAATTCTTGCCAGTTTAGTTATGGTGAACTAAGACTTCTGACATTCTCTCTTTTTGAAATGAAAGTCAAAGTCAAGTTTAATCATCTTGCTATGAACAGCTTATATTAAGCACCTCTTGTTACACATGCTGTATCTCTTTCACTGACGCTGCAAAATATTGTATGGAGAATATTTCAATCTGAACAAAATTGCTTTTCTGCTTTCATATTGTCCAGAGAAGGCATTAAACACCTGAAACTGCTAAACATATTTCTGTTTACAAGAAAAAAGACATTGTACATGAAAAGCCAAAGATAAGGATGAGATATCGTATGAAGTCTAATGCAAACTATTCTTTTTTTGACTACTGAATTGCTGTACTTGAATGTTTTCTGTTAATGTGTGGTCTAAAACCAAAAAATACATATATCAGAGTTCCCGGTGGACCTTATTTTGATAGCACTTTGCCGACTCCGGGCTTTTATCTGAAGCAGAATAACACAGAAGTTTAATAGGACTTTCACAAGGTCACAAAAGAAATTAGCTTCTCTGCATCAAGACTTATAGGCCTTGCAGGACTATACTTCTTCCTTGAAGCCGTTTCTTGTCAAAAGGAAGAACCTCAGGAACATTTTTAGGTTCTCGCTTTTAAATTAGAAGGGTTGTTGAATACAGAGGGAACAAGGGATATTAAGAAAACACAGCTGGTTTCATCCACTATAAACATGCCTATGGGTTGGTATAGCCACCAATGTGCTTTTTTATTGATATTATTCTTTCTCGTTTGCTTGCTTTCTTTTTCTCCATTGCTCCAGCCTGTCTTCATTGGCAAAATCAATCTTGCCTGTCCTTCTGTTTTTTATTAAAACCATTGTTGCCTTTTGTTGTATGTCCGGAATTGATCCCTTGCGATAAGGAAAGGTTGGGTGGAAGGAGGGCCATAAATAGAGTAAATCACAGCCAAAAGAGCGTGATATTTAACAGCTTGGGTTTGCAGCAGTAAAGGGCAAATTTGCAGGTGTCACATAGAGTGCTTTCATCGCCCAGAGGGGCAATTCCAACAAGGGCTGCCTGCTGCAAAGTACAATGGTGCGAGGTGATTCCTAGGTCACCTGCGCACAGTTCTCATGATGGATTGCAGAAACTTTCTCTTGTACTGATCTTAGCGACATCCTCGCTGCCTGGGGTTTTCTGACAGGCCTTTTCTTCTGCCGGTAATGGACTCTGCCTCCCGCTCGGTATCTTTTTCAAGCTAGTTACAGAAAATCCCCTGTGATCTATCGCAGAGAGCTGGCAATCCAAAGAATTGCACCCATGGTGAACGACTTTATTCTTTGCTCTCTCCGAAGCAGTTGACCCTTTTGCAACATTGGCGGTTGGATTAATGTACACAATATGCACTTTGCAGGTATTGCTATTGACTGTATCTTCACCGACCGAGGAAAAGGAATCCAGACGGGGAAATGGGATTTCTGGGGACTGGGAGGAGTGTGATTAACTGCCTGATGTAATGCCTGCTAAAGGAAGCAGGATGGTTCCAGCTAATTCCGTTGAACATTAAAGTGAGCCTTTCTTGGACCAGAGCTCAAAATACTCAACCAATAGATTTTAGTAACGGCAGAACTGAAGGGATGGAAGGGGTAGAAGTCTGGTTATATCAGAGTGAAACTGGATTATATAAGGTCTCCCTAGCAGGGGTCATTAGTAGAACTTTACCACTGTATCTGTACCTTAGCACCAAAACCACAAACAAAAAACCTGAATGGTTTTAACATCAAAAAGCTGTTGTCCTTCTGTGACTGCCTACAAATACACACCCACACGCACACAATGTGTTAACTTTACAGTCAGAATGTTAGGGCTGGCATCGCTCCAAATGTAGATAATGTAAATCAGAATTTAACCCATTGGCTTAACCGCATCGATAAGAAGTGGCGTTTGGTTTGGTCCCAGCGATTTCAAGGCATCCCACATCCGTGGTAGTAAGCACTGGGGTTTTTTTTTATTCTGAAGTGAGAGAAACTACAGAGGCGTAAAGAGACACAGTTCAACGCTCTTCAAATATTTCATTCCTGCAAAACTGTTGTAGCTCAGAACTCCACGCCAATTAAAAATAAGTGAATTATAAAGAAAAATCAGCTGTGAGAACATGGACTAATTGGACTGGAAGGGGAAAAAATAATAAAGTGGATACACATTTTGAGAAGTGCTCACAATAAATAAAAAGGAGAGACACTTTGCAGCCTCTCCATTTCTGCTTTATATAGAGTGATGCTCAAGGCAGGGTGATTCATGTGATGAAACAGAGGATCTGAGCAGATAATAGTTTACCAATTCCCTGAGCTGCTTGCAGGACACAGAAGGTTGTCCAATTAATCCCTCTTGTTTGGATTAATCATGCCAGTCTGTTCTATAGGAGAAGCAGCAACCAGACAGGAATAGAGAAAATGCCTGTTAGGAGGGATTTCACTCAGAAGAGAACTTTGAACTAAATCAGTATCCTAAATTCATGCAATAGTGTTCATGATTAAATGAAAAAAAACACTCCCCTATTCATATTCAATCTCTGTCATAAATTGATTAAAGTAAATCACCTACAGTTAACACCTCTATTTCACCAAGGCTTTGTGCAGCATCTGTGCTTACAGCTCGAGTCCTGTGTATCCTCTGTGTTCACTGCTTCCTTTGGATCTTTCCAACTGTTTTTTCCAATTTCTTTCATGCTAGTCTCTTTTCGTAAGACATAACAGGCAATGAAACAAAGACCGCCCATTCCAGGATAGGTCCCAATACCTGTGTTACTACATTTATTAATGCATGCTCTGAACACATGAAAAGAATTCAGATACCACAAAAATAAGGACAGAATGAGACAACACAAGAGAGGGTGAGATGAGCATTTTTTGTCCCTATGTTCTGGTTCATGTGTAAAAAAGGTATGATCATCATTCTGTTCACATTTTGCAGGAGTTGACCACTCTCCTTTGGTGTAAAACTGCTAGGACATACTCAAAGAGGGTATCCTAGAGCATGGAAGGGCCATGTGGATTGTGTTCTCCAAAGGCTCAGCCCCGTTCTTGCTTTACCTGTGCTAATTGCAAAATGCTTGTAGGCTTCAGCAAACTGTGAGATTAAAAACATCCCCAGAAATCTACACCCTGCCTCACACCCAAACACATTTTGGAAAGAAGTAGTTGCATAGTTATTAAACGTACACTTTTAGCTCAGTTCTTCTCCACGTAGTTCCTAGTTGTGTACTTGTACGCAGGCACACACACAAACAGATGCACTTCTAGATTAATAGAACTACCTGGAGCAATACTGAGCTGCTGAATATTTTATAAGCCTTCGGAAGGTCAGTCATTAGGCGTGTTCCTCATTCGCAGCCTCTCACAGCTAATTGCAGCAGGATTCCAGAAGGTCCACGGCCTTCACTGGAGTCAGCAGAAAGACTTTCCCTTCTAAACACGGAGGAGTGAGAGAAAGGTTGCCTTGGGTGTTACACAATCACAGAAACGATAATTACATCTTCATACAAAGGGGGCTAGTTCCTAATTGCATCTAATTGCAAAGGAGGGTAAATGATCAACAACTGCTTAAAATGCGCCTTAAATTTATTAAAAGAAAGGAATAAGAAATAAGAATGGAAGTTCAGTCCCCAGAGGTGAAGTTTTATGCAGGGCCAAGGTCAATTATCCGTAATTTTTAGTTCTTAAATGAAGACTTTGCATCTCTCTAAGTGAAGTTTAGCTTATACTGCAGTTCTGAGCTCAAACCAAAAATTAATGAACAAAGCTTTTGTGACCTTTATTATTCCACACATCTGTCCAGATGCTTGTGCTGCTGCATTTCAGCTTTAGAGATCAAAATTCTATGAATCTCAATGTCATCAAAGTGTATTTTCAGCAGAACAGGGGACTTTTCATTCCCACCGGTTCAAAGGCTGAACTATTTCATAGTTTTGTTTCCAGTTCATCTAAATACTTAAAATTTTTCAAATAACTCCTTTCGCATTGCCTGGATCATCTTATTTTTCACTTGAAGAGCAGCCAGTTTCAGAAGACCCTGTACCCCTCAGCTCCCTTTGCTCTGGCTTTTCCCAACTCGGGCCCCGGTGTTGTTCCTACACACAGGACATTCCCACCACGTGGCTGCACACCGAGGTTGGAATCAGGCATGGGGTTCATACATCGGTAGATATAAGGTTACCGAGCCTTGTGTGAAAATGAAAGTGCTACAGAAACCTGAGCTCAAGGGCACTGCCTTGTGAAACATGAAATAAAAGATTCTAGGGAAGTGCTCTTAATTTATTTCAAGTGCCTTTGCCCACATCTTCATCCCCGATTTCTGTCCTTCCTCCCTTGTGGATGTTCAGAGATTTGTATCGCTTTCTTTATAGAATTCTTGCTGCATTTGTCTGAAGGCTTGAAGGGAAAGTCAAGAGAAGAATAAAGTCCTGGCCAAGCAGGGGCTGCATTTTCCCTGAGGAAGACTTGTCCTTTTACTGGCAGAGCTCATATTGATAAGAGAGAGGTGTGATTCTCACGTTTAATGAAATTCCTGTAACCTGAAGCATCCATTTAACATCTGCTGTGCAGTGAAGAGGCATTGAAGGTTATTCTGTGCTCTGTGTTTGGTTAAGAGGACCCGCTAGCAACCTCCCCTGGGTAGCAGAAAATCAGGATCTGAAAATGGTCCCAGTGCCTGGTTAGAAATTCAGCCCAGGCCAGCTGACTGAAACATTCCTGAGCACACGGAACGCCTGTTGTCCGATCGTGTAAGCAGTCCCACTTCCAGCTGTCAGGGGGCCGGTGTCCTATCGAAATAAATCAAGGCTGACAAACTGTAGTTTAGCAATAACAAGCACCCTGGGCTGGAACGGCATGATTGGCATCCGTGATAAATTTCTGTAATTACTGTTGACTCTAGGCAGACTTTAACTGCTTTAACGTATTGCTAGAGAGGGGAAGTTTTGATTAGTTTAAAAAGATGCATTGCACATAACTTTCAAGCGCTGGTAGACTCTTTTGGTGCCTTAAGACAGGTTACAGTCTCCTGGTAAAAATAACTCCTGTTGTTCTTTTGCCTGAACGTATTCTCTCTGTTGGGACAGAAATGATTGTTATTTCTATCATCTTGCTAATCCGTATGTAATTTTCCATCCGCCGCAATCACTCATCTCCCTTTTTCCCCTGTACGTACCTTGGCATTGCTGCTTTTGGACTGTAGCAGATCAGACGGCTCAGTGGAGAGCTGCCCAACTGGGTTTTGCTTCTGGTGACTGAGGCACTGGATGACAATGGGAGTTCAGTGAATGCATGCGCAGAGCAGCTGAGGTTAAGGCGGTGAAGGACTGATTTGGAATTTTGCATACTGGATATCCGGAAAAATGTCTGAACTGACAGGGTGGTGAAGCACTGGACCAGACTGCCCAGGGCAGGGGGGGAGTCTCCATCTATGGAGGGCTTCAAAGAACGTGTGGCCGTGGCACTTCAGGACATGGTTTAGCAGGCACGGTGGGGTTGGGCTGACAGTTGGACTGGATGAGCTTGGAGGGCTTTTCCAACCTTAATGATTCTATGATTTTTTCACAACACTCACAATATAAGTATTTTGTTTGTTTTTCCATCTTTCCATGCTGTCTCTTTCTCTGTTTCTGATGCCTATTTATGTCTCTGTCGACAGCATCTCTCTCTCTCTTTCTTTCTATTACTTTTCTTTCGTGAATGGTCACAAAGAACACGGTGTCTCACATAACTCATCCCTCGTATTCTTCCCTGGTCTACCAAACTAAGGTTAAATCTGGCGAAAGGTTTCCAGTCCATCTGTGACAGATAATCCAGGCTGGGTGGGACTTTGAGCAACCTGATCCAGCGGGAGGTGTCCCTGGCCGTGGCAGAGGGGTTGGAACTGGATGGGCTTTGAGGTCCCTTCCAACCCAAACCATTTCATGAATCTGATTTCATATGTGACATGTTCTCAGATCAATATGCAAAGTACATTGGGTCTATTCCCTACTGCCCTGCTGTTAATGGACATTTAGGTGTTTATTGTAGTTGTACTTCTTCATATACATCTTCATGCAGAGTTGTCTGTAGAGCAAGCCTCACCTTTAGTCCGCCTTTGCCTTATGTTCTGCTTTCCCTTTCTCTTCTCCATCTTCCTTGGTCTTCATCCATCATCCCACAGATATACCCTTCATCAGTACATCACGTCCTACCACAGGGTTTCATCCAAACTGTAAGGAAAGGGGCTGTAACACTGCCAGTCAAACAAAAAAACCAACCACCAGTGTGTGGAGGCAGCTGCCTGCTTGAAAACTGGTAGAGATTCAAGTTCGTGAAATCTAAAGCTGTGAACTATTAACATTCTGCTCAACAGCTGTCTAGAGGATGTCAAGTGCTGCTTGGGTTTTGTGTAGCTCACAAGGATGAGGGTAGATTTCATAAAATGTCAGTGGAAAAGGAGGGCGTTCTATACATATCCATGCAGAGAAAAATATAAACAAGCTTATGTAACCACAATATTTTTCTTGCGGGAAGAAAATGAGAGGCAAAAAAAGCAGGTAGGTTAGAAGCAAAGTTAGATTTCAAAAAATGCTACTGGAATATAGATTTTCCTAGCCGCGTTTCTGGAATTTTACTGAGCCTTTGGTACAATCTTAAGTTGTGCTCCTTTTATGTCCCAGTCACTACACTGTGCAGAAGTAAATTGAGTCCTGTTTCTACAAGCTCTGATTGAAAGGGACACGCATTCTTTTAACTGCCCACCTCTGAACACCCACAGCTGGAATAATATTAAATTAAACTTACAGTCTTGGCATAATTAATGTATAGAGCCTGCATAAATATTGCATTAGGCTTATTGATCTGGAAATTATTATTTAACCAGAGCTAAGCCTTTAGAGTAAGTCTACAACCAGCTATTTGCTGTCAGAAGAGGAATATCTGAGTTGTCACATCACTGTTTTATCTAGTCCCTGAGAATGATTCAGACCAAGAAGGCTCTACTTTCTGTATCATAATTCTATTAATTGTATTCATATGAGCCTCGAAGCTCTGTTCTTCTAATACATTCAAGTCTATATTAAGCAAAAGTTCTCACGTTGAAGAGTTTGCAAGAGCAGCGAGTTCTGTGATGGGAAGTTGGAGAAGGAATTAGAGGAAGAGGAGTGAAGAAAGAGTAGGAAGGAGGCACATTATCGTTCCCATTTTACAGATGGGCATAAGCAAGATACAGAGTTTTCATGTATTTACAGAATTGTTGTGATCTCTCTAGACGTGGGTTTGAACATCCACAGAACCTCCATGAAAAGCTACAGCCAAGGAATCTATTCCGCTGCCTCCAGAAGTCGTGTGCTATTGTAACTGGGGAGTAGGGAGTTGGATTCCCTTCATCTGCTTTCAAAGCCTGACGTCCGATTGTGCCTGCCTACAGTATCAATTTATCTTACACAGCTGTAAAAGTGATTAACAGTCATTAAGTCACAGAGAACACTAATTATATCTATTGCTCTCCTTTCTTTCACATATAAACATGAGTGTGTACACGTATATGTACGTTTTTATGAACAGTGCATCATGGTGTAGCTACATAATAACTGTTGCTGTCTAGCGACTGAATTATGCATCTTCAAACTCATTCTGTCACTTGGTTATGGAAGGAATGTATATTGTGTGTCCCCAAGGTGGTACAGTTGTATATGAGTTGTTTGCTGAGTCTCTGTTTACACCACAGATGGTTGAAGCAACACTGGGACAGAGCCTTGGCTGGCGACGGCCTTCATGGAGATATAAATGGTCCTAATACCCAGGATTTGTTGTTAACGGCATATCTAGAACACGCTTTGACTGCAAAAGAAATATATATCCATTTTAGAATATAGCCATGAGGAAATGGCGGAGTCTCGATGTAAATAAGGGCTTGTCGCTTTGCAGTATAGTACCAAATTGCTTTTAAAAGCACCGGCTTTGAATAAAATGTGCTGCAGCTGGTGCTTTCTGCAGAAGTTGGGTCTCGTTGATTGTGCTGGCCTGCCTGTGGCCCAAGATTCCTAAACATGGCTGAAAACTGACTCAAACTGTGTTACACATATTCTCAAGGCTAAGGAATCTTTCTTTTCTCAGCCCTGGCAACAGTCCTTACTGGAACCAGCGAGACAGGCAGGCAGAGCCTAATTGGCAGGAGAGCAAGTGAATGACATAATTGGCTGCAGCATATCATTATCTCGGTGTAGCAGCCGTGATGAACCCATTCACACAGGCCAGATGCAGCGTCCCCACAATATGCTGGGGCAGAAGGCGTGTGTTATCGGCGGGGCTCATTCGTGATGCTCCGTGTTGTCATCGCAGGGAGAAATGAGCATTGCCAAAATGCATGAAATCCATAAAATGTGCTTCCATGCAAAATGTAGCACAAGGAGAATTATAAAATTAGGAAGGACTCAGTGTAGCCTGGCTCAATAGATTGAATTTAAGAGTGGGAGTTGTCGGTTTCTGTCCTAGAGCAGCACCCAGTCTCAGGCAGTATTTCCACATAGAGTAGAATCATAGAATAGTTTGGGTTGGAAGGGACCTTAAAGATCATCCTGCCATGGGCAGGGACAGCTCCCACTGGATCAGGGGCTCCAAGCCCCATCCAACCTGGCCTTGAACCCCTCCAGGGATGGGGCAGCCACCCCTGCTCTGGGCAACCCATTCCAGTGCTTCACCACTCTCATCATAAAGAAATTCCTCCTTATGTCTAGTCTAAATCTGCCCTCTCCAGTTCATAGCCTTGCCCCTAGTCCTATCACCACAAGCCTTTGTGAACAGTCCCTCCCCAGCTTTCTTGTAGCCCCTTCAGGTACTGGAAGGTCACTAGAAGGTCTCCTTGGAATATTCTCTTCTCCAGACTGAACAACCCCAACTCTCTCAGCCTGTCAGCAAGCATCAGCTTGCTTTCCCTATAAATGAGTATAATTACTGGTATGTCTTGTCATTCAGTTATCAAGAAGCTGTGAGTTACAGAAGTGCTGTTGGATTCTGGAACTTCCATAGTAGAGAGGACGCAGAATTACTTTGAGGCTATTCTAGAGTGTATGTTTTCACTGGTTTGTTGTTGATCTCTATTTGACGAGGCACAGTTTTCAAAATGCAGGATTTTTTTGGATAGAATCCAACTACACTTTCATGTCTGTGTGTACTTCCTAGACGAAACCGTCTCTGAATCCAAAATACAGATCCAATAAATTTAGGAGACGAGACTATTTCCTACACTTCCAATTATAATCAGCTCTGGAGAGTGACTGGTAGGTAACAAATCACCTGCACAATCTTTAACCCCAATTACCAACTACTTGTGCTCATCCATAATTGTCTTCCTTGAAAACTCTTTCTTCCCGAGAAAGTAAATGATGAATTAAAATCGTGGCTGCCTGTAGACAGTTCCCAGGTGATGTATTGTTCGAAGGATCCAGGTTCCTAACATACAGGTATTAGCAATCTCTTCAGACATCACACAGTCCTGGGCTCCTCTCCCTCATGACTGTACCCCAGGAAGAATGAAAAAAACCTGCCATATGGAATTTTCAATGCAAATTCAGCTTAAATGACACACGAAAGAGAGTGATTGTGACAATTATCATTAAATTGACTGATCCGCACTAAATTGTGTTTGAGTAGTAGCCCTAATTGTGTATGAATGCGGCTGCAGGATTAACCAAGCCATGATATTTGTGAGTCATGGGTTATAAACTTTATATATGGTTAAGTGCAACATTCTTACTTGCTTTCTAGATTGTAGACTCATTGGTTTTGCTCAGCCAGTGTTTTCAAATGCTTCAGTGGAGTCATAAGGATTCAAAATCCATTCTTTGCTACCTATAGGAAAGCTGGGGAGGTGCTCTTTACCGGGGAATGCAGGGATAGGAGAAAGGGGAATGGTTTTCTGCTGGAAGAGGGGAGATTGAGATGAGATCTTGGGCAGAAATGTTTTGCTGTGAGGGTGGGGAGGCCCTGGCCCAGGGTGCCCAGAGCAGCGGTGGCTGCCCCATCCCTGGAGGGGTTCAAGGCCAGGTTGCATGGGGCTTGGAGCCCCTGATCCAGTGGGAGGTGTCCCTGCCCGTGGCAGGGGTAGGACTGGATGGGCTTGGAGGTCCCTTCCACCCCATGATTCTATGATTATGGAAGAAAACCTGGGTTGGAGATTCCGTCTGAGAACTGAGGGCTCTGGGTATCTCCAGCAGATACAGCCAGGCTCAACAATTGGCAGCAGGTGGCTGTGAATGGCTGCATCTCTGGTTTAATATTGGAAGGGAGAATGTGATAACGTGCGCTGGCACTGTTGGACCACATGATATGATAGCGAGCATCGAGTGCCACTGGTGGTGGTGGGGACAGATAGGAGAGAGGAAAGGGGGAGTTTCAGCTCTTATTGCTGTCCTACTGGCTACATCTGTGTGTAAGGTAACCACAGCAGACGTGGAGTCTGCGTAGAGATTTTATATATGTAATTTCATCTCGTGAAATGATGATGGCTGCACTAAAGACATCCAGATGATCTATGGAACTATGGCTTCAAATATAATAAAACAGAAAATAGAGTGGAAGTATATGGATTTTAGCAGAGATACAAAAGCAAGTGTTTTTGTGATTGATAGCTCTCTTGCAGGCATTGAACTGAATTGCTAGTAGCTTGGCGATGAATGAGCTCAGCCTACTTAAGAGGGAGCATTTAACATTGCTAATTTTCCTCTTCTGATCTGCTCACAGAAATACTGCAGTGTGAAAAACAACTCATATCTGCTTCCTAATCTCTGAATTGATTGTGTAAGTAGAGAGTCAGAAAGGACTGCGTGTTCTTTCAGGTGTGTTTGATATTCTCGTTGTGTCCTGCTTTATGGGCAGGGCGGCATGGCTGGCGGTTTACAGGAGACCTGATCTCTGTATCCCCACCACCTCCATAACTCTCCCCCTCTCTTCCTGGAAGCTGTTTTTCTTGTTATAGCGTTCTTTATGATCCATTCAAAAGCCTCATGGTGCTGGGATTGCCAGTGCTGCTCTTCAGAACCATTGCGGCGCGTAAAGGAACTGTGGGAGGTGCTGAGTGGGAGGGAGAGGAAAGGGGGGTACATCTTAGGCCCCTGTTATATATTTTTATTGGTATATTAGCATAAAAATTGAGACCAAGGAATGCCCTTGCAGATGGTAAATGGTTTTTATGCTGCTACATGGAGACTGGGACACTCAGAACGGTGCAGGAACACAAAAACCAGGATGATGGCATAAGTGCACGCAAGTAGGAGAAACAAAGCTTCTGGTTCATTTAATCCAAACGACGTTAGTCTGCTTTGTAGAGCAGTGAAATCAGCAAAACCCCTTCCTTTCTTCCTCACAACAATTTTGTGCTCAGCCACACAGTGGCCAAGAGCTTTTGTTTGAACTTAAGGAAAGGAAAATAACAAAATGTCATGCCAAATTCATCATGACTTAAATAAAAAAAAAAAAAAAGCCGGCAGGGGAGAAAGCCAGCTTGGTTGAATAGAGAGATCTTGAGGGATATCAAGAAGAAAAGAAATGTTTATGGCCTCTGGAAGAAGGGACAGGCCTCTTGGGTGGACTACAGGAGGGAAGTGAGATTGTGTAGGGAAAAAATCAGAAGGGCTAAGGCTCAGCTAGAAATTGGATTGGCCAAGTCAGTGAAAGATAACAAAAAATCTTTCTACAAATATATAAATAATAAAAGGCGGACTAGGGAGACCATACAGTCCCTATTGGACACAGAAGGGACAACAGTAACAGGGGATGAGGAAAAGGCTGAGGTACTTAATGCCTTCTTTGCCTCAGTCTTTAGTCGTAAGGAGGGTCGTTCCGCCTGTGTACAAACCCAGGAGCTAGAGGAGCAAAATGAGGCTCCCATGATCCAAGAGGAGGTGGTCAGAGCCTTGCTAGCCCGACTGGACAGTCACAAGTCTATGGGGCCGGACGGGATTCACCCTAGGGTACTGAAGGAGCTGGCGGATGTGCTGGCCAAACCCCTTTCCATCATCTTCCAACAGTCCTGGAAGACTGGGGAAGTCCCACTGGACTGGAGGCTGGCTGATGTTGTGCCCATCTACAAAAAGGGCCGCAGGGAGGACCCAGGAAACTACAGGCCTGTCAGTCTGACCTCAGTGCCAGGGAAAGTCATGGAACAGGTGATCTTGAGTGCTATCATGAAGCACATGCAAGAGAACCGGGTGATCAGGCCCAGTCAACATGGGTTCACAAAAGGCAGGTCTTGCCAGACTAACCTGATCGCCTTCTATGACAAAGTGACCCGGCTACTGGATGAGGGAAAGGCTGTGGATGTGGTCTTCCTGGACTTCAGCAAAGCCTTTGACACAGTTTCTCACAGCGTTCTGCTTGAGAAACTGTCAGCCTCTGGGCTGGACAGGCGCACACTCTCCTGGGTGGAAAACTGGTTGGATGGCCGGGCCCAGAGAGTGGTGGTAAATGGTGTGAAATCCAGCTGGAGGCCAGTGACAAGTGGGGTTCCCCAGGGCTCAGTGCTGGGTCCAGCCCTGTTCAATGTCTTCATCAATGACCTGGATGAAGGCATCGAATGCACCCTTAGCAAGTTTGCGGATGACACTAAGCTGGGTGGAAGTGTCGATCTGCTGGAGGGTCGGGAGGCTCTGCAAAGGGATCTGAACAGGCTGGACCGCTGGGCAGAGTCCAATGGCATGAGGTTTAACAAGGCCAAATGCCGGGTCCTGCACTTGGGGCACAACAACCCTATGCAGTGCTACAGACTGGGAGAAGTCTGTCTAGAAAGCTGCCTGGAGGAGAGGGACCTGGGGGTGTTGGTTGACAGCCGACTGAATATGAGCCAGCAGTGTGCCCAGGTGGCCAAGAAGGCCAATGGCATCTTGGCTTGTATCAGAAACGGCGTGACCAGCAGGTCCAGGGAGGTTATCCTCCCTCTGTACTCGGCACTGGTGAGACCGCTCCTCGAATACTGTGTTCAGTTCTGGGCCCCTCACCACAAGAAGGATGTTGAGGCTCTGGAGAGAGTACAGAGAAGAGCAACAAAGCTGGTGAAAGGGCTGGAGAACAGGCCTTATGAGGAGCGGCTGAGAGAGCTGGGGTTGTTTAGCCTGGAGAAGAGGAGGCTGAGGGGTGACCTCATTGCTCTCTACAACTACCTGAAAGGACGTTGTAGAGAGGAGGGTGCTGGCCTCTTCTCCCAAGTGACAGGGGACAGGACAAGAGGGAATGGCCTCAAGCTCCGACAGGGGAGGTTTAGGCTAGACGTTAGGAAAAAATTCTTTACAGAAAGGGTCATTGGGCACTGGAACAGGCTGCCCAGGGAGGTGGTTGAGTCACCTTCCCTGGAGGTGTTTAAGGCACGGGTGGACGAGGTGCTGAGGGATATGGTTTAGTGTTTGGTAGGAACGGTTGGACTCGGTGATCCGGTGGGTCTCTTCCAACCTGGTTATTCTGTGATTCTGTGATTCTGTGAAATTTCACAAACGATAATCAGGAGAAACTGCAGCGTTAGCTGGAGAAATGCAAATATTGCTCACTCAATGCCTGTGAGAGAGAACCTCAGGTATTCTCGAAGAGTAAGCAGATGTAATTGTGTTGAGTTCAGCTGAGTTCTGCTGACTTATATCAGCGGGAGATCTGGCCCTAAATACATAAAGAGTCATGGAATGATTTGGGTTGGACGGGACTTCAGAGCCCATGCAGTTCCAAACCCTTGCAGGGGGCACAATCCCAGGAACACCTCCCACTGGATCAGGTGTAACTTTGAAAATTAAAATCCCTGCATTTGAATACCTGGGAGCTAGGACGAGAGGAAACAGCCTCAAGTTGTTCCAGGGGAGGTTCAGAGTGGATATTAGGAAAAATTTCTTCCCTGACAGAGTGGCGAAGCCCTGGACCAGGCTGCCCCGGGCAGTGGTGGAGTCTCCATCCCTGGAGGGGTTCAAAGATTGTGCAGATGTGGCACCTGGGGACATGGTTTAGCAGGCACAGTGGGGCTGGGCTGACGGTAGGACTAGATGAGCTTAGAGGGCTTTTCCAACCTTAACAATTCTATGATTCTATAATAAAATGTACAATAGAGAGAGGGAGTTAGTCCAAAGAGCTCACAGCTTATTCTTTCATTGTGACTGAAAATGTGTGTCTTTCAGCATACAGAATGTGCTATGCTTTTATATGAGTAGAAAATTAATGTTGAACATCTATTGAAGATTTGGAGTACTGTAAAAAAATAAATACATGACAACCAAGGGATGCAGATTGCCAATCTGCCTGCAGGAAGAGAACAACACTGGTAACGCCAAGTTTGCAAAGGAGGAGCTCAGGAAATCTCCTTTAAACTCAAAGCATCTGTTGTAACATTAGTGGTGTTTTATCAGATAATAGAAAAGGTGTCTGCAGCTCACTGAAACCCAAACATTAAGATTATTGCACATTTTATTGGCCTTTCCTGAGCTCTGAAAGTTGAAATTCATCTGCCTCCAACCTTTTCCACCTGAGTCTGTTTCCTCCATAAGTAAAGAGCGAGCTGAAATTACAGGGAGCTGTTAAGGAATGAATTGACTTGCTTTCTTCTTTCAAAACTGATATTAAAATATATGAGGCACAATTGTCAAACTCCGAAATTGCAGGGTGATTCATCGGGAATGAATGGCCAGCTTGCGAGTCTTTCTGCTTCCTTACATTCCTGATTTTTAATACTCCCTGAAATGGAAGGCATTTGCTTGCCATCAACAAGAAAATAGAAATGAGGAGGGGGTGAAGGGAAGGCACCATCTCTGCCCAGCTGCTCGGCGCATATTGCAGATAATGCCAGTCACCAAAGCAGGCTGGAAACGCTCGATGTTTCAGTAAACAGCTTGTAAATGAAAACACAGAGGAATTGCCCCCACCCCCCATTTCATCCTTCCCCTTTTCTAAAAGATACACGTCAGGCAGGGCTGTGTTTGACAGTGTCACAGCCCAGCATCCAGGAGCGAAATCTAAACCCAAATTGATTTGTACATTCAAGGGTGAATTTTCACTCGGGTTTGCTGAGCTACATCAGTGAAGCATGTCTATTTAATTTGCAGCATAAAAAAGGATAAGTGCCGTGCCAGCTTTGTGAATTTTGTTGGTTCTACATGGGTAGCAAGGCCTAGAGGTATCATATAAACCAGGGCCTTGATCCCAGGATTCAGCATGGATGAGCTCCCTACCTTCTGATACCACCGAGTGAAGGTATTAAATGCGAGGGCAATAAATGTAATGTTAGAAGCATCTTCCAAATTGGAAAATTCCTTGAAAAATTCCAAAATATCAACAGCCCCTTTGTTGCGTTGTTTAGCATTTGACAATGGTTTCCTTTGCTGGGAGCTTTCTCACCTTTTAACACTCTTAATTACATCTCCCCGTTCTTTGTTTCAAGCGTGAGATGGTGCTGTACTGAGCTACAGGTGTTCTAGCACAGGCAACCAAGTGGAGTCTGTTGAACAAGCCTTAAAAGCTTCTCTGCCCATTTACCTACTCTTTTCGTTTAAGTCTTTCCTTTGTGATATTTGCTGCACCTTTTGCTCATTTCAGCTCACTAGTTAAGGTGCCATCGAGTTTGGAGTGTTTATTTTTATCTCTTACAGCACCGTTCCCACTTCTTTTGATGAAGGGTTTACTCCTCTGTTTTCTTGTGCTATTTCCCTGGTTTTGAGGAATTCCGTGTCTTGACCCATTTTGTTTCTTTCCTGTGATTCCACATACTCTCAGTTATCTTGAACTTTGATTTTCTTACCTCATACGCCTTTTATTGTGACATCTATTATAGTGTCAAACATGAAAGACCATGTCACGTTAAGGTCGACTACCATGGTGTAACTTGTAGTTGGAAGTCTTGAAGTGCCTGATGTCTTTTCTTCAAATGCAGTTTGAAGCAGTGACTGCACATCTCGTAACATCACTTTTTGTAATGCTCTCAGCATTGTCTTTCTGGAGTTTGATGTTTAGTGTCACCACAGTAATCACTTCCAGTATCAGTTATTTCCTATCTTCTGACGTTTGGAAGGGTTGGTCTAAATGTTCTTCTGGAATAAGTAAGATCACTCTGGCTGCTGGTGAGTCCATGTGGAGAAGCCCAGATTCTTGTATGAGTGGCTTCTCCTGGAATGCTGTACCACGCTGTGAACCCAGAAGCAGTTCTAATCCTATTTGCCTCATTTGGATGTTGTTCCCTTCTCATCCGAGTGTTACGCGCACTAATATTGGAGACAGCAACCACCACTGTGTAACACACAGCAGCTTGAGCACACTATCCGTGTTTGTAGGCTTTTATAGAACTGATCTTTGATCTCGTCAATGTAGTTGCCTGCTGGCAAAAACATCATCATCTCATGTTTAAAACCTCACTTAGAGAAATTGTCTGTGAATAGGCTGCTAGACTGAGTGATAGGGGTTTTTTCCTGTTTTGAACTCCTTAATTCATACTCTTCCCTTCCAGTGGTAAGGACCTTGCATTCTGAGAATGTTATTGCTCCCCTCCCAGTGCTGTTTCATCCATTCCAGGTTCCCCACAAATGTACCTTCAAAGTATTTCATGGTAATGCGTAGCCAAAATTTTTTTATCCTTTGTGCACCTTCCATAGTCACCATTGTTGGTCTGATGGTTCAACAACAAACTTCCATAATTTCTTGTGTTTAATCAGAAGCTCTAGTCTTTGCTTTCTGGTTACTTTTATCAAGACACATCACATTTATCCAGACAGGTTCCATTACTGTGGCACGACGTCTGTCAGAACAGGAACACACCTCACTGTGTCCCTACAGCTTGAAGGATTCCCGAGGTCGGTTTTCCTCCTGTCAGCCTGCAGAGCTCCAGAACTCCTGAACGGCTTTTCTTCTGGTTCCTGTTCTCTGTTTCACATTGCTTGGGCTGTCCTACCAGTCACGTAGAATCGATGTGGCACCTTCCCACAGCAAGGAAAGCTGCTAACAGAAAAAATAAGAAAAGCACGATTACCAAGGACTCATCCCTCTTCTGACAGCTACTGAAGCGCTTTAGTTAGGGATGTAGGTTTAAACTGTAGTCAATAGAGGGAATAACTCAGACCATTTAACATCAGAATCGTCCTCTGAAGATCCTGTTTTGCTCCGTCGCCTCAGAGCAGAGGTCTGCTCTCCCTCTCCAGTGACAACGAAGATCATCCAGGTCATTGTGGCACTTTGGGGCACTCCTGGGTATCCAATACCGAGCAGAAAGAATCAGGTACAAGTGCTCAGAGTTTCTTTTTGAGGGTGGGGAAAAAAAGACTGGCTGAAACAGAAGATCTGCTATCACTCTGTCTGCTAGATCTTTTCCCAGGCAAAGAGCAGGCAAGCAGAGTTAAATCCATCTTTACACAGACTAGTCAATCTCCTCTATGTTATTGTGCCTGTAACCATCAGTGCAGACTAATCTCAACTCCCACCGTTCTTCTGAAGCTTAAGTCTGTTTATTAAAACACTTTATAGTTCTTTGTGTGACTGCATTGTTGTCATAAGTATGTAGATCCTGTCCTAGTGTTTTGCTTGCAGTCTGCATCCTTGTAGAACCAGCGTCAGTGATGTTTCTTCATCTATTGTTCTTTATCCTGTCAGGTTTTGACAAGATGAACAATTTATTTACTGCTTTTACAAACAGAGGAGGTGGGGATCAAATATTATTTTTTTTAAATTGCTTATCACCTTTCAATTTGCGGTTGAAGATGTTCTGTGATTGGACTTTGTAACCAAACGAAGAAGACAAAGCAAAAATGTAGCTCGATATAATCTGAAGGTACTTAAAAAAAACAGCAAATAAGCAAACAACCCCCCCAAAACCAACTTCCTAAAGCATGTTGCCATGTAATATTTAGCATAACTCATCTCTGCAATCAATATCTTTAATTTCTGATTTCCCTACAGACAAAATGGTTTGGGTTGGACTTTGTGGTAAAGTAGAAGTCCTGCAAAAGCTGTAAAAGCCTGGATACTGGATAAGGTTGTCAAGGTGCAGAGAGCATCAGGCAGTGCATGCAGTAACTTGGTGATTCAGTCTGTGTGTGCCCAGCAGGGTCTGTGTTCCTGGCTAGGGACAGAATTCGATGGTTTGAAAACACGTTTGAATGATTGCACCATCCCTCTTGGAACGCTGCTTCCTGGTGTGGGAATTCCCCAGGAATAACCATTCATTTTTTTATTTAAAAACCTTCATGTTTTCACTTAAAAGTACCTGTATCAGGGGTGCTGAGAATCACTTTTTTACTGAATACTGGGGCAGCTCTGAAGGACTGCGCCAAATTGTAACCCTGTGCGTCAGAAATTGTCTCCTATTGCAGTAATTTCTAAATACCTTATAGAGGCAAAATGATCTCTTTTTTTGCTGATAAGTTCTTTTTTTGGTTTAAAAAGAAATCAAAATCATCCTATGTGTTTTTATAGCTTTTCGCTTTACACAAGCTTCAGTCTTCGAGGTGAGGGGGTTCAAAAAGCCTTGCTACGCTCCCACTTGTCCTTGATTGGAACTGGATGATCTGTAAGGTCCCTCCAAAGCCAAACCCCTCAAGGCCAGGTTGGATGGGGCTTGGAGCCCCTGATCCAGCGGGAGGTGTCCCTGCCCATGGCAGGGGTGGAACTGGATGGGCTTTGAGGCCCCTTCCAACCCAAACCGTTCCATGATTCTCTGATTTCACTGTTGTGGGACTCTTCAGAGTTTTCTCTGGTCAGTTCTGATGCTGAAGTGGAGGAAATATTGCTAGGAGAACCCTGCCTTAGGTTGACCATTTACCATAAGAGCTGCAACATTCCTATAGGAATCAATGCCCTATTTCAGCTGAACTTTCTATCTTGCGCGCTGCCTGCAGCATCTCCTTTGTTCTCAGTTATTCTGACACTCGCCCGTGCAAAGAAGTCCAAACGTGGTTGGCTGCAGCCCTGCCTCACAGTCGTTCAGACTGGGAGAACTGGAACATTGGGAGCGTGGATTTCAGCGTGCAATTAAATTATTGCTGTTCATGGGCATCACTCACAGCTAAATTGTTTGCCTGGTGACAGAGAGGCTGATTGTCTGCCTCTCTGAATTATATTCAAATACCATCGTCTTGCGACTCGAGGGACCCGTTGGTGCACTTACAAGCTCTTTAGGGCTTTGGTGAGGCTTAATAAAAGACGATGGATTTGAACTGGCATCTCGTGCAGCAAGGCTGGTGTTGTAGATGCCAAATTAAAACTGAACCCTTTTCCTGTGTGAGAATCATATGAAACTTAACTGAGAACAAATATTCTGCAGTGAAATAGGAAGTAGAGTGATTTATTAGGAATAAAATTTTCTACCTGCATTTATAATGTGTTTTACAAGACTCTTCAGAAGGGTGAAATCTTAAAAAGCCCCAGGTTTCTTCAAGCAAAAACCTCATTATGAAACTTTATGAAAACATGATTGCAGTGGGAAGTGAGGCAGGAGAAATGAGGGAAGAGAAGAACGGTAATGACTGAAAAAGCATGAAAATGTGCTTTCTGTAAACAGAATCAGTTTGTTCAGAGAAAAAATAAATTGTTAGTTCAGGCTGGGGAAGTTTGACGGCTGAAATGCTGCAGTGACATGGAAGAGTTGTTGTACGGAGAAATACTGGTCGTCTTATCATAATATTGTTCCTTTAATGGTAGAAGAAAGCAATTTTTTCTGGGGCTGGTTTCCATTGTTACGTGTCAGCTTCGATCCTACCAAATTATATAGGATCTCTCCTGCGAGAGTTGTTTTGTTTCTGTCACCCGCGCCTCTGCAAGGTGCAGCAGATCCGTGCACACAACAAGGTACTGGAAGCAAGAACCTGCCTCTTCATCACTTTGTATCTTCCGTGTTTGTCTTCACCAGTGCTGGCTACAGGCAAATACCCCTTGCCCTCAAATAATTCCCTGAAAACCCTTATTGAGTTAGAATGGCAGTATTTTAAACCCAGTGTTCATACTTTCTAGTCTGGCAATCGGAAAATGCAAGCTGAATGTCCAGCCTGCCTCCCTTGGTCATTGTGACACTGGGCGAGACAGTTCTGTTCTTTAAAGATCTCTTCCTTCTGTGTATCTGAACATAATTTCTTCTCTCATCAGCTTTCCATCATGTCTCCTGGGATGGCAAACTCCTCGAACGCAGGCGTTGTCCCCTACCAGGTGTTCGTATCGTGTTTCGAATGCGACATTATGGGATTTGGCCCAAGTTGGGGCTTCAAAATAAATGTCATTATATCCAAGTAAAGGGTTTTATAGCAGCTATTTCCTGAGTTGAGTGGATACGTCCTTTCCAGAGCTACCTGGATGAGGCAAAGGCATTAAAGTGCTGGGGGTTGCTGGCTCCCTCCCCGAGACCAGCACTCACTGAGGTGGGAGCGCCCAAAGCCATCGAAATGAGATAAAACCACTTTCATCAGCTCTTGATGTTATTTTGTGTGACCCTGAAGTAGGTGAAGAGGGCTTAATGCATTTTGTGCTGTCAGTTCAGGTATGAAGATAAGAACAAGCACTGCCTTAAGCCATCCAAAGTGTTTGCAAAACAAACATTTCCACGACCTGGGAAAGAGAAAAATGCCATGGAATTCTGAAGAGGAACCAGGCAGTAAAATCTGCTGCTCAGTCCGCAACCGTGGTTCAAACAGGAATGGGGCTGCCTTTCTTGCATTCGGAATATCGCCTTTCATAGCTTACGTTCCTGAAATAATATCCCAATTAGGAAGGTGTCTGTGCTGCAGGGAAATATTCCCCTCTTGGAGCACCCACAGAGTCTCTCTGCCTGCTCAGAGTAAT
Organism: Phaenicophaeus curvirostris; assembly: GCF_032191515.1. Taxonomy (NCBI): domain Eukaryota; kingdom Metazoa; phylum Chordata; class Aves; order Cuculiformes; family Cuculidae; genus Phaenicophaeus; species Phaenicophaeus curvirostris. The sequence continues at coordinate 1,306,792 of NC_091418.1, read as the reverse complement.
GAAGAAAACACAGGGAAAGGGCAAGGGAAAATGTATAATTTCTAATAACTTTGTGAAGCTGCTCTTAAAGCTGGAACAGGGCAAGCCCAAGGGCAGCTGCTCAGTGAGTCAGTAAATAAGATTAATTAATAAAATATCTTATGGAAAATTCTGCATTGCAATTGCAGCTGCAAAAGCTCTTAAATGTCTGCATGCTGTTATTAAATATTAGAGAAAAGAACTGGGGAGTGGATGTTATTCTGTCCTCCAGACTATCATTTTGTGTGAGCGCAGGTCAGATCCCTTTGGATTTCTAAATAAATCTGGGCTCTTGACAAAACAGCACGAGAAGCCTCGCTGAGTTCTTGGGTGCAATCTGCACAGCGGATTTTATCTGGTGCAGCCATAGGTTTCTGGAAGGATTACTTCACTTCATCGTAACTATTTTCTGCAAGCATTTTAATCAGCTGCTAATCCTCAGCTCTTCTTTCACATTAGATAATTAAATCAAGATTATTGTTATAAAATGGTCCCTCAAAACCAGCAACACTTATGAAGGTGTGTGAGAATGGCTGTGAGATGTCATAAACGAGATCTTTTCCTTTTGGAAATTCTGCTGTGTCTTTCATTGAATGTTATTACGACAGAGTATGTATGAAATCGTAGAGTCATGGAATGGTTTGGGGTGGAAGGGACCTCGAGACCCATCCAGTCCCACCTCCCACTGGATCAGGGGCTCCAAGCCCCATCCAACCTGGCCTTGAACCCCTCCAGGGATGGGGCAGCCACCCCTGCTCTGGGCAGCCTGGGCCAGGGCCTCCCCACCCTCACAGCAAAACATTTCTGCCTAAGATCTCATCTTAATCTCCCCTTCTTGCAGCTCAAAACCATCCCCCCTCATCTTATCCCTAATCAGGAGCCCTCCCTAGCTTAAAACCATTCTTTCAGCTTAAAACATGACCCTTTTCTTCCTTCATGACTCGGAAACTGCATTGCTAGGGAATCACTTTTTGGATGAATTGTGGAACAACATGGGATTGTTGTGAATCTCTTAAGGAGAAGATGAAGGAGGAGGTAAAAAGGAGGAAAAAGAAACTATATCTGAAAGCATTAGGTCTGTGTGACAGGGTGTTACCATGGCAGAACAGTGAATGGAAATGCTGTAATTGTTTTCTTAAGTAGAGCACAATCAAAGGTCAGCAGAAGGGAAGTAAATGTATGAGCCTGATCCTCTGAAAGATGGCAAAGCTCTAGGGGGACAATGACTTGTTAAACAGATGAATAGTTTCTTGAAATTGTTCTGTCAGTACTTTTCCTGGCAGCTCAGAACAGGAGGGTTTTTGCAACCATCTCAAGGTTCGGAACATTTTGGCACCTTGAATTAAACGTGGTTCTCATGAGCAAAAAGCAGCTTGAATAGCTGGAACTCAAAGGAAAAAGCCAAGAACTCTTCAGATCCATGGAGTGCCAAAACACAGAGTGTCTAATAGGGATAGGCTGGAAAAGCTGTACGGGGTGAGGTTGCTGAATGAACCCATTCAGCAAAAAACATAGGAAGAGTTGAGAGGAATATTGGAGTAGTCTGTATGAACAAAAACCTGGAAAGTTGCATAGGAGAAAGCTGCAGAGTAACACATCTGAGACAGGGATTCCTGAGGATTGCAGAGGCTGTAAGGTACCTTGGGGAAATCTGTGGTTTCGGTTTGTTTATATGGATGAGTGTGCGGCGCTGTATGGATTTTGGCTGAAAGGCATCGTGAGCTGTGTTCCTGAGGAAGGGAAAACTCCGGGTTTCTGGTAGGCTGTTCTCACCTTTTATCATTTTAGCTCTGTGTTCTCATTGTTATTCATAAAGGCAGTTAATAAATTTAATGGCTTTGATAGTAGTAGGTCAGCTTTCAAGTATATTTTTGATAAATGAAGATACTGATCAAAAATAGCAATAAGCAAATTATGCAGCCAGAATTAAGTATGCGTTGAATCCCCATAGGCGTAGCTGAAAGAGCTTGTTAGATACAATTGTGTTTATGTTCCACTTGTTCTTCCCTCAAGTTTTGTTACTGTAGATAATAGCAATAAAATCACTTTCCCTCGTGTGATTGATCTGCCTTGTGGCTTCTGCAGTCACCGAAACCTGTTTGTGGTGTTTGCCCCGATCGCAGTTGAGGTACATTGGAAAACCTTGTACCTGTGGGACACACGTGCACCGCACAGTGCCGGCAAAAGTAAATCATCTTTTCGTATTTGCACATCCCTAAACTTCAGGTGACGTTCACATCTTGGGTCAGAGGTGGATCAGATCAGGTATCTTTGCCAGGTCTGAAAGGCTACTGAATTCTGATCCCATGTTCGGTGCTTGGTGGTTAAATCAGGAAACAGCAAGGAAGCAGAGTCTGAAACATCTGAGTCCCTGCTAGCACTGGAATAAGGCTCTTGCATCATTTAGGTCATTTTAAATATCTTCCCTTTTAACTATTCTGGGCTGTTTACTCTGTAGCAACACCATGACTGGAATCAAAGCCTGAATCCCTCTTCAGTGATTTATATACAAAACCATCCCACTATTTCTCAAGTATTTGTCTACTGTTTCTTAGGAGAACTTTGTGATATCAGCAGGAGTTAAGTTTTAATTAAATATTCCAATATTTCTGTGCACTAAGCCACTCTCCTGTCAGCATTAATGCCCACTTACTGGCTGTAGCAGCCACCAATATCCACGGTTTAAATCTATAAATGAAGCAGTTCTGCGCTAGCTGAGAGTAGGTGGTGTGTAAGTAAAACAAAGTAATGAATTAAGCGGTACAAAAAACAACTGTTTCCAGCATTAATGTTCAATGTAGGAGTCTCCCAAAGCATATCAAGTGAAGCTCATCAGGGAAATTCTACCAAGCCTTGACTCCTTGAATACGAGAGATTATTCTGTGTAAACCATCTGAAAAGTATCGCAGTGTAATTAGTTGTTCTCAGTTGTAGGAAGCCGCTTGCCGATTCCTCGTGGATTTCATTTATAATTTGCCTCAGGAGTGTGGAAGCTGCTGCAAAACCTGTTTAGAGAGAATTCTACAGAGGTAAGACTATGAATATCCAGTAAGGTTAAGCAGTGTTGGTCGAGCTGCCAGAGCCACTCTTGGGCTGAAACATGAAGCAATGGAACTCCCTTCTGTTGGGGTTGTTTGAAGACCACTTTCTGTGGTCTCTGTGTACAGAACTGTCGTGGTCCGAATGGATGTTTCATTTGTTATTGTTCTGGGGTTCAACTATTAATAGGTTTATCTAATGAAATTCTTCATAAGGTGCACTGAGAACAGTTACTTATTAAAATTCTGTGTCCTTCCTTTTGAAGTGCATGACTTATTAAAAGTGCAATCATTCAAGGGGAAATGACACGTTGGGAGTTGTATTTATTTATACACAGAGAACTAAAGACTTCTGGTGGCAGTGGAAACTTTTCCATTCATCTCAATGACTTTTGCATTAGACCTGTAAAGTACAACAAGAGGCGACTTCCAACCCTCTGATATTATTTTCATGTACAAGAGTTTGTTTAGAGGTTCAGAGTATTTGCCTTCTTTTCCATTCAGCAGGAAATGTGCTACACAACGGCTTTGGCAAGATACTGTGAGACAAAAACTTAGCGTGAAACAAAAAAGGCTGGAGTTGGTGTTTTTAAAGGTGGAAGAGGAATTTTGGAATGCAGATACTACTGTAATTTAATTTATTTGCATCTGGAACTCTTCCAGGTTTTAATATCTTTTGGTAAACCCTGTCCATCCTGAAGCAGGTATGTGATGGGAGTCTGTTTGGACTTCGATGCTGCTGCTGCTGATTTAAATTCTAGGTTTGCAGAAGAGGATGTTTAAAGGATTACCTGGTCCTCACACCCTCTTTTTCTTCCCCTCGCTGCTCTGGCTAGGCAGTTTCTCAGGCAGAGAAACCCTTTGTGCAATAGAACCGCATCCTGGGCTTAGCTGGGGATGACAAATGATGAACCTGCTTGCTGGGATGCTAAAAACATGAGGTTTTGGTATGTGCAGTCCTGGCTCTGCAGGAGGCAGCTGGACCCCTGCCTCGGAAACATGTGAGTGTGTGAGGAAATGGTGAAAGCAGTGAAATGAATTGAGTTCAGATTCCCGTCTCTTGGATACGATTAGATGCTCATTTCCTTTTCTTCCTCTTACCCATGGACAATTTTGGACGTGCTGGCCATTGTGTTTATTACTGAGGCATAAGATTTTATCCTGATTCTGTCGCTTTTATACCTGACTATTTTTCACCCCCTTTTCACATGGAGCGATATTTCAACTGACATGCCAAGTTATGCAATGATATACGTAAAATCTCCTTGGTGATATTTTGCAAAGGGGAAAAAATAAAGCTGTCAGGGAAGGGATCTTCAGAAATACAAGCTTTATCCTGGCTGAGTTACTTCACTTTATATCCCAGTGTAAATCTTGCACTACTTGAGAGTAGGAAGACTTATCTCTCTCGTATTCACAAATCCAAAATTGAATCTATTGTTTTCTTCTGTGATGAGCAACACAAATATTACAACTGGTGGGGTTGCCTTGCATCAGCCAGGACTGTCAGATCTGGGAGCAGATAAGGGTTTTTAGATAGATGTTACCTCTGGGAAATCTCCACTTTTTCATTACATTTCCGGACTAACTGTCCTCCCCTTTTGCTCATTTCTAGAGGGAATGATAACACCTCTCTTTCATTAATGAGTCTTCTTTTATCTAAATTATTTAAATACAAGGCAGGGTCCCTGCTCGTTCTGCGATATAGGCAGCCCTGTACCCAGATACTAAGGACACTTCTAAATGGGATTTAATAATATAGTAGGACATTTAGCATATATTAATTAAATACCAGCAGATGGTAAGGAGAGCCCTCACTGAGAGTGAATAAGTAGAGAGAAATATAACTGCCGTGTAATTAAGCCAAACCTGCTGAAACAATGAAGGTGCAATTACTTTTTTATTAACACACTACACTTGCATGGAATGCTGAGGAACTTAATTACTACCTAACTTCAATTACGTTTGGCTCTGGAGATGGTTCAGGTAAGAAAGTTCTGAATCCAAAGATCTGCGGAGTGCAAAGATGTCGGGATCTGTTGTTTCTTGCTGTCTAAATTACCTGGATAGCTGCGCTTTTAACAGTCATAGATGGACTAGGTTGGAAGGGACCTTAAAGCTAATCCAGTTCCAAATAGTCCAATTGTGTCAACATATTAAGAGGATTTGTAAAGCCTGCCTTTCCGTCCTTCCCTTTGTCTGTCTCCTAAACCACAACCACCTGAAACCTCTCAGTCTAACACTGCCTGGTCATAATTCCATCTGAGCTTAGACATTCTGTGTTACGCTGGCCTCTGAGGTTCCCAAATTCCTGTAACTAGTGGCAAGTCTGGAGTGGGACATGATGGGAGACAATTTCTAAGTGTCACTGATACTAGAAACTGTGCAAGAGTAGAGCTCTGGCGTGGGTGTAGGGTAGAAGGTGAGTTCTGTGCACAACTCAGGTGGCTGGAGGGGGCCTCTCATAGTCGATCTGAACAGCTGTGTAAAATCTACAAGATCTAAATCTCTTGAATACCATCAGCATAGCAAGAAATGGATGATATCACGGCAGCAACAGATTTTGTAGTTTTGCCAGGCCAAATAAAGAGTGAGCTCTCTCCTATCTCGTCAGAGCAAAGGTGTCTTCAAGCTCCTGTCCCGTGTGTCCTCAAAGCCCTTTCTTGGGTGTTCCATATTATAATTAAAACATAAATAGATACGTGATAACATCTTATTAAGATGGAAATTCAACTCTCACAAAGAACGCTGTAAAACCACTGGAGATCCCCGAGTACTTTGTTTTTTTCACCCCATTTTAGAGGCAGCATTATATAAGCAGATGCATCTACGCCTGGAGACAGATACGGGCGAGTACTTGCACACCAGAAAGTCACTTGTCAAGCGTCCGTGAGTGTTGGGACGGATGTTTGTGGCTGCTTCTCACTGGGTCATTAGGTGGGAAAACTGACAATTCCACCAGCTGGCTGAGCTGTATCCCCCCGAGACACGAGCGCTTATATAAAAATAAATAAAACCTTAATCCTGAGGATTTTTCAGGAGAAATGTCTGCATTTGCACATTTTTCCAGGGAAGAACAATAGTTGGTTCCAGAAGCAGCTCCGTTAACTTCTGTTGGCAGAGTCCCTGTTATATTCAACCTGACATAAAATGCTAAGAACTGGACAAGAATGACATTTAAATGCCTGGAATCGACAGAGCTACCTCGAGGTGGGGGACTGTTGGATTTTCTTTCTAAATAATAATGTAAAGATACATTTGCCATTCAGTTCTGCTACCTTAAAGTACCTTGTTTGCCATTTTACTGTGATGAGTGAACCCGTAACAAGGTCATTAGCTTTGAGGGATTTTCTGCTGGGATTGTGGAGAATGGTTTATTCTAAATAGACGGGGAAAGGGAAAAAAATACAGGTAAATAAAAACAACACTGTGGTAACTGTGAAAGATTTAATTTGCACGATGGAATTGTCCAAAAATAATCCTCCTTCAAGGATACAACAGTCATTCAAATAAACAATTCCAGCCACACCAAAATAACTAGAAGTATAAGTAATGGGGCCTCTTTGTGTGTTTATAGAATCATAGAATAACCATTGGGTCTTTTCCAACCTTCTTTCAAACTTGCATGTGTGTTTGAGAGAGAAAATCTGGCAGCGATGCAGTGGTGGGTGACCCTGCCTGGATGCCTGGTGCCCACCAGACACTCCATCCCTGCCCCTTCCTCAGCTGGACTGGGGAGAGAAAATATATGAAAGGCTCGTGGGTTTGGATAAGGGCAGGGAGGTCATCTGGCAGTTACCGAAACAGGCAAAACTTTACTCCTAAGTCCTCTCCCTCCTCTCCCAGAGCAGCACAGGGGGACAGAGAATCAGTTCCTCACACACCCTTTCTGCTGCTCCTTCCTCCTCAGGGGGAAGACTCCTTATGCCTTTCGGCTGCTCCAGTGTGGGGGCTGCACTTGATAAGTGTTAAGTGGTGTTTAAGTCATACTAATCCTCTGCACACACCTAAAGCTTATTCCTATTTACAGGCTCTTTTCTAGCTTAACTTCTGTAAGGATTCTGGGAAAGCTTTGTCCTTTTTGCCTAAGAGTCATTCAGCAGGTTTACAAACTCATCAGCTGAAGTATTAATAACCTCTTCTTTAGCTCTTCCTTCCCTAAAAAGCCCTGGTGGAGATGTTAAATCACATTTTCTGACAGAAGATAGCGTTTTGGCTGCTGTTGCTCCTCTGTATTTGGATCACAAGTGTGAAATGGAATGCCTGGGAGTGCTGCTCTGAAAGGATCGAAGTCCTTTTATCCGGATGAGTGCACAAGGTTATGCGACACAGCTCCAGGCTGAGGACCAGCCACACTCTAACTAGGGAGTGGCAGGGGCTGAAATGTCACTGCTCCATCTGGCTATTGGAGAGCGTTCGGAATAACCGGGTAGTGAAGAGCACTGGTGCTCTTAAAAATTATTACTGTGTCTCCTCTTTCACCCAGGGAGGTTTTTACATGTCAGAGAACAATGCTTAACTCTTCTTTTGCTCTTAACCCTTCTTTTCTTCCAACACTACGTTCGAAGAAGGTAAATCCTGGAAGCAGCCTTCTGCCCTATGAACTCGGTGGTCCGAAGCCATCAGTAGCTGGATGTGGTTCTTGATCCAGGGAGAGGCCAGGGGAACGTTAGAAGGTTTCATTCCACGTGTGCTGCAGGGCTCTCACCCTTTGCTCTGTCACATAAGCCTCTGAGCTCTGACACCTGACTAGAAACAATTTGGTCTTTCTTTAACTTGCAACAGGCTAGACAAAAAGTTAAAAAAATAGATATAAGACAAGTATAAGCCAGTAACTGGACAGCAGTGTGAATTCCATTTTAAACCTGTGTGGATGCTGTGACGACCACGCTTTATAGTGGTTCTGTGCATCTCTATTAATGTCGGTACAGCTCGGCCCTGACAGACACTGACAGCAAAATATTGCAGTGTGGAGATCAAGTGAACGCTCTAGAGATGATGCTTGAGACAGCTTTGTCAACTTATCATCAGTGTTAAGTGCAGACCAAAGCAAGGAGTTGTTTCAGCCTAGTTGGCTGGGTATCATGCTAATTGCACTATTTAGTAAGTTATTATCAATGAAGACCGAGAGAAATTTGAATATATTTATTTGTTACATATAGCACAGGACACAAATCTTCTATTTAATACACAAATACGTTGCACCTTATCTCTCAGTTCGCAGGGGATTTGTTTAATGACGACTCTGGCTGATATGAGCAGTCTCTTAAATTGAAAAATTGCAACTCATTCCCCCACAACTTTGATACAAGTCTTATCAGCATGAGGAAATGACAAAAACATATCTCTTCTCCAAGACACTGTAAGGATTAACTGAACAGCAAAAGAGACTTCATTTTGTGTCTCAGAAATGAGAATAATAGGTAAAAAGCTTTGTGCTTTATTGAAAGCCTGGGTGTAGATGTAGGGGTTGATGTTATACTCGGGTTTACCCCTACTTATCAGCAAGGCTACGCAAGCTTTTCACTGCTGCTCTGACTTAACCTGGTGCAGCAATTCTCAAGGTGTGAAAAGTGTGAAAAGAAAAGGAATGTAAAGGAAGAAGATTGAAGTATTTGTTGTGTGGTCTGGAGCCAAGATCTGTCGTCTTCAAACGCTCATTAAATCTTGGCAGTGGGCTTATAATTTCTGATACAGCTGAAGAGTTTCTGCAGTCAACAAACTGACTGCAAACTCAGAACAAAAATGGGGTTTTAACCTCAAAAGAGCTTACAGTAGGTGTAAGGCAGCTGATAACAGCTGGATACAGATGTGAGATAAGAGGACAACTGGATGGTGCTCTAAAGAGGCAACTGATTGACTGTTTTCCAGGGTTGTGGAGGAGAAGGGTTGTTTGAAATGCAGGAGGAGGTTCCTGAATGAAGGAATGAATTTAATAGAGAAGAGTTAAACATAGCTATTTCACTAAACACAAGTCAATCGTATATAGTTTTGGTCTTTTTCTACCCCACCCCTTATATTTTCCTTTGAAATTCAAAGTTGTAAATGTCCACTGGGATTTATGATTTAGCCAGATGGAAACTTTATTGAATGATAATATGTAATAGTGTTTAATAATCAATGTGTGATCAGAGAGTGCTTGAAAGCGCTGGACCCTCTGGGTCAGATGCAAACAGTTGGCTTTACCAGCTTTTAAAATGTATGGGAGCAAATCTTCAAAAAGAGGGTTCAGAGTATGTGAGGCAACATCTCTGATCTGTCTGTCAGAAACACTTTTACATTACATTTAAACTTAATTCCAGCTAGAACGTACAACGCTGCCTTCTGTGTCTTTTAGAAGAAAATAGTGAGGCCCATGTCTTAATTCTCTAAGATGAGTTCTGACTGTATTGAGGGAAATGTATGTGAGATCTCCATTTGCCACTTAAAATTCCACAGCTGCACTCACACTTGAGTGGAGTTATTCTTGCAGAATGGAATTGCTTCAGTTCACCCAGATCTGGATCACTTTTCTTCTCTGTTAAAGGAAAAGAAAACATAACTCAATTAAAGTGACATTGTATTAACGGTGGATCATGTCAGCTAATAAATAGTCAATGCTCTACATGCCACGTTTAGGTTTCGTCCTTCTGTTTAAATAGCAGCACAGTTTGACATTTGTGTGTGTTAAATCTTCTCTAACCGACACCGTGAGCAATGAATTAAGTGTGAAAATCTGAATAGCGTTCTGGATAGAAAAGGGACTTCTCAAACTCATTCTGATGCGTGCTGGGACGAGGATCGGGGCAGTTTGCATGCAGAAGTTGTGCTGATGGCAGAGTGCACGGGACATTGAATTTGAAGAACAAAATGGACATGAACGTGTAATTTTTTTTCTTCCTTCCAGTACAATAACCATTATCTTCATCTTATCTGCTACTATCTTTGTTATCTAATAGCCTGGCAGAAGAAGTACATTTCCTTTTAGGTCTATTACTCTACAAGGTATTTAGCATTGCGTTCTGTCATGCAAAATTCAGCCTTTACAACTATGAAATTCCAAAGTGTTGTACAAGTGGCCTTCATCCGGCTAAGACCTCTCCATCTGTTTGCTTGAATAATAATAAGCATTTATATTCCAATAGCACCCTTTATCTCGTTTGGTCCTTACACGGGACCATCTGCTTCAAACTGACTTTCTTTCAGACCGAGCTCGCCAGGAGCCCCAACCTTGTAATCCCATTGATGCCTTTGACCTGGCAGAGCCTCTCTGGATGGAGGATTAGGGTCTGCCACGTGCAAGGTGGCTTGTGAAACATTTAACATTGCAGATTTGCAATTGGATTCAATAGTTTTCTTGAATACAACTTGCATTACTGATTTATTTTGTTGTAAGACAAAGCAAGAAGTGGAATGCAAGTCCACCTGCTCCGTGTGTCATCATGTCTGGAAGTCAATTCTTGGCCAACTCAACAATAAGGCAAATCTCTGGCTGTTAGACCGGACTGTTTATTCTACCTACTGATTTTTATCTCTTTTTCCAGAAGAGTAAACACATTATCTAAGGCTTAACAGAGCAAGCGAAGGTGTCACTGCACAAGGGAGCGCTTCCAACAAGCTGGATTCCAAGCAAACAAGACCATTGCCCAATGAGGCATGTGTGATGGTAAATGAACTGTGTTTGTGAATTGCCTGCGATGTACCATGATGCTTTCTATAGAGATCTTTCTTGAGCTAAATTACATTATCACAATAAAGCTAAAAGGAACCTGAGTTCTTCAGCCAAACCAACTTAGTCATCAAGCTGAGGTCTTCCTGCATCCCTAACTAGGAGAAGATGCTCTCAGACTGACCAACATGTGGCCTTGCCTTTCATAGCAACGTTACTCATGGAGTGAGGAGCGTGCAGAGAGCATGTGTGGAGTCTGAATGCATTAAATCTGCTTGGTCTTCCCAATTTGATCCTGCCTTTTCCGTGCCTTGATATTTCTAGCAGCATGAAAAACTGTCTTACTCCAGAGAATGTGTGATTATTTCCTTCTCCCCTGTATCCCTATCTTCTGTTCTTTTTCTAAACCCTATGTTCTTGAGCATGGAGACTTTTTGCTGTTTCTTGTATAAATTCAGGGACTACAGAAGAGTCACTCACACTTTTTAGCAGTTAATTTTGATTTGTTCTTTGATATTGGAAGCTAGAGAGACATAAACCTCCTCCAAACTATTGTATCTACAGTTGTGGTCTATCAGATGATACTTTTAAAGCTGTAGCAGACTGTTCAGCTTTGCAGCTGCAGAAATTAGGGATGAATATTTTAACTGCAATCTCTTGTATTTACCTGGTTGCAGTCATGCTTTAAATTAACAACAAATTATCTTAATAGTGTTTTTTGGCATATTTTCTGTAATAAATTATTCTCATAATTTATAGCTTTTCTTTTTTTTTTTTTTGTAGCACTGTTTGCAAATCCAGAGCATGTGATGCCTGAAAAGAAGACAATGGAAGAGAGATTCTAAACCACAGTCGCATGTAATCGTTGCTTTGTAAGTACTCAAGGGGGTAAGAAAAGGCTTCCTTATTCTTTCAAATTTGATATTCGGTGTGGAAATGTTTGTAAATCTCTCTTTTTCTTTTCAAATTTTTATTTGCTTGCCCTGATCATGTACTGAGCATGTTTGCAGGCAGTTATGCATGTGAATAGCTGGGTGAGCTTTGTGGTCCCTTCCAACCCAAACCATTCCATGAGTCTATGAGTTCCCTAAACCATTAAAAAATCATTTCATGTATCATTCAGCCTGTATAAAATATCAAAATGCTTATGAGAATGGGTCCAACCAAGCCTTCTCTGTACGTCATTTCCCTGAAATCAAGTGTCTTGCCAGTGCTCTGTCTGTTTTAGCCTTTGGATTCAACCTCAGCTGAGCTCATGAAGAATGATCTCTCACTGACTCTTCAGTGGAGACTTCTGACCTGGATGTCCTTATTATGGCCACTGCCTCTTTAATAGTTAGTGAAAGCACCTGATTTCATGAAGCATTCGAAGCAATCAGGAGGTTAAATCATACAGAACAAACACCAGCAGCTAATATCTATGTAATATAATAGAGCGGAGGAAGAATCTCTTGTGAGAAGAAGGTGGCAAGACTAGTAATTTTGTGAATTGTATCATTAATAAAATATCTTTTATTCCATTTGATGCTGACTTTGGAAGGTTCCTGTATGATTATTGCATTTTTAAGCATCAGGATTTTTTTTTTCTAAAGGCTTTACCGGAGGCTAAATTGAGATCTAATACAAAATTCAAAGAGGTTCTGCTGAAATGCCATTAAAATTTTAACTTTATGTTCTTTCAGGGATTTAAAAGTTACAGAGGCAAAGCTGTGCACCCAAAAGGAATTTAACTGTAAGATTCCTGTGTTCTGTAATAGGCAGAATGTCCACTCTGACTCAGGTTCTTTGTTGGATCCTGTATTCTGAATATTTGGTCTTTTTACTTAGTAAATGATTGTGTTCACTAAGGGGTTTTCAGTACTTGCTCTTTTCAAGTGTTTCTCACTATGAAATTTCAAGCATTTCTGCTCCGTTAAATTAAAATTAGACAGAGGTTTCCACATCAATGCTCTGATGATCTTGCTCTTCAGAGCTTGCCTGTGCGTTATGGCTCTGAGATGCTCCCATCAGAAAGAAGCCATGAAGATGCTCAGCCTCGATTGCTTTGATCCAGGACCATTGCTTTATTGTCCACTGTCAGCTTTTAGCCATATCCTCATCACAACAATCTCTTTGTCAATAAATGGTTGGTTTGACAGACCTAAGAGGCAACATTGAAACATTCAGAATGTCCCCAAAATAAGCAATTTTCCTGCTTTATGTGAAGAATTTACCATTTTGTTATGAGAAACAAGTCCTTGGCCCATCACTGACTCTGTGCTATACATGGGTGTCTTCTTGGGTTTATTGCACGTTACCTCCTATGATGGTTTTAATTTACAAACCAGTTATAAACCCCTGGGGAAAATGTCTTTTGTAGGCTGTTAAGCATTAGCATTCTCATATGATATTTTTAATATGCCACAGACACTCATGGCAATTAAAACGCCTGCTGATGTCAGAAGCATCTCCTGTGGCACTTTTGCTTTATACCAACCAGGAAAAAAAATCCCACGTTCTCCTGCCTCTCTGAAATTATTCCGCACTGGGTTTAATTTTGATGACAGCTACTGAAAAATTTATGAATAAGCTTGTCTGCTATCAAAAGCTGCTTCATGGAAATTTACAGTAGTGACGCTCTCTCATGACAGGGAACTACGTATCCACTCTCTGGTTTGGAGACTGCGGCTGTAGGAAGTCAGGAAAGGGATTTGAGACCAGCAATTAGGAGAAAACTGAGATCCTGCACTCAATCCCTTGCATCTGTGACCATCAGCGGCAGAGAACATCACTGCTAATTCTACCTGAAATGCAAAGCTTTAAAAAGTCGAATTAGTAAGTATGACAGGTATTACTCCTGACCTGCGTTAAAACTTTGATGACGGTTTCACGTTGTCTGAATTTGTTGGTGTTTTACATGGAAAAAAGAAGTGACTGTTTAGTGCCACAGAAATCAGTGGAGCCTCCTCTGATGCGCACTGACACGAGTACTGTGCTCACCACATGGCTGTGTTTAACCCTGCTTAGTGTTTGCTCTCTCCTAACTTACCAGAAGAACTACATTTAGTGAAGGTTTACCGTTTCATTTAAGAGCTTTAAATGAAACACATGGTGCTTGCTGGGAGTGTGAATGAGCAGGATGCGCTTTATCTCCTGTGTGGTGCGAGTGCCAGAATGCCAGGCTATTTTTGGATAAGGTAACAGACAGAATTAATGTGGTCTCTGACAGAAATCAGCCCAGGATGCTGGTATTATTTATTCTATGGGCGAGGATAAGTCTCAGTTTTGTCTCCAGAACTGTCACACCCTTTTCAGCTATTCACATTCAGCGATGCTTTAGCAGCCGCAAGATAGATTTCATGAAAATTGGATGTCATCTCCTTCACTAAGTAGCCAACTGGTGCAGAGAGCATGAGTGAGCTGGAGAATTCCCCTCCAGAGAGGGCTGCACTGAAATTAGTGGGTAAAAATGATACGTTTTCTAAGCATCTGTTCCTACCTCCAGACTCTTGATCATGGTGGTGAGAACATAAAGAGCAAGTATCATTTTTTTTTCTCACCCGTGTGACTACTGCTGTTGTTTAGCATTGTTAATTGGCCTCTCTGCTTTTCTTCTCCCATTTATGGGGTTGCATCTTTAGACATCATTAGGGGGTTTTCTATGCAAACATTTTGTAAGCAGCTGTGTCAGTTGTTTTGATAAGTTCAAGACTTCATGTTAGTTTGGGCTCTAATGTTCATTAAGCTCTTAAATCAGAGAGGCCAAAGGAAAAAAGCACAAATGGCAATTAAAAACCAGCCTGCGTCCATGTGTAGGTAAAAAAGAAGTATGGTAAGAGGCAGATTAGAAGCCTCCAATGACAGACACAGAGCATTTCCTCTGACTCACAACCCAAAAGCTCCTTTATGACTATATTAAAGAGAATGTTTATGCATTGCGTCCGCCTGAGTGAAGTGCTGATGGTTCTGAAACATCTTCATGAGAAACAACGCATATATCCTTAAAATTGCATTCAAGTGTGTGTCAGTAACCAGTCCCACAGTGTCACGTTGGATATGCTTATTAAAATGATCCCGATATGTAGTATTACAGACATAATATTTAAACAGGAGCACTTACAATCAAATAAAACCACGGTAAAAGGTCTATGGACATTCATATTTCTTGGCATAAACATCTGTCAGGGCAACAGCAAGTTTTCCTTGTTTACTAGTAGCTCCCCAAGGATGCTTTAAAATGCCTGGTTCGCACCTTTCCTGGAAAAAGCAGGTGGGATGGATTGTGTCTTGAGCTCAGTCCAGCACAGAGGTTCTTCTGTGCAAAACCAGCTTGACATTAGGTGTTGCCAGAAGAGTTGCCAGGGCAGTCCTGAGTCTGAGGAGCGCGCTGGAATGGGAAGAATTTATTGGCCGTTTAACAGCTGCGTGTAGTGCACTCAAAGGATAAACAAACAGTAATGAATTGGAGCAGCTTATGCTTTATTTATTTATTTTTGATAGCGGTCTTAGTAAGTAGTTTTGAATTATCTGGGCTGCTTCTGGTCCTTGCAGTGGGTAATTATCTGCTAGGCTCGCTGTGGTTTGTGCGGTGCTTTGTCCTTATGCATTTCACCTGGGGAAATCCACGCTAGGAGTTAAGAACAGCTCTGCTGGCAGGGAGGGAGAGAGGGAGTCTTGATATTTTTGGAGCAGAGCTGGCAGATTGTCGCTGCTGCTGAGCTTCTTGTTTTACTGCTGCCTTGTGCTAGTGACACAATGTTCCCCGGTTCGGAAATGTCAGCATCAGGGATGAGCCATCCAGGGAGATTATCCGTCCTCCCAACAGGATGGGATCCTGGCTGAAACGAGGAGCTGCCTGCATGCCAATCCATCCTGGAGTCAGTTAGCTAAGCAGGAAGAGGGAGGAAATATCACCCTGCCTTTTTCTCTCTGTTAACTCTTTATTTCTATTATTGAAGATACAATTCCCTGTAGGCGTTATTACTGATATACATGTAAATCCTTATCTTACTTAGCTTTCTAAATCAGGTGCACACATGCCAACTGCAACAGCAAAAGCAGATGGTGTGAGTTCCTGAGGTCCCCTGGTACTTCTTGGAAGAGGAGATGATATTCTGAATATCCTGGCTAATTATACTATATGTAATCGCATTTTATTCTGTCTGTTTTCCCTTTCTTTAGTTTGAGGGAGCTGTGTGTTTTTTTATAAATACTTCGAAATTAAAGGTGACTTGTTGTGATTTCAGAGCTGAGCACAAGCAAAATTCTCACCTCTGCACAGCAGTTTAATGCACAGAAATGAATCATGGAATCATCAATGTTGGAAAACACCTTTAAGGTCATCCAGTCTAACTGTTGGATCCTTGATGCTTGGGGAGATATTCAGCTTTTGTTTCAGATTTTGACAAAAAGTATGTGTTTAAAGCTGGTTGAAATCTAGAAGTGCTTCTCTATTGGAAATTCAGTTCCAATAGTTGTATATAAATAAAATTAAATATTAGTTAGAGGCAGTCTAAGAGAAAATTAGAAGAATACCATTCTTTTGGCTTGTTTATAGTTTCTCTACAATATAAATTTAGGAATGAGGGCAAAAGAAACAAAATATTAGTTTGAGATGTTACTGGAACCAACACTTAATGTACAAAGTTAAAATGGAATCTGGAACGCTTGCCCCTTGTGCTGATGCAGCTGATGCTGGTCGCAGCCAATGCTGCCACAGAACTTTCTTTTCAGGCACTTCTGAAGTTTCTGTCTGGCTGCAAACCCTTGGAAAGTGTTTTACACATACTTTGAGGTGATCGGGAAATGAACAATTTCTACAAAATACAAGTGTTGCATGGTAATCTGAAGACTTCTTCATTCTCTCTTCCCTACTTGATCATTAAGAACAAAACATTAATTCTCTTATGATAGGAAGCAGGATGCCAAAATGAGTAAACCGGTTGTGCATATGGGAGCTGAAGCCCAAGTGTAGTTGGAAAAATACACATGTGGAAGGATGATATTCGTGATTAGAAGACAGATGTTGGAAAGCACACGCAGCTTAGATCGCAGAGAAGTGAGGGTTAAACGGGCATCGTGTATCAGCAAATGGGAAATACCAGAGCCAAGACTCTCTGAACGAAAAATCTATTTAGATCAAAATCAATTTTAGGGAGAATGGGAAAAAGTTTAAATAAACTAGAACTGCAAGGCTTCTGTAGCTCCTCAGAAGCTTCTTTCAATAATGACTGCACCTCTGCAACCAGAACTGCGTCATGGTAATGGATCTTTGCTTCTCAGGGACAGCACAGAGAACAAATGCTACCAACAATTCCTGTGTACAACTATTCCTGAATTAAATTCAAAAGCAGCCTTTCCCAGTTCATGTTTGAATCGCCAGGAGGCAAACACTGGTGTCTTTGCATCACGAGAACTTCTCTGGAATGCTTCTCACAATCCAAACTCGGTGGGTTCACACAGGACCTTGGTCACAAGGCAAGGCCAGCAGCAAGACAGCAGCGATGCCTCAGGGTTTGTTAGGTTGAAGCCATTTCGTGTTTCCACATGCTTCAAAAAACATGAGGAAAATGTCCAGCTCTAAGCAGGAGAGTCCACCAGGGCTCTGGCAGGCAGAGCAGCGAGGGTTACCCTTTCTCACTCTTGCACATGTGATGTCAAAGCCCGGCTCCAGTGTCACAAAACCATAGGACCTCGGTTCTGTGAGACTCTGGAGACGTTGCTTTCAGGCACAAAGCCCACCTGGTCCAGCCACCGGTGGATGCTCTGACATGGCCCTGCTCTCCATCGACAGATGGAGCTGCTGGAACGCGCATCAACAGCAGGCGGTCACAGAGGGCCCTGGCACAAGGCTTTGCTACAATCAGAATGAGATATGAGAACACATCAAACAGAAGCGGCACCCCTTTTAAAGCATATCTGTATTTGTTATCCTATCAGAATACATATGGATGAGGCAGATAAAACTATTATTTAAAGACCAGTTCATTAAGTTCTGCTTAATTTATACAATATACCTGCTACTGTTCTTTAGTTTATTGTGAATATTGGTTTTATCAGCTGCCAGCTCCCTTTAGTGACTGTCCTTTCATGAATTACTTTGAGATAAAACAATGCATTTCAGAGAAGCCACTGATGCCTTGGATCTAACTTTTGACCAGGAAACTGTATTCTCTCTTTCAACTTCATTTTAAAACATATTTTTGGCCAAGTTTATTCCTTGTCGTAGTCTTTTATTACTGCTATGACCAGTGCACATGGTTCCCATAAGTTTAGTTGGAGGGGCTGCATTCCCAGAAAAGGGGGCTTTGTGGCCTGGGGCATGCATGGACTTTGTTTTCTGAAATGTAAAAGGTTGGGTTTGGTGCCTCTAACATGAAGAAACCTGAGAGAATCCAGGGCTGTGACACAGCTCCCTGCCTCTGGAACTGTGAAATGTTTGTCCTGGCTGCAGGAGGATCAGGATCTGCCTGAAGGGAGCTGGTGTGTGGTTTGCTGAGGCAGAGGAGTGAAAGAATGGAGTTAAAGTAGAGGGATTGCACTGTGGCAACTCCCTCCCACTGTTTTTGTTCCACAGGAGATCATTAAACCTGAGAGGTAAGAGAGATGGTGTAATCCTTCCTTCCTGAAGAGTAGTGGCTGCGTTTAGAAAAGCAAATGGAGTAACTTTGGGGTTTAATGGGACTTTCAAACATGTACTTAAGAACCTGTCATCTTCTAGGAGTTAATTGATATTGGTATTTCTCCTACTAATAAATTGCAGGAAAGGAACAAAACTTTGCACGGTAAAACAGGAGCCAGCAGCTCCTCCTCCTTGTCCCTCTCCACTCTGGCTTTCAGTGTGACCCCTGGGAGATAAGGGATTTCTCTGGAGCATGGTTTTCATTCTGTCCTCTCACAGTGATCTAGCAGAGTTTGTTTAATAACGTTCCTTTTGTTCTGGCAGATAATCATGGGCTGGCCCAGATAGCATCACAAATTTGCTCCTTTCTGGTAATAGGATCTTATCGGGGCTTCAGCACATATAGCTTCTACAGGATATGGCTTTAATTAAAATGACAATATGGGACAGCTGAGGTTAGATCCCCTTATCTGGCATCTCAGTTACATCAGACTGGAAAGGGACAGTGTAATAAATGTCTCCCATCTGGTATGAGAGTGAAGGCAGAGAACTATTTTGTTGACAAATTAATCATCTATTGGCTGGAGTTGCTGCACTCCAGAGTCCTAAGGTGAGCTGTGTCTGAGGGCGTGAGGTAACTGTGGGCTCTGCTGATGGATCCCCACATGGGCTAAAACTGAAGTGGCAGGGTTTATGCCTTTCTTTTCAGCCACTAGTGATGGGAACCTCGGGTCTTGTGCTGTGCAGTGCAAGATTATCAGTGTACCTGCAAGTCTGTAGCTGTTTCTTGGTGGGGATGCGATATCTCTGTATTTGTGCTGCCCAGTAGGTGATTTGGTTCAAGCCTGGATGTGCTGTCACTAAAGAAATAAGTGTTGTAAGCAGCGGTTCTAAGTGTGCTGGTTTGGAAAATGTGAGCAGTACCTCTGCTCGCATCATCCAGTTGGAAATTTGGAAATTATGAAAGACTGGAAATACCTGGCTGTGAAAAAAACCAATGCAAAACCTGAATAGGGGGAGAGCATATTCTGTGTGCTATAGAGTGCATACTGCACGCAGGAAATTATAACTCGGAGCTAGTTCTTCAGTGCCTTCCATCAGATCTGTGCTGGTACTGAGCGCCCAGGTAGATGAGAAGCTTTCAGCAGCTCTCTGAACACACTCTTCTCTGCCCCATGCAGAGTCAAAGCTCCAACTTTAAAGTCCCGCATCAGAATTCACAAATCAATCGTAACCCCCAGCCAGGCAAAAGTTCCTTATCTTTGTGCTATTTAATGCTTGCTTTTGGAGGAACGAGGCAAGGGATAGGGAGTCCTGCCTTATCTGTAGCAAAGAGCTGGCTGTGGAGAGCTCTGCAATACACGCAGCCTCACCTCCTCTTCTCACCTGCCATCCCAGGAACGCTGCATCCTTGCTTCTGCTCCCCAGTTCGGATCCACCTTGACCATAGCCGTTCTCCTCCACATCCTCCATCAGAGATCAATAAGAGACCAGTTATACTGGTAGATACAGAACTTCCTCAGGTAGAGGTAATGTTGATAGTTTATGGGAAAATATCCTCTTTCATCACAATTCCCCTCAGGAAAAGGTTGGTTTGGTGTAACCCCAGCTGGCTAATAAGCAAGGGCCCCCAGACCATCCAGGAGACAACATGCTTATGCAGGCTTGGTGTTAAACATTATTTTTAAAGTTGCTAATCAGGTGCAGTCATCTCTGGCTGCTGGAAGCTTTCAGCCTCTGAAGGTGGAACTGTGACACAGCAACACATCAAAGAGGCGTTTCCCTCCAAGCAAGCTGACACGACGAAGGTTTCTGAGTGCTAAGCATCTTCTAAATTGGAATTTCATTCTTTCAACACCATAACACAATCAAGGCCAGTTATGTGATGTCCTAAATAACAAGAGATGATGATGGATGAAATGGGACCAGAAATCAGCTGACTTCAAGGAAAATAATTACTTTCACTTAGCAAGGCTGAAGCTAGTATTTTTGAATCCTTGAATTGCCTGATAGAACTCTTAAGAGAAGGATTTTTTCTTATTAATTATAGTGCTTTCTCTTGCCTTTTTTATTTCTTCGCATATATTTTCTAGATTTTAAAAGCTAAATGAAAATACTTCATATTCTGCATTATTGACTTTGAAATCAGAGGCTGCAGCAAATAACTAGATGTAGTTATTTTCCTGAATTTATAGGGTTTATTCCCCTGCCTGATGTGATGTTCTGCTTTGGTGCTATAATGTAGTACACAATAATTTGATTTGGTTTACATTTTTTTTTCATATCAAAGTCATGTCAGCTGCAGCGCAGATTTCACTAACACAACACTGGAAGAATTGGCTTTATGTCTTCCTCTGCAAAACTCTGGGATTTATTAAAGTGTGCGCGTGTTTAACTGCACGTGGAATACAAACTTAGTATTAAAAACCATCTGTGTGCTGATCTGGAGAGCACAAACACTGCCATGAGCTGGAGCACTGTGGGCTTCTGTTACTGTAAGAAGTTTATTGCAAATCGCAGCTTTGCTTCTAATGGAAGTGGAGTCTCCTGCTCACACTTGGCTAGAGTCACATTGCTGGCTAAAATATAGTATCTGGCTTAAAAAGGTGGCATATCTTTTTATCTTAGTTCATTACAGCTACCCTTTAAATAATCAGTAATTGCTATCCTTTAACCTTTAGTTCTAACTTGAGATAGCAATTATTTAATATTATTTTATCTTAAGTGTTGAGGAAAGTAAAAATCTGTATTTCAAAGCAATTTCCTTTTAAGCTTTTATCGTACGATGTGTGCTTCTAATAACTTCATAATTATCGTTATGTGGTTTGTCATCTTCTGCCTCCCTTCCTCACAAATCTTCTTTATAGCATCTTCCAGGAATTGTCTACTTCAGCTACTTGGGTGTGGAGGCATAAAGAGAACTCAAAGCACGAAAAGATCTGGCTGGAGGCTGAAGGAAAAACGCCATGGTAAGTGCTATACTGCTCAAAATTATACAACTGTAGGATCATTGAGGTTGGAAAAGAGCTCTAAGCTCATCCCATCCAACCATCAGCCCAGTCCCACCGTGCCTGCTAAACTACGCTTTAAACACAAAAATATATCGTAAACAAAATAGTTACTCCTCTGTCTGCCTGCACCTGACTGTGGGGATGCGTTTTCGTTTACTAAAGCAGACCCTTGAGACATAATTCCTTTGAGATTAGAGGAAATTTTTCCATTTTTACCAAGTTTTCCTGGTAAAACACCAACGCGTGAAGGCAGGTTTCTATAAGTAAAGCAAAAACCCTTGTATTCCACTTTACTTTTTTCTTTTTGGAGCTCAGTAAGTTCTCCCTAAAGCTAGAGAAAATTCTACTTCATCTTTCGTAGAAGGCCACTTCTGCTAAGCTACCGACTCCGTGGTCTCTTGTGTGATTACTTATGACAGAGTTCATTGTATTTTGTTTGAGAACATAATTAAGTCTTTAGTGCATGACAGTCGAGTGGCTACTCGGTGTTAGAGCGCTTGCTGCTTCCCTCTGCTGCATGGAACTAGAATCGCCTGGCTACCTTCCATAAATACTGCCTGGATTCCAGGGAAACCTTGGAGCAGCCTCCCAGCACCTCAAGGGGCTCCAGGAAAGTTGGGGAGGGGCCCTTGAGTGCAGGGACAGGATGAGGGGGAAGGGTTTTAAGCTGAAAAAGGGGAGATGGAGATGAGATCTTAGAGAGAAATGTTTTCTGGTGAGGGTGGGGAGGCCCTGGCCCGATGTTAGTAGTCTAAAGGATTGAAAGTAAACTTCCTTTTATTAGTTTCTTGTTCTGCTGTGCTTTTAAAAAATGGATAAAAGGGTGAGGAGTGAGTCGATGTCCAGGGCATCTTCAAATGTGTTTTATGTTACATTCGTACAACTTGATTCCCCATCTCTGAGCTGGGAGAGGGCAAAGCCTCTCTGGCAAGAGATCTGTGTGTCGCTGTAGATCCTGTTTGGCTGCGTGGCGCGGCGAGCTTCAGCGCGATCGCTTCTCTGCTGTGGTGACGTCTATCTGGAAATGGTTTATTGGGGTTTGTCCATTCCCGTTGTGGCCACCGGAGTGGGACACGGGCAGGTGCATCTGCCTTTCTGCAACCTTGGAAACACGGGGATGTGAACATCATGGCAGAAATGAGTGCATCACCCAACAGAGCAGCGTGTGGGAGAGGCAAGAGGTTAGCAGGCGCGTTTCAGGAGAATGGTGGGAGCTGTCAACAACTGGGGTCTTTGCCTTCTAATCGCATTAAATGTGGAGAGCAGCTTAGCTCACTGTTTGGCACTCGATTGACGCGTGTTCGCTGATGCTTCTCAGAAAATGGCATCACTTGCACCCAAGTGGGCTCGTATTGTTTCTCTGCCTTGTAGCTGAAATAATGTTTTAATGGTTAAGGAACTATTCAACCACTTGTTGCCTTTCACACCTGAGATCATCAGGCGGTTGCATTTGATGATGTGTGACTAATTATGAATAATTCAGAACCATAGTTACTGGTGGGCGCTCTCTGCTTTTTTGCACTGGAGATTAAGAGGAAAATAATCAAGCAGAGAGTTCACTTCCCCTTGTTACAGAAAAGTCATTATTATGTGGCCATTTCAAAGGCACAATTAGGTAACTTAATAATGACACTTGCGTATTTCTAGTCCTGACAAAATTGTACTCAATTAGGGTAAAAATAATCTCCTGTTTCTCCTGGCTCACGGTGAGGCTTCAGCGCCGCGGTTGGCAGGGAGGGGAGCCGGGAGCCACCTGCCATTAGTCCAGTGCATTCAGCAAATCAAAGCAGGGTGAAGGGTCCCTAATCAAGCCAAACATGTCTGTAATTTAAATGACCAGTGCCTGCTTCAGCATCTTTCCCAAGCACCTCAGGCTTCACAGGGAGCTTGTGGCAACATCCAGGTTAAAACTCAGATCATCTCATTAACCCTCATCTGGAGCATTAACCTCTTCTCTTGCCAGTGAGCTGACGAGCTTTCTTTGCTGGGTGCCGTACAAGGATTTTCTGGGCTATTCAGGTTGGTGTAGGGTTTGTTTATTGGTTTTTTTTTTTTTTTTTTTTTTCTCTTTTGGGAGGAGAGGAGTGAGGGGGAGGTTCAATTATAAAGTTCCTTTATGTGTTGCTGTGGTCCTATAACCTATGATTCTGCCCATCTACGTTTCATAATCGCACACAGTCACTGCAAACATCTCTCAGCCCTCCCTGGTTATTAATAAGCTGGTGATGGGTTTGAAGCACAAGCCTTATGAGGAACAGCTGAGAGAGCTGGGGTTGTTTAGTCTGAATAGAAGGAGGCTGGGGGAGACCTCATCACTGTCTACAGCTGCCTGCAAGGTGGGTGCTAGTCTCTTCTCCCCGGTAGCCAGTGACAGCGCAAGAGGAAATGGCCTCAAGACATGCCAGGGGAGATTTAGGTTGGATATTAGGAGGAATTTCTTTATGGATAGGGCTGTCAAGCATTGGAAGAGGCTGCACAGGGAGGGGATTGAGTCACCAGCCCTGGAGGGTTTAAAAAGATGAGTAGATGTCATAGCTGGGGACGTGGTCTGGTTGTGGACTTAGCAGGGCTGGATCAGTGGTTGGACTCAATGATCTTAAAGGTCTTTTCCACCTGAAACTGTTCTAGGATAATTGCCAGAGGTGAGTTCAGCTTTTCGGTGCCAGGCAAATTTGGATGAAAAAAGGTGGCAATAACTTCCCTCTTCATGAGAAGGTTCTGAACTCACTCAGTAACAGCTTTTGGAGAATGACATTGCCTCTGACTGAGACTGAAATAGCCAGACGTGTCACTCATGTTTTGTCTGTGCTGGCAGAGCAGAAGCAGCCTTGCCCAGTGTCTCTTGTCCCTTGGCCTCTCTCTGTCCTCCTGCGCACACACAGCAGCATCTCTGCCAGCTCCCGACTGCCCAGCGATGCCCGCAGCCTTTTGAAGAGTCTCTCAGATTGTCTCTTACTGCTTGAATGTGTAACCTTTTTTTCTTAACCACAAACCACAGACAGCTAAGCTCCTGCACTGCTTGGCTAATGTCCTGCTGCTTTTATCTCCTTTGTTTGCTCTCAAAGCACATCGTCTGATCCATCCGTATCTCACCTCTGCATCATCTGTTTCTTGTCCAGCACCTCCCATTCCAAGTACAAGTTCAGACTGAGCCAGGATGCTAAATCTGGACTGGGTAATTAGTGCCTTTAACGGGTGGGGAGGACCAGTGGTGTGCAGCCTGATTCCTCTGTGCAGGGGCCGGAGCACCTTGCAGAGCTGCCCTTTGCCTGTAAGGCAGCTGCAGCCACCACGAAAATGCCTGGTGGTGCAATAAGTGAATGTGGGTGGGATCAGAGTGTTAATTTATGGGGAGAAATCTAAAAGGGCATGGAAATAAAATAATAATTAATGCCAAGTACAAATTATTCTTTGCCCGAGTGAAGGGAATGCTGCAGGTAAGGTTTCGAGTGCAGCTGATTTCTCCAAATTATAAAGCGAGGAGAGAATTTGCTATTACGATTATGACATTTTCTAAATGCCTGGGTCTTCTAATTCTTAAAACTGATTAGTGAAGTTCAGATGCTCATCCCCCCTTGGCATGTTAATCCACATTTTCCTGTTCTGATGCACAGCCAACCCCTCCCACATTTTACTTTTCATCAGACTAGCTTTGCTGTGTGTTATCTGTTGAGTTTGGGAATGAGTAAACACAAGAAAATGCAAATGGTTCTATTGTATTTCATCTTGGATTAATCAATTTAAAAGTAATATAGGCTGTAGCTCATCAGAGATGATGGCTTATGACAGCTCAAATGGTGACTTCACTTCAAAGCAAGTGGGATGGAATCATGGATTTATTTTTTTTTAAAGGTGCTTGCTGGGTTGTTTTTTTCCATCTTTTAGGCAGCTGAAGCTTATCCTTTGGAAGAAAAGGGTTTATACGATCTTTTATTCATGTGGAAACAAAATAACACAAAATCTTAGACCAATACTCTCTCAATTTGAAATTTCAGAATATGGCTAAGATGCAGAATAAGGAAAAATCCGAACTAAAGCTAAGAAGAGTTATGTACATTTTAAGATGTTGTTATGGATCAGAGGTAAACACACTCCTGTGATATCCTGATGGAAGATAAAGTAGGAACGGGCACATACACCTGTCTGGCAAGTGCTGTGTCCAACAATGTTCTGGGGTTATATTGCAGAACAGAATAATGCAGAAATCCTGCGATGCTCTCGGATAAGCCCTAGTAAGCTTTAGAACAGTAGATAGGAGCTTTCTGACAGAAAATCTAAATAATATATTCAGATCCGTGTATATATACAGTAAATTATTCAGCCACTAGATGTCCTAATGCAGAGCTGCAGACCCAGCGTGAGCAGCAGCAATTGCAAAGCTGGGACTCAAAATGCGTAGATGATCAGGCTTTAGCCTGCGTGGTCTCAGTTCCTAGAATGCTGCTGAAGACACTGTAAGACACAACTGAACCAAAGCTGTTCGTGGAAGGTTCATACGCAGGCTGCGGCTGATTAATTGCCGTCATATGTATGTGTTGTGTTAATACTGGTACAGCAGATGCTATGGCAACTCAATCTGGTAGGGATTGTTTCCAAGAACCATGGGGCTGGACCCAGTATCGCATCTCACTGCTGAATATTCCTACAGCCCTTGGGGCAGTTGGTGATGTTATTTTGTAAGATTTTGCTGAGTCTATTTATAAAGGTACAGACCCAGTTCCAAAAGAAATATAATCTTGGAACCCTGATCTAAGGGAGAGGAGTGAGGGATATTGCACAAAATGAGAAGAAAATGATAAAATTTCTCTTTGAAACACCTCATTTTTTAAATGTCTGTTACAGGCTGTGGAAATGCAAGACCCTCATCTTGAAGCTGATCTCTCTGCCTAGAGAACAACCATTATGACACGCAGTGAAACTGGGTGATGCAGAACAGGCATTCCATGTTTGGTAAGAACTTGTGAGGCAGACCTTGTCGCAGAGATGGAGAAATGATTGGACACAACTAATATCTGGTTGTTATTTTTTTTATTATTGGCCTGGCAGAGTGCATCCTTTAAAGAAGGAGGGACAAGGGACTGTGTTCTGTAACTAGCAGGTGATCCACAGCTCCTCACTAACACAACCATCTCTGTTTTGTTTGGAGAGAATCCGCAAAGTAGCAGAGAGGCAGCCGTAGGCTATCAGAAACTTGAGGGCAAAGGGAAAAATAACCTGCTGAATTTCAGCAGCCTTTCTGCATATTCATAATGTCTCGTCAAATGCTGCACTCTCTCGTCTCCATATGCTTGTTGCATAAGAATGGCTTTGATGGTCAGACTCTGGATGGTTCATCTGCTCTGTAAGCTCTCTCTAAGAGGAGTATGAGATCCTTAGACAAATAAAATATAATTTTCATGCTGTCATGCCTCAGTCACTGATGTACAGGTTCTTCCTGAACTGGAGGCGGTTTATACAATACATTGGTATTAATATTCACTGATGTGCCTATTGCACATCAATTTGGCTAATTCCTTTGGAGCCCTGCTCTTGTGTCCTCCAGGATTACTTTATAAGCATTCATACTTTTTTTAATGGCTTCTATGTTGTTACAACTGAGCTCGTGCGCAATGCTTCCCATAATTTCATTACTTATTTGTTGTTGCAGTCAGATGTTCTTGCTTGCTTCCTGAATTATTTACCTGTTGTACAGATGCGAATACTTGTGTTAGAGCCAACTGGTCTGTGTCTGATGTTCTCTGTGATTTACATCAGGGGGTTAGATGCATGTATTCTCCCTGAACCGTTATATGTGTTAAGCACAGCAGCAGCACATTCTGTCTGGTTCCAGTGCCATCTCAGCGTGCTCCTCTTTGCGAGAGCTGCCAAGCGAAGCAGCTCTCTTTTCACCTGCTCCAGCAAGGACCCTCCCCAGCCTACCCTGGTGGACAGGTGATGTGAATTCTGATTACTGCAAATCGCAGGTGGGTTACTCCAAGGTCATACATCAAATAAACAAAGCGTAATCACCTGGCTGTGAATTTTGATGTTGCAGCTGGGGAAAGACAGAGACTGAAAGCGCCTTTGCAAACTCAGCTGGAATGTTCTGCTGAGCTTCCAGGGTGGAGGAGGTGATTTATTTCTTATTTTTCCCCCCTTTCAGGCTGTAGCAGTATGGCTTATTGAAAATTATTAGGGTATTGACATAGTCTAGCTAGAAAAAATTACTTCATAGTTGTAAAGTGCTGTGTCTAATAAGTTAATGTGGTTGAAGACTGCAGAGATCTCTTCAGCCAGCAGCACAGTGTGAGGTGTAACCTGAGACACAGAGACCTGGGAAGAAATCTGCTCAGAATGGAGCGAGGTGGTGGCAGAGCTGAAGACTGGAGTTGTCGTGGGTTCTGCCTTTCACCCCCACAGGCACTTTCCGGCTGTCTGAGTGTGCGGCTGCTCTGACCCAGGTATTCAAGAAAGCTCCTTGGTTTTGTTCCTCCTTTTGGTTCACGTTTAGTGTCTCTTTTTTTTCAGCAGCTGCATTAGCCTTTAGACTTTCAGGCTCTAGTCGGTCTAGAATTCCAGATGTTGGAATATGGACTTATTCGGAAAACAAATATTGCTCATTGTAAAATTTACTGTTTGAGGTGCTAGGGAAGAACAAATTTGTTCCTTGCAGAATTTTCAGCTTCTGCATTAATGTTTCTCCATTTCCCTACATTAATGCTGTTATCTTCTTTGGCTGGATTCCTGATGTCTCTCTTTCTTGCTCACACCCTGATATCAAAGGTAGATTCTAGCTTTCCCTGTGACGTTCCTCTTGTTAAAATGCTGTGTAAATAACCTTCATTCATAGAAATGCAGTGGCATTTTGGACTGTCGTGGCATTGTTTCTGCAAGGTACTGTGCATTAGCAGTGTGTTTAAAAAGTGTATAATTCTGTTTATATATGCATTTGCCCAGCTCAGAAACTTCTGTGTTCTTCCCCTACCCTGAGATTTTGTATTTGTGGAATTTTCTGCACATTCATATTTCCAGGTGCACTGACTGAAGTTTCCAGCTGTTGCTCTTTCTCTACTTCTGCTCTCTTCTTCCTCATCGTAACTGCATTATAAATTAAGAACTTGGTATTTTTATCTAAAGCACCAAGCACTGACTCAGTGGCACAGGCAAAAATAGATAATTGGCGGGGCTTGGAGCAAAAGTCGCTGTGTGGATGTGCTAGAAAATAGGGCCGTGCTGCTGAGATGCTGAGGCTTAAAAGAAAGAGAGTGTGCTAGATGCTTTGACATGTAAACACTTTCCTGTCTAGCTTCCCAGTTCTGGTCCTCAGCAGTTTGGGTTTGGTTTTTTTGTGGTTGTGGTTTACGTTTTCTGGGTTTTTTTGATTTGGGGTTTTGTTTTTCTTTCCCTGGAACCCATTGAATGTGTAGAACGACCCAAAAGAAAACTTATTTTTCATATATTTGCTCTCTGCCTTCGTTCAGAGTAGCAATTTCACCTTTTTTTGGCCTTATAAATTTGCTTGGATGTGTGTCATGCTTCCTTGTTAGGTATATATGAATGAAAATATTTATATACAAGTAGGTAGGGGGAAAGGGAGAGTGAAACCGTGATGTTCCTTGCAAGAAACAGCAGTTTTGATCCCAGAACCATGCAATATTTAGGCACCAGTACTGAAAGGGGCTCCAGAAACAGCCCCAAGTTGTGCCAGGGCAAGTTTAGGTTGGACATCAGGAAAAATGTCTTCACAGAAAGGATTCTTGGGCACTGGCAAAGGCTACCAAGGGAGGTGGTTGAGTCTTCATCCCTGGAGGTGCTTAAAAGATGGGTAGATGAGGTGCTGAGGGGTGCGGTTTAGTAGTGGACAGGTATGGTTGGACTTGATCTCAAAGGTCTCTTTCAACCAAATGATTCTATGGTCCCTGGAGGTGTTCGAGGCCAGGCTGGATGGGGCTGAGAGACCCCTGATCCAGTGGGAGGTGTGGAACTGGATGGGCGTGGAGGTCCCTTCTACCCCAAACCATTCTGTGTTGGTTGGGTTGGACGCGGGGCTCATGGGGGATGCTGTGCCTGGTCCCATGGGATGCGGGGATGCTGTGCCTGGTCCCATTGGATGTGGAACACTGGGGAATGCTGTGCCTGCTCCCTCTGGATGCGGGGGGTGTTGTGCAGCATGCAGGGATGCTGTACCCGCTCCCATGGGATGTGGGGCACACGGGGGATGTTGTGCACATTCCCATGGGATGCGGGGATGCTGTGCTGGATGCGGGGATGCTGTGCTCGCTCCCATGGGATGCGGGGCACACGGGGGATGCTGTGCACTTTGCCATGGGATGCGGGGATGCTAAGCTCGCTCCCATGGGATGAGGGGCACATGGGGGATGTTGTGCACATTCTCATGGGATGCAGGGGATGCTGTGCTCCCTCCCACGAGATGCGGGGGATGCTGTACCCGCTCCCATGGGATGCAGGGGATGCCGTGCAGGATGCAGGGGATGCTGTACCCGCTCCCATGGCATGCAGGGGATGCTGTACCCACTCCCATGGGATGCGGGGCACACGGGGGATGTTGTGCACATTCCCATGGGATGCGGGGATGCTGTGCTGGATGCGGGGATGCTGTGCTCGCTCCCATGGGATGTGGGGCACATGGGGGATGTTGTGCACATTCTCATGGGATGCAGGGGATGCTGTGCTCCCTCCCATGAGATGCAGGGGATGCTGTACCCGCTCCCATGGGATGCAGGGGATGCTGTGCTCCCTCCCATGAGATGCAGGGGATGCTGTACCCGCTCCCATGGGATGCAGGGGATGCCGTGCAGGATGCGGGGGATGCTGTACCCGCTCCCATGGGATGCAGGGGATGCCGTGCAGGATGCGGGGGATGCTGTACCCGCTCCCATGGGATGCGGGGCGCACGGGGGCTGCTGTGCGCGTTCCCCCGGGGTGCGGGGCTGCTGTGGCCGCTGCCGTGGCCGCGGGGCGGTGCGGGGCAGGCAGACCCCGCCCCTCCGGCGCTAATTGGCCGGGGGGGAGGGGCCGCTCATTAGGGATGCGGGCTGGCGCCGCGGCTCGGCAGTCGGCGGCGTTCGGGGCGCGGAGCGGAGCCCCCCGACCCCGGGCACCTCCTGCACCCGGAGGGCAAGGAGAGGAAAAAAAAAAAAAAAAAAAAGAAGCGGGAGGGGAGGTTTCAGCGCTCGAGGGACGGAGAGGAAAGAAGGGATTTGCATCCCACCCCGCGGCCGGAGAGGGGGCAGCATGGGCGCCGGGGCTGCGAGGAGGAGCCCCCGGGGGAGCCCCCCGGGGCCGCTGGTGCTGCTGCTGGGGCTCTGCGGCTGGGCGGCTGCGCTGCGAGGTGAGCTGGTCCCCCCCCTGCATCCCCGCATCCAACTTGGCGTGGTCCCCGGGGTGCGCATCCCTCCCACCGGTTGCTCCGCGCCTCGCAGCCTCCCTGGAGGTGAGGGAGTGCGGGGAGAGGTGCCCCCAGTCCCACTGGAATAAGGTGCTGTGCCGCAGGGCAGAGCGCCTGGAGTTGGTGCTGAGCTGGGGGGAGGGATGGAGAGGGAGCCGTGCGGTGGGAAATGGGGTTGGAGCGGGAGTTTGGGTCCAAGAGCGAGAGTTTGGGTCCAGGAGCGAGAGAACAGACCCCAAGGGTGCTGGTTCCATCGGCTGCGAACGCTCCGGGAGGCTCCGGGCTGAAGGATCCTTGGGAATCTGGTGCGTGCGTGGATCCTTTGGATGGTGACACGGACAAATGTGGATAATAGTCCTGGTGACTCCTTGGGTTGCCCCAGAATGATGGGGCTGGGGGTGTTCAGTGACCTCTTCTGGCAGTGAGAGCCCAGTTACCTGTCAAGGGATGCGAGTACCTGAGGTTTGATGTGCACGCACACGAGTGTGTGTGGGTTTTGTGGTCGTGTGAGGTGAATATTGGGGATGCTTGGAGTTCTTTTTTATATTAAATCACTTGAGTGAAATAACCTCTTTAGGACACGTAGCCAAGGGGTGCCGGCAGCCCCACGCTGCCCAGTGTCCCCGATGCTTTGGCTGCTCTGCCTGCACTTCTCAGAGTACTAAAAGTGCCTGGAAAGCAGGGGCTTGGGGGGAATCTTATGTTATTTTATCCTTTTAGGGGAAGGTGCCTGCTGGGGATAACACACTCTATTTAGAGCCTGCCAAGGCACGCTCATTCCAAATGGCTTATTTTTACAGAACGGAGTAATCTCTCCATCAGATTTTGTAGATCCTGAAGGATTCCTCTCTGTTCCGTCACCAGCCCCTCTGCAGAGGTTTCTTTTCACGTGCCAGTTGCGTCTGTGTTTCTGTTTTCTTCTGTGTCTGCTTTAGTGGTAGGAAAGGCATCCGCAGGTAGCCAGCGGGTTGTGACATCTCACCACGGTTCCTGGCCGCCTCATCGGCTGCGTTCCCTCATCCAAGTCTGACTGGTCCAGCAGAGGGGAAATCTGAGGGGCTTGTGTGTAACGGACAGCGTTCTTTGGAGAAAGAATTAACGCTTCACCAGACAGTGAAAGAAATGATGAGAATTGAAGGAAATTTAATATTTCTTCTTTTTTTTTTTTTTAATACTTTAATCAAGAAACATCTGTGGCTGCAGAAGATGTGGGTGTTTGAGCTGGTGTGAGGTGCTGATCACCTTTGGTTTGACACATTGAACTCTGGCACTTCTTGCACTAAAATGCAGTCAGGATCAGGCCTCGTAAGCACCTGGAATCTCACACCTTGTGTATCCAAAGGACTTTTCTATTACTCTTAAGGAACAAATTTCAATTCTTTTAATTAAAATTGGCTGTGCAGGATTTTTCAGGTTCTAGGCTGGAGCAGAACAGGGTTTGGATGTTATTCTGAGGAAGAACAGTGTGGTTTTTCATCAGTTTGGTGTTGGTGGGTTCTTATTTGTGACGTTGCACAGTGTTTACTTGTGGCTTGGATTAGGCACTTCACCTCCGCTAACGTCTCACTGAGCTCTTGGTTTATGAAGTTGTCTAAAAGCTGCCTCTGAAACAAATTGTGTTCCAGGCTTCTGTTCTGAATGAGGATTCGAGACAAATGAGATGATTGTAGATCCCCTTCGCGCAGCGTTTTAACGTTGTTGGAATGAATATACATGGATAGCTTTGGGCTTTTATTTTACAGGAGGAATTGCACAGATGCTATGGTAATTTGAAAATGAGGAGAGAGTCGCTAATATTTATTATCTGATTGATGCATTGAAGCTAATTTTGGGTTGCGTGTATCTGCATAAAGATGTCTATAAACCACGAACATTAGTATTCTTCTGGGTCTTGATATTCAAGCCTGGAGCTATGTGTTACATGGTGTTTATAGATCTCAGTGCATTTTGTTCTAAATAAGCATTGTTTGGGGATTTTTCTTTCCCGTTTCCAGCAGTGTGGAACTCACTATATGGCTTGGGAGCCACTGTATATTGCTACTGATTTTATTATGATCAAATGCTCTGCAAAGCCACCTAATGGAACATGGGTGGGTCTGTGGGCAGTGAGCTGTTGGAGCAAGTATCTCCTTTTAGGTTTTTTTTTTTTTAGTTTTTTATTGTTTTCAACATCAGAAGCACTGATAACATGCAACCCAGAGAGCTGTATATTCCAAGTGTTATTCCTCATCTAGGAACAAATCCAACAAATGAATCCAACAGCACCCATGTCTACCCTTAATTTTTGTTTATTCCTCTATCACTCATTAAGAATATCCCAAATTTACACCTAGCTATTAATAACGTGCACACAGCACGATGAAATAAATCAATATGCTGACACGGTGCCGTCGGAAAATCAGTTTGGGTGCCAAGGATTCTTCAGGGCCACTTGGTGTGTCTGTCTGTATTTCCAGCCCTGCTTTCTAGTGGAAGGTGGAGACTGAGAAAAAGAGCAGGATTTTAACACCAGAGGCTGCTGTTTCAGTTGTTTTTAGATGCTGCTGTTGCAGTGAAGCAGATGGTCAGATTCATTTGTATAAAATAGAGAAATACCTCGTTTTCTATTTGTACTTCCAAAGAACTTTAATTGTCATGTTTTATCGTGAGGTCTTAGCTGAGAGCACGAGTATCTGTAGGCATGAAATTGTGTGCTCTGTACTATCTCATTAGTGGTCAATAACCCACCTTTTAGAGCATCTCGCAAGTGGGTATTGGGAGATGCTTACACTACGCACAAGCCTTAAGTAATCTGAACCTTGTAACTCAGCTGCATAATTGTGATCAATGCAATTTTCATCCATCTTACCTCTGTCACTGTGCAAAATGTTGTTGAGGAAGAAACTGTTAGTGCAGGCTCCGGGTTGGTAGAGCCCCCTTACCTGC
Source organism: Phaenicophaeus curvirostris (assembly GCF_032191515.1). Classification (NCBI taxonomy): domain Eukaryota; kingdom Metazoa; phylum Chordata; class Aves; order Cuculiformes; family Cuculidae; genus Phaenicophaeus; species Phaenicophaeus curvirostris. The sequence goes on along the minus strand of NC_091418.1, from coordinate 1,273,164 downwards.
CCGATGCCGTTTAGTGCCAAATCCTTTATAGGAACTTCATCCAGGACATGTCAGAAGGCAATTACACTTAAATCTGATCTTCCCTAATGAATGTTCTGCTGACCACTCCTGTAGGTACTTTTGTCTGGGTTTTTTCTGGGTTTTTTTTTCTCTGTTTGAATTTTACTAAGTTCCAGTTCTTAGTCAAGCGCTGATGCACTGAGTTCATTTAGTCCCATTTAGGTTACAAATATTTCCTTTAGGAAGCTCAGCCTGGTTTGAATTTATTCAGCAATTAGCTTGCTTTTGGATTATTGAAGAGAATGAATAGGCGGTATCTAATTAATTTGCTTATACAATGTATTCTTTGTGCAGTGCTGTGTCTGTATTGAGCCAAAGATGAATTAACATGTTTTTTCAGACTAGAATATATCTGTGAGATTCCACGCACGCAGCATACATGTAATTTCAGCATACAGCTACTCTATTTCTGTATCTTGATAAGAAAAAATACGTTACCATGCATGTTAGAAATTCCTAGTGTGAACATCTCATTGGAAACCTCTGTACATTGTGTTGTGGAAAGGGAAAATACAAGCAGCCAATGACCTTAATTATCAGGATAACAATGTTCTGAAGAGGTTTTAAAAGCCACAAACCTATTACGGGCAACTGAAAGGTTGGACTGTATGATCTTAGAGGTCTTTTCCAACTTTAATGGTTCTATGAAAGGAGAAGCAGCCTGAGTCTAGATGGATCCAATGGAAAATTAATGCGAAATGGGGAAGTCCTAATGTGAGTTGGCCACTTGGTGTCCAACTGATGTTGGCTGCGTCCGTGAGGTGGCTCGGTTTCAATGCCAGGTATGTGCTCCAAGGTTACTGTTTCATGGAATAAAAATGTAGTAGAGGCTCTGCCTTTGGCAGGTCAGCCAGGCAACTTTGCAAGGTAGAGATGACCTGAAGCTGTAGCATCCAGATTGGTCATTCCAGTTTGTTGTAGTGGTTTAGTTGTGGTTTGGTAGTGGACAGGTGCAGTTGGACTCAATGATCTCAAATGTCTTTTCCAAACAAACGGGTTTATGATTCCAGCTTCTGTAACCAGCTTGATTAGGGAACCTGGATGTTGAAGGCTTAGTTGGGACTTGGATATACCTGCAGCTTAGTCCCAGCTCCAGAGGTGACCTTGCAGAAGGTGACTACGTGGCTCCCTTTTTGGAGGAGATGGTTTATTTGTCTCATGCAGTACCTGTGCAGCGAGAGGATGGGTGCGATTGTAAATGGTTTCTCTACTTCCAAGGTCCAACGGATGCTTCAACACTTGAAACGCTGTAATAAAAGAGCATAATTAGTCTGTAGATAAAGCTTATTGAATGTGTCTAGACATAAAAAGTGTAATCTAAATGAATGGGAATAGTGTAGCTGAGCTCTTTTTTGTTGCCTCATATCTGTGCCTGTTTTGAAGAAGCAATAGGAACAACAATAGGAAAACTTTAATTGCTTCGGCCTTTTTCCAGGAGAGCTGCTCTTTGCTTTTGTGCTGAATGGAGAATTAAAGTAATATTTAACGTGCTTTGATATCTAACTTGCACTGAATGTCAAAAAGCTTTCTGAAAAACTCTGCTTCTGGTTGCTGCAGGTTTTATTTGTAGAAGGATAAAACTAAATATTTTGGGGTTTATGTTGTGCATGTTTTAGTGTCGTTTTACTCCACAGAAAATGGAAGTGCCACGCAGGTTGCTCATATGTAAATCGTTAAAATTGTTGTGTTACTCATCTTTTGGTTGGATATACTTAATTTTTTTTTTTTTTTGTATAAAGTGCTTTTATGGATCTGAAACTTTCCTTCTGTGAGTGCTTTTGCCTGTGAAATTGAATTGCCTGAATCCTGGCAGACAGCGAACATAAAAAGAGCAAACATGGAGTTTTCTTATGAATTGTGAACAGTTCCTCACTAAATTGCTTCTTTTCTTCCACCACTCCTAATAGTAAATTGCATTAGAGAAAAACAAATTTGCTCTAATAATTGAATTCAACCTTTCATATAAAACCACCTGTGATTTGCAGTTCAGCAGATGCTGTTATGGTGGCAGATGCTCCAGGTTAGCTGGATTCTAGGCCACATTTCAAACTACCAAAGATCTGCGGTTAGCCTTTATCCTTTGAGATATCAAATTCAGGAGGTCGTAGAATAGTTTGGGTTGGAAGGGACCTTAAAGATCATACGGTTCCATCCCCTGCCATGGGCAGGGACACCTCCCACTGGATCAGGGGCTCCAAGCCCCATCCAACCTGGCCTTGAACCCCTCCAGGGATGGGGCAGCCACCCCTGCTCTGGGCGGTGAATGTGGTGGACACCCTGGAAGACGGCAGGTGGGACGTCTCTTTAGTACTTGTCATTCCTTCTTAGCACTGTGGCCTAAACGAAGGCTTCCTGCTCAAGTTGTGGATGTTGTTATTCACATCATGCCACGCTCAGAGCTTAGTAGTCTTGAAAAAATATGGATTTGTTAAAATAGCATTCTAATTCTGGGATTTAATTATTTTTCCTGGGTAATTATGCCTTCTTAAGACTTTGAGCCTCCAAATATGATCAGTAATTTCTCTTTCATAAAAAGAGTGAAAGTAGCTGACAAGTATTTCAGTGATAAATATAGCAGTGCAAAGCCCTCGTTATCTACCATTATCAACTATAGAATCCTGATAGAATCAGTGGGTCAAATCTGTAGATCCAATACTGAGTAACTTGGTGCATCTTATGTAAAGACAGAATCACAATGAGGTGAGATGCTGGAGATTTGTCTTATATAAGAAATCCATTCCTATTTTTGCTTGGTTGGGAGGTTTTAGGACCCATAATAAGCTCAAAATAACATATTAGGCCTGGTAAATAGCTCAGAGTTTATTGCAGAGGGCTATGCAGTAAATAATTTTATGTAATGACAAGTTCCAAGGTCTCGGCATTTAATTTTGATCACTATCAAAGTAGCTTTTTGAAAGTTTTGGGGAACAACATACTGGAAGAGTCTGTGTTACTGGAGCAATAAGTGGTCTCATAGGTAGGGCTCTCATGTAGAGCACGAAGGATCTGTATGTGAATCTGATGCATCTGGGGCTGAGAACTGCTGTGAAAGGGTTTGCTGTGGCAAAAGCGTGGTGGTTCCTTGTCAGAGAAAGGAGGAGGGATTGCTTGGGGCTTTCAGGCTGCTCCATTGCTGGAGACGCGAGCAAAACGCAGGAGCTACCTGTAACCCTATGTTGTTTAACCCATTATTATAGGGAAAACATGTTTATCGAGGCGTTCCTCCTTGGTATCAGTCCAGCTTTTTAGACTTTTCCTAAACAGAAAGCAAATTCTGTAAAATTAATTTAGTTTCTAGTAAACTGGTGTGTTAAAAGTGGAAGCAAGCTGGTCTTTCCCAGTTGTCAGCTGGGAACACAGGCTGTAGCTCTACTGAATACCCAGAGGCATTCCATTACTGCTGAGTTTGCCACAGAAACAGCAAAACGCCTTCTACTCCCACTATAATATTAAAAATGTAGGACTTATTTTGTGTCAAATGAGCTAACAAAATAAAAGATGAATTTGAAGTATTTAATATGTCAGTATCAATGAATCTAAGAGGATTATCATTCCATTATGGCTAATAGATTTTTCCCAAAGATAACTTTGCTACTTGACTTGCCTATTTCTGTGAAGATTGTTACAGATCTGATTTAGAGTACAATTTAAATATCCCTGCTCTGTTTCCATTGACTCTGGGAGTCAGTAATGTGGTACCTGGCCTAGGTCGATCTTGATATCTTTGCTTCGATCACTTGAATCCAAGCTCTTGTTCTTGCCATGCAGTTCTTCATAAAGAACATGCAGTGTTTTCTGGTTTGAGTTGTTCTAAACGTGGCTTTACAGTTCGAGCTTGAGAGATTTAACAAACTAACCAGCTTTTCCTTGCTTCCTTTCTGACAAATTAGTGAGAGGTTGGAGTAGCAACAATAAAAATCAGGATTATGTTTGTCATGGGTATCTTTCTACTTCGTAAATTGAGTAGCGGGATTCCCGCTGATTTACTGTAGTATGAGAAGAAGCCCTGACTAGTGGGATCCTTATCTTCTGAGATAAACAGATACAACTTCAATTGATGAGAAAGTAGGTGGAGGAACGTCCCTGTTCTAGACAGAGCCTGGTCTGTAGTTTTTGTTTTAAGCAACTGCAATAATGCCTTCAAAAAGCTCTTGGTTGAGGTTGAACAGTTACAAGTACTGCAGTAAAGGGAGGACGTGGTGGTAGATATTAATACCAGCAAATAAATTCCCACTCTCACTTTATGTGCTGGATTTTTCACCAAAGGCCATCACCAGATTTTGCAGGAAACGTGATGTTTCACTAAGTTGTATGTGAAAATTAAAGTTTATAGTGGTGCTGCCCACTGGGGAGTCATAATGAGGTGTAGTTACTGTTTAATTAGTGGAATTATCTTGGCCACATCTGGATGGACTCATGCTCCCCTTGAATTTAGAGTTTAGCAGATCCTTAGTCCTTTCGGAAGACAGAGCAGAGAGATGTGGAAATGAATCTGCATCAATATCTTGCAGCTGGAATCGTCTCCCGAATTAGCGTTGCGGTGCGGTAGCTTGTGATGTCAGACTGAATTACATGGCTATCGAAATGCCAGGGTGTGCTTCGAAAACTGTTTGAATTCTGTGACTAATTTAAGGACTTTCAGTTTCCAGTATTATTTAGTGCTTTTTTTTCCAGTATGCTGTTTCTAATCACTGGGGCTTTCTGGGGATGAATACATTGAATGCAGAAGAGGTGGTAAACCTGAGATTAAGCCCCTTTCCCAAGCCCAGCAGTGACACGATAGTAGGGGAGAGGAGAGTAAAACATTGTGAACGGTGGCCACGGCAGCCTTGGCTTCCATCATCTCTTGCTTTGATGTGGGGCTCCATCTGTAGCTAAGTGACATTTCTATCTGGCTTTACTATTTCCAGCTGAACGGCTCCAACAGTCACGAACCGATTTGAGTGTCTGTGTTTGAAATGCAGCCATGCTCTTTAGCACTTCTACCCCTTGAAGATATGAAAGCAGTTGAGATTTCATTTATTTTGTATTTTTTCAAAGGGCAGGAGCAGTGTTAGTGAAAGTGAGGGGGTACCACAAACTGGCTGCTCTACCTCTATTTCTTTTTAAAGTCCTGTTACTGAATTGCTCCCTGTAAATGTTCTCCAGCATCTTCTGGTAGAATGAAGGGGTAGTGGAGGCAAAAGGTGAAGTAGCTTCTTTATGCTGGCCAGATGTTATTAACAGAAGGAAAACAGAAAGGGAAGCAATGACTGTTGTCTCTGCCTCAAATGAGATGTGTAGGAATAAGCTGTGATTAAGAATAATAATCATGGAATCACAGAAGCCCCATCCAACCTGGCTTCTGATGACTTTAGATGGGTCTGATCTATCCCAGGCTCTAGGGTAAGAGGCGTTCCTCCTGAAAAGGCACCTGAAAGTCTGAGAGAACAAAAAAGCTCCACTGTTGCTAGTGTAACATAGTGATACTCATTCTGATTTGGACTCTAGTGCCCTGTAAGCAAGCTGTATTTCTTTGTGGTGAAGGCTCAGTATTAAGACCTAGCTGATGATGATGCATGGTAATGGCTTGTAGTGCTTCTCAAGAGCTCGTCTGACCCAGCAGGCTGCTTAAAATTCATGTGTGGTATCAGCTGTGAAGCAATGTCTGCAACCCATAAAGAGGACTGTGATATTCTGATTTATCGCCAGTACTGCTCTTACGCCCACTGAGCTGTTCAGAGCTCTCCACAGCTGATTGTTCTTCTCTGCAGTTATGTTGGAGGGGGAAGAAGGAGAGGAAAAATTCCTCTACTGGATTTTCTCCTGCAGATTTAGGATGCAGTGATTTTGTTTGTCTTAATCTACCAGTTCCAAGGCCAGGTTGGGTGGGGCTTTGACCCCCTTGATCCATGGGGAGTGGTGTCTCTACCCATAGTAGGAGGTGGAACTAGATGGGCTTTAGGGTCCCTTCCAACCCAAACTGATCTACGATTCTATATCAGCATGTTGCTACTTATGAGCAACCTCTTATCTCTTAAAACAGGTATCTCTAATGGTGATGCTCCACTCTAAAGTGGAGTCAAGTGCATATGGAATAAATAACTTCTATAAATGATAAACAGTAGTTTATTATAATGAGATTTGCCACAGCTAAGGGCACTTTGCTTCCATTTTTATATCGTTATTTTAGCTTAGTGATGCTAAAGTGCATCCTTGAAGAACTCCAGACTGGGCTTTTTGCTGTGGATGAATTAAAAGCATTATGCTGTCTTTCAAAGCACTTTGTATATTATCAAGATTTTTTTCTTTTTTAAGCAGGCTTTGTGAAATATTTTGCTGATTACTTCAACATGAGTGGTGTTCTCATGCCGAATTCTCTTCAAGGAGTTCCTGGTAACTTCTACAGCTTTCAAATTTCTTACTTTTCAACAAAAATGTAGTTGGCATCTCCAAGCTTCCAGGTGGAAATGATGTCTCATGAGTCGTTAGCTGCTTTTTTGTTTGTCTTCCTGTGATTTTTGCAAGGTTTAGGCTGAAGATTTTCTTTATCTTGCCTCTGTGGGATGAACTTGGATCTGAGCTTGAATGGAGACAGCAGCTGGCGGAGGGGGAATGAGGATAAAGAAATAAAATCTGTGGATGAACTTGCACAAAAGTGTTGAGCAAATAGGCTTGATTGAAGGAATCCAGCCTTAATTTTTTGGTGAAAGTGTTATGTCAGCTGTTGAGGGCTTTTCCAGTGGAACAGGTTTGTCACTGGCAAGTGTTAATAAAGATTTAGGCTGTTCCTTGGACTGACTCCCATACAGAGTACCGAGATGATGTCCTGTGTTTATGAAAACAGATTGTTGACCTCCAGGTTGTCATTAAACTGTTTCTGCTGGAGATCAGCAAATCTCTTGTGGCTGTTACTGCTGCTGTAGCCTGTTCCCCCAACTTGGCACTACAGATTGTTCAGTAAGAGCACAAAGTAAGTTGTTCTAATAGAGGAGGTTCTGACAAGGTGACTGCTGAGAGTGTCTTTCCTGGTTGAAAGGCTCAGCCTGCAAGTCAGAGTTTAGATCACTCTTCATGGGCCTCGAGCTCTTGACCACCCTCTATGGTTTGTCTTTCTTACAGACAGGATCTCAGGAAGATGAGGTGAATTATTTGTGCCTTGGTTCATCCTTTGATGTTCTCCTATTTATTAGTATTGTAGGGGTCCAGAGGACAGATCTGATGCTGCAGCACTTGGGACAAGCTCTGTACTTGTTAGGTCAATCTTCAATTTTCATGGAATACTAAACAGCAAATCCTTATGTTTATGAACAACTCCATCTTCCTCCACACTGAAATAAGCTGGGGAGCTACTGGATTAATGAAACACTTGGAAGTGCATGTGCTGTAGCTGTTCTCTTACTCGGTGTCTCTCTTGCAGTATCTGCCTGTAAACTATTAATGCTTCAGTTTAGCCTTGGAGCAGAGCAGAAATGAAGGAGGGTGGTATTTTAACAAGTGTTTGCTTGTATTCTGGAGGGGGTTGTGTTTGTATTTATTTTAAGGAGGGAAACTGATGAAACATTCGTGGCAGTTTATTCAGTGGCGTTCAAAGAGGATGCTTGGGAGTCGGATCCCTGGATGAGACATTGATGGGAAAATGGAAAGCAAGTGTCAAGCAGAAGTGACAGTCACTTATTTATAGTGGAAGGAAACATTGCACATTGCTCATCTCTTCTTAGAGAGGGAAGCAGGAAGAAACACCTCCTTGCTCTGGTAGCCCTGTACTTGCAATACCCAAGAGAATAAAGAAATAATCAATTGCTCCTAGGCTGTAGATTGCTCCCAGCCTGCATCACGCTTTGCCAAATAAAGCACAGTTGCCATTGTTGTGTTTCAGTTGTGCCACAGCGATGACTAACGAGCAAAGGTGTGGATTTGGAACACTCCGGCCTCGTTTCTTTCATCTTATGCTAGTTAACGTGGCCTGTTTCATCGTTTGCTGGACTCTCCTCCTCTTTCCCCTCTCCGTTTATTTGCATCTGTTAAAAATGATCTTGTTATTCTTCCCAAAGGCGACTTGTGATGGAGGCAGGAGGCGAGCGCTGCCGGCTGCCCACAGGCAGAGCGCGCTGCCTCCCAATTAGCTGTGCAAGAAATCCAGCTGACAAGGAAAGAAAAGATGGAATTCATACACTCAGCTGGATGTAATCAAGACATAACCCACCCCATAATATGCATCAACAGGTCTGCAGAGATTGCTTTGAATATTTTACATCATATTCTGCAGACACAGGGTGCTATTTGTGATTTTGTGTCCCGATATTGTAGAGTATTGGCTCTGTCATCTTCCTCATGGAATCCCAGTGTTGCTCTGGCGTCCCGAAACCTCCCAGGAGAGCATGGGTTATACTCCCAGCTTCTCTCGCTGAGATTTCTTGAGTGCTGCAAACCCTCTGCTATTCACATTTCATGACCAGGTTTTCTTATTATTATTCTGCTATTTCTTTGAGACATGATTATTTTTCAAATACCTCTGCTCTTATGTAAAATTACACAGTAACTGCTTGTTATTAATAGTTTCTCCTAATTTTAATTCATAGGGTTAACTTGCCCTGAGAAATAATCTTTCAGTGTGTTTTGGGTTTTTTTATGTGACTAGAATAGCAGAAACACAAGGTTCCCTGCTGTTGAAATGTCACAACATTGGTAAATGATGTAGGATAAATTGCATTTCTTGTCTTTATTAATAGCGATTCAAACCTCAGTCTTTCACCTGTGCACCTAGATTGTGTCATGCTACTGCATGTTTATCTAGAAAAGGTAGTAGTTTTTTAAAAAAACCCAACACACTCAAGAACCAAGATGACCGGCTGCCTCTGTGCTCAGTTTTGGCCATTGTCACAAAATTGCAGGACAGGGGAGGGGCTCTGGATCAGGGAGGACAGGGAGAGGATGAGGGGGAATGATTTTCAGCTGAAAGAAGGGAAATTGAGATGAGATTGTAGGAAGAAATGTTTTGCTGTGAGGGTGGGGAGGCCCTGGCCCAGGCTGCCCAGAGCAGGGGTGGCTGCCCCATCCCTGGAGGGGTTCAAGGCCAGGTTGGATGGGGCTTGGAGCCCCTGATCCAGTGGGAGGTGTCCCTGCCCATGGCAGGGGTGGGACTGGATGGGCTTGGAGGTCCCTTCCACCCTAAACCATTGTGTGATTCTACAGATTTGCTAATTAACTGCTCTGTAATCATTAGAAAATCATATTAGTCATTTGTTACTGAAAAACTTCATCTTGGTTTAAGTTTAGAGCAGGAAAGGAAGGAGTCTGAATGTGATTTCCTTTTTTTATTGGGTTGCTGATTTATCAGTGAGATTTGCATCCTCTGTTTTCTGTCATTAACACAATAAGGCGGAAACAGAATATTTTCTTTGACTTACTGCACCTCATTTTGCTGGTTTACATACATATTTTAATTCTTTCATTGAGGTTTATAGCGTGAGTTTGGTTTTGTTGCACGCACTAAATCTTCTTGCACTAATTCCAAATGAAGTTCATTTGATTCTGTCATGATTCCCTCTAATTTGGTTGTTTATGTCTGGCGTTTCTTCCAGAAACAGTTTTCCTAGTTTTACCTTTATAAGAGAGCTTTGGAAGGAATAAATTCTAAAGACATTGTAAAGAGGCTACATGGTAATTTTTTTACTCCTTTATTGCAATATCAATATTTTGATCAGACATCGTCTTCGGCTGCAGCTCTGGGAATGGATTTTCCTAAAAATTTTTGATAAAGCATTATGTGTATGTCTATATCTTTATAAGCCATATACAGAAAATAAAAGTATTCTAGTCTGCGTTGTGCTGTGAGCGTGTAGTTTGCTGGTTGGTGCTGTGCATTCCAAGGTGCTGTTCCGGATTGAAGTCAAGCTAGTGCGGGGTAGGCAGGTGAGAATAATTTTTATTTTATGCTGTGTTCTGAATGGAGTTCTCTATAAATATCAGCCAAGTTACTACTTTGATCTTCCTCAAAATAACTCCTTAGAACTGTCCTTTATGAAAAGTCTTATAAAACCACAGTGGCGGTTAAGCTCAGTGTGCTGAACCTCCCAGCTATCGTAGAGTCATGGAATTGTTGAGGTTGGAAAAGCTCTCCAAGCTCATCTAGTCCAACTGCCAGCCCAGCCCCACTGTGGCTGCTAAGCCATGTCCCAAAGTGTCACGTCTACATCTTCTTTGAACCCCTCCAGGGATGGAGACTCCATCCTGGCCCAGGGCTTCATCACCCTCTGGGTGAAGAACTTTTTCCCTCATATCCAATCTAAACCTCCTCTGGCACAAATTGAGGCTGTTTGCTCTTGTCACACCTCTTGTTACTTGGGAGCAGAGCCCAGAAACCAGCTCACCACAACCTTCAGCTGCCGAGAGCGATGAGGTCTCCCCTCAGCCTCCTCTTCTCCAGGCTGAACAGCCCCAGGTCCCTCATCTGCTCCTCGTGGACTTGTGCTCCAGACCCTTAACTAGCCTTGTAGTAAGAGAGGCACCTTCCATTTGCTCAGTGTCAAGGTAAACATCCCCAATGTGTCTTTTGTCCTCTTTTGACTTGTCTTAGCCCCAGAGAGTCTAATAGAAATAATATTTTACCAGAAATAATTCTGCAGTTGAAGGCAAGCACAATATTTGAACTAAATTCTCGCCTTTCACCTGAGAATATCTGTACCAGACAGTTCCCTGTGTCGGTCTGGCCATGAGAGAGAAAATAATCCAAGACTGTACTGTCTTTTACAAAGCTTGAGGAATTCTTAGCAACGCTGTGAACTAACAAATTATTGCTTATCAGGAATATGAATGTCACGTCTCAACGCCTGCATTTTTAAAAGAAACTTCAAAAGGATGTTTTTGTCTTATGAATTCCCTGTTTTTTCATAAAAGGCTGAAAAACACTTTTTGGAACCTTAAACGGCTGCCTTCTCTCCAATCTGTCATGACAACTGTTTAATGGTATTATCATCACAAATGGACTTTGCCAGTGTTGGAGACATCTGAGCAATATTAAATGACGTTGGAGTTCATGGAGGCGTGCGGTCTAGAAAGGAGCTGGATTAAAGGCTAAACTCGTCTCATCTGCTGTGAGCTGCGATGTATCTGACGGAGTAAATGGGAGCGTCATGGGCCAGAAGCTGAAGAGAGCCAGGTGGAAAGAATAGAGCGCTAAAGGGTAGTGAGCTGGGGGCATGGATGCTTTAAGACATTAATGTATCCAGAAGCATGGGTTGAATTTCTAATCAGTGTTTTACTGATCAGCATAATTCCTGTGACTGTGCACAATGAGCCTCTGGTTTCCTCATTTCAAGGTCTTAACTTGGTTTTTCAGTTTAAGCTTTTGGGGAAGGATTTTGGTGTTTGAGAGATGGGAAGAAAAGAAAGCATATAAATCGCTAAGATGCTATTATTGAAATCATTCCCTTTCTTGGACAACAGCTTTAGATCTGACTTGGAGTAGGTTGTGAAGAGAACATCTGATGACCAATTGGCTGCTGTTTGAACCTCAGGAGTAAAGGGCAAGAGGAACCTGCCTCAAGTTGTTCCAAGGGAGGTTTAGATTGGATATAAGGAGAAATTTCTTTACAGAAAGGGTTCTCAGGCATCGGACCAAGCTGCCCAGGGAAGCAGTGGAGTCCCCATCCCTTGAGGGGTTGGAAAGACATGGATATGTGGCACATGGGGATGTGGTTGAGTGGTAGAGATGGCAGTGCTGGCTTAAGGGTTGAACTCGATGATCTGAAAGGTCTTTTCTAACCTAAATGATTCCATGATAAGGAGATGCTGGCAAGGGCACATGTGCCCATACGCTTTCCAGTGCCACGACAGGCATTGATGGATTTGTTTTGTGTTTTTTTTCTCTGAGCTAGTCTCATTTCTCAGTGACTGTACAAGCTTTAGGCCTGATGTGTTCCAGAAAGGCCAATGTGTGAAAAGCTTTAGGCTGTTCAGATCACATGTTTTTATAATAACTTTATTTCAGAATTTTACTAAATAGCCATAAACCAAAAAATTCTGCCCCTGTAACTATATATCACTTGCTAAAACCCAAACCAAAACGTTTTATGTAATAGAACCTGTAGAATGCTGGTTTTCCTTAAATATGTTGCTTTCCAGACCAACTCACTTCAATAGTCTTCATGCTTCAGTATCCTGGCACTGAATATCTTGTGGGCTTTCTCCCTGGAAGCTATCGCTGTGATCCTCCAGCTGCCCCTAGACTTTGTCATTCCCAGATGCCAAGACGCTGTTCAAACCCATCCGTTTAACTCTGATTTTTCTCTGTTTAATGAATAGGCAGGAGACTTTCTGCTGTTCTTGCAGGTCAAGTTGTACGGGTCACTCTTACATCCTCATCTCTTCAGAAAGGTGGTGTGAAGTCTGATCCTGCTTCAGGGAAGGGAATTAAGTCTTGTTTGTGACCCAAATGCACAAGATTCAGGCTACAGGTTATTGTTGTTTTCTGTCAGGTGAAGATGTCTTAGTGAATGCTTCAAACTGCTATCCAGGATTGTGTGCTGGCAACAGCAGAGGGTGGTGTACTGACATTTTTAATGCCTTTGCAGGACCTAAAATCATGTCTTTTGACTCCCTGGTTAGCTGCCAGTGTAGATCATGGTCTCTGAGAGGTATTTCTGGTGGCTAAAATATAGAAAAAAGCCATAGGTACCGCCAAAGGACTTCTCTTCCTTTAGTAATAAACAATACTCTTCCATGCTTCTTGTGATGCTTGTCCTTGCTGTAGTTGTCTTTGTCTTTCTCACGCTGAAAGCAAAGGATATTGGTTCGCCCTTCTCGAGGGAGGAGCACTGATCTGCTTGTGAGGAGGTCAGGCTTCCGAAGCTTGTGAAATCCAGAGGAAATCCTTTGATTGGCAGGGAAAATTGCCCCAGCCTTGACTTTGCCTGCTGGAGCCTCACCAGGGATTTGCTTTGATGCTGCCTTGTTCCCTGCTAATATAAAAACAAAAGTTGCTGCATTCCCAATTACTACTTTATCTGTTGTAAACATGGTCCCTTGGGAAGGTGCTTACTTGGAGGTGATTTGCATGTTTGACAGCAGGTTCTTTCCCTCTGTTAAAAATGTAGGGCAGTGTCTGTCAGTAATAGAGACCCTTGCTTCGTTTTCCCTTCCCTTTTGTGGGTGGATAATGATGTTTGCAGATCCAAAGAAAAATCTCCTGTCGTGCGGGCAATTTTCATTAATTTTGTAATAACTTAATCTATGTCAAGGAACATAAAATGGATCAAAACCTAAATGAGAATGACTTCTAAAATAATAAAATATTGGCACGCAGCTAAGCTTCGGTGCGTTCTCATCCAGACTTAGGAAGCTGTTAAAGTTGGAACGTTGCGGCGCATCTCAAAGGAACCGTTTTTAGTTCAATATGTTAAATTGCATTAAAATTAAAGTATAAAAATAACCTCTCCTAAATTACATCTGTAGCACGTGACTTGTTAGGCCTATTTATTTTTTTTTATCCTGCTAAAGTTCTGATTGAGGATCTTATAAGCTTTTCTATTATATATACGGTGAAAACCAATTAGTCTGGCAGTGCCGTGCCTGGAAGCCACTGATGCCATGTGCTCAGTCATGAACAAAAGGAAGTTATTGAGATCCTCTGGGGCAAGGCCATTTGCAACAAAGCATTGGTTGGTTTTACTCTCTTATTATACCTTTTCCTTCCTCGGATATTGCCTTGTTTTATCTGCTTAGTTGGGTTCTGGGGGTTTGTTTTGTGGTTTTGGTTGGTTTTATTACATCTGGCTAGCTGCTGATCGGCGTTGGCTTTGTCCAGTATCAGGACAAGGATGCTGGCATCGTTATTTTCCATCTTAAAGTTCTGAATCCATGGAAGCAGCCCTTACCTCTATAAACAGGACTTGAAGTAATGTCTTTTTTTTCCCCCCTTTTAAATAGAAAAGGTGATACTCATAACACGTATCTCACTAGACGCTTCCCAGTATTCCTCATCTTAAGCTTTTTTTGGTACATTTTATTTGTACTGCTTCTGCAAGCAAATAGGGTAAATAATTCATGGAAGATTTGTTTTTATTTTCTATAATTGCCCAAAGTAAAGATTTCTGGACCTTTTTAAAGCTGGAGTAGGGCGTATAAAAATACCATGTCCCCTTGAAAACCTGATGTTTTAGTACATTTTGGGATATACAAGAAACAAAGCATTTGCTGAATTCTGTATCTTCACGAGAAAAAAGTTGTTAAAGGTGAGTGTGGATATCATGTTAAAGAACTGATACATGAACAGTGCCAGACCTGCATTTTGTTGGGTTTTTGTTAAAGACTGAGAAGTGTTACTCTGTGTATTTCAATATTTTAGCAAAATTGTACCTAGAAGGGAGGACTGGCAAGTTCCCAACACACGTACTGTGGTAGATCCTTCCCTTTATGCTTCATTTGCAAACAAGCGCTCAACTTGCAGAGATTTGCATCTCTCTTTCTCCCATCTGTGGATTCTGGAACACGCGCGATGCTGGCTGCTGTGGCTCAAGTAATCTCGATGTGCTTGCAGGGAGGTTTGTGATAAGAGTTGGGTTGAACACAGGAGGTTTGACAGATTAAAAGTAAAACTTTATTTACAAAACACTAGGAAGACAGCGATCCTCTGTGGTTAATTGTACTTTATATAATTGGCACAGTAGTGCGACTTTACCTGAAGACAATTGATCTTGTGTTTTTTTACATCTACTCAGAAAAAAAAATAAAAATCTATTTTATATTTCTTCCATAAGTAGATTGTGACACAGCTTTGGATTTGTGAGGTGTCTCAGTGTTGACAATAACATTCTAAAGACTAGAATGCGGTGCAAAGAGACCAAAAAGAAAGTCAACTTACTCCTTATTAGTCCCAAAAATATAATTTTATGCTTTTTGTAAATAAAAAACCCCCTAGCTTTTGGGTAAACACTCCCCTTCATTTTCAACATAACCCTGTAAGAACACATAAATGCTGTGTTTGAATTAACAGCCGGTATTGATTTACTGTCAAAGGTAAAAACCTCGGTGACGTGGGGGAAAGAGCTGCAGGAATTTATTTAGAACGTTCCAAACCATGTTCCTGATTGAATTGCTTGTTCCCAGAAGAGTTCTTCTGAAATCCATAAAATTAGAATTTTCTGTCTTGACTGCAGGAGAAGACAGTTTGTTTGCTGTATCCACCACATGCTTAATGGGATTATGGAAGTTAAGGGAATTGAATATCTCTCCTCTCATTGCTGGATCATCTGAATAGCTTCGGTTTGTAGCTTGGATTTGCTCATGGGAATTCCCAGCTTCAGTCCAGTGCCTTGGGAACAGCCGACCTTGTTGGAAGCCGTGCTACCAACTCTCTTGATCTGGACCTGTGTCACTTTTAGCAAAATCATTTTCAGAGGAGTCATTGGAAATGCCTGCACTGTTCTGACCAGTGTTTAGCCCGGAATGTATGGTTTGTGTTCTGTTCCTCTTCTGTTTGTCAGGGTGTGTCCCACAGCCTGTGTTGGGCGTACTTGGTAGCAATGTGAGTGCACCAAACCTAATCCAAGGGGTTTGTTTTGTGCCCAAGGCCATGCCTGCAAGACTTCAAGAAGGAAAATAGATGACTTTTGTCCCAAGGGAACGTTTGAGGCCATCTGTGTGCCCACTGAGGTGCGAATCTGTCGTAATTCTGATAGCTGTTCAAATTTCAGGCAGTTTTGCAGAAATATTCCTGGCTACAGTGCTGTTAACACAAGCAACTTTTGGGTAGGGTGACTGTGGTCTGTGGCGTCACCACTTGAGAACTCTATTGCTCTTCTGTACCCTTTCTGTACTGTCTGAGGTGTTTTACAGTATCTTCCTGTAGCTGTGGAATGGCAGGAAGGAAGCAATAACTTTGACTTTTTTGGTGGCTCTGTTGCTCAGAACAGGAAGAGAGTCTGACCAACACAGTGAAGGTTTTTCATGTGGTTTTAATGAAGTCGTTGAAAGTGTTAATGATGCCGCTCTCGAAATCACTGCTGTGTCCAACCAGGTCCAGCAGCGTGACAGCTGCCTCCTCGCCAGCAAGTGTAAAGGTTCAGCTATGGACCTGCAAGGTGTTATAAAAAACAAGGTTCTACCAGTGGAGCATGGTTTCAGGTCACCCCCAGACCAGGAGAGGTGGAAAGATGAGCACGCTTGGCCTAAAGAGTGAATTACAGAAGCATTTACTAAAGAGTGTTGATCTGTGCTTTTTTTTTTTTCCATTTAAAGGCTGATTTAATTGCATGGGAATTAAGTTTTTTTCAGATGGATTACTGCTGTCAGTGAATTTCATAAAGTATGACCTCTGCTCTGCAGCCTCCTCTCAAAGGCTTCCAAAACCATCCAGGCTGCTTAACTATGATGCCGTAATTGTCAAACACGTAATTGTGCTTTGACTGCCTGTAGCATTTGCTGTCGCCTGAAAATGTCAGAAACCACTAGTGCAAACTCTGCTATCCACTAAATACCTGTCTGTAGCATATTTTTTTTTTTGATGGAAAAACTTGAATGCCGTGCGCACTAATTTTGCGTTCTAATGACTGAAGGTCAGTTTAGGTTTCATAAAGCATCTACAAAGCCTTGGAATCATTGGGTGGAATTTTATTTTGAAAGCCTTAAAAAGAATTTGGAATAGGACCTGTCATAATCTGTAACTAGAATCAAAACTCTACCAAATGTGCTGGAGTTGGAAAGAATTAATCAGATTCTCAACATGCAGATGAGTGGTGAAGCTTGAACCAGGCTGCCCAGGGCAGCGGTGGAGTCTCCATGCCAGGAGGTGTTCAGGATAATTTTTTTTCCCTCTTGTGGCTTTTTTTTTCTCCTTCTCTTTTTAACGGCGTGCAAGTGGCATTTGCAGATAATCCTTAAACGTAATCTCTGCAAAAAGGCCAATTTACAGTGCAGTTTTGGTGTGTAGATGTAGTTATCGTTTGGTTAAAACATGGGGCTGAAATTTGGAGTTTAAATCTGCTTTTAGATATTTTAAGAATGACCTTAGGCAAGAAGCACCCCTGTCCTGTGGCTTGATTCATCTCAAAGGGGTAAATCTTGCTGGCGTGTGCCATTACTCAGCTCAGTGATACATCAGCCTTTCAATGCACTATTTCAGTGAGTTGAGCGCAAAGCTGCTTGTTGGCAAAGGTTTTGTTTAAATTAGTGTTCAGTTAAAATGTTTTATAGATGCTAATGGTGAGCGCATTTTTGCAAGGTCTTGCAGATGCCTGTGGCATTGGTTTTTACTCTTCTTTATTTAAGCTTAAGCTCTTGGAAGGTGGCCTGAAGAAACCATACGGTCAGCAGCCTAGGACAGCAGAGGGTTGAGAAAGTTGTCAATTTATGGCAATTTTCTTTTTATAGAATATTTGTTTTACGTCATGATAGCTGAGGGTAGGCTGTTTGAGAGTTATAAATGGAACCTTTGCTAGAATCTTGATTTATATACAAATGTGCTGTAAAATCTTCCATTATTGATAGCACGATGCATGCATAAACCATCTGTAAATAGGACTTGCCTGTCCAGTGTTGATGTCTGGGTGATTGTTGGGATAACAGGTTAAAAATTCTCTGCTGGCAATTATTTGTGATCAGAGGAAATAAAATCTTTCCTTACCTCTTCTGTATGATTTTATCTGTTCTATTTAGGGAGGCACTTAAGTTTTGCTGTGAGGCCACCTTCACACAAGTGGCTGTTGTGAATCCTATTTCAAGAACTGTTCTGCTTTCCTGATTAAGGACACAAGAGCTGGAGACGCGTTTTTAAGTGTAGATGCAGTGGGTGTTAACCCAGGTAAAGACCCCATGTACCAAAAGCTTGATCCTTTTTCAGAGTGAGAGAATGCATTATCCCTGATGTAGGAGCTGTAAGGACAAGAACAAACACAGTTGCAACCTACAGTGGGGATAGAGGAATTGAAACCATCTAAATGCAGCACAGAACTTTGAGAACTTTGCCTAAATTGTTTGGAAGGAGCCTTAGTGCCTTTGGAGCAGGCAGAGGGCAAGTGACCGCCCAGCAGTTACTGGATGGAGAGATGCTGCCCAGAATCGCTGTGTTTATTGCTTCAGTGATAACTAAAGTGATATAACTCCATTAAGATCCTATCTGAAATTGCTTTCAAGCTCTGCGTGTTGTGCAGAGAAAGGTACCAATAAATGATGTGTCTAGATTTCTAACCTGTGTTTTTAAGATTTGAGATGTCCACCGAAGAGAGGTTCTCTTTAGTTTTGTAATCAGCGTAGACTGGTAATATAAAAACCTATAAATTGAACTCGATCTGAACCACATAAGGGCTGCTTGATGTGCTGATGGTTGAGCTTTCTAGGGTTTTCTCACTGTGTTAGGCAAAGAGGGGATGAAGTGATGAATATGTTCAAGAATCCTTGCGTAAGAGCAGCACACTGTCACACAGCAAAGCGTTTACCCTGCAGGGAGCAGGATGCAGCGTGGTGGTTGTTGTTCCATCCCTTCAAGGTGCCTGTTTTCCTGCAGCTGTTGTTGCCTTGAAGTCTCTTCTTTTGTTGTCGTTTCTCAATCTTCCTATTCAAACCAGTGTTACATTGTGAGCTGGGAAGAGGAGGATGAACACAACTCTGAATGCAAAAATAATCATTGCCCCTAAAGAAGATAAAAAGCAGGGCTGAGTGTTTAGAGACTGAGGGCCTTTCATTGTGTCTGAAGGTGAAACGTTACTCAATTCAAGCTCAAATGGTGAAATTGAATCTGTACAGTATCAAACAGTGAAAACCCGACCTATTCTTGAAATTTTTACCCTTGTATCTGTCTCTGTTTTCTTCTCTTTGTTCTGAGAAGCTATTTGGGATGTACAAATTAAAAACAACTAGAATACTTGTTTATCTCTTGAATTGTTATTAATTTATAACAATTTAAATTACAGTCAAAGGCTTGTAATTTAAATCTGAATGATGTTTATAAGGATAAGTTGCATGAAACAGTGGTTTCATCAAGAATATTTCAAAAGTCAATGAACGTTAATTCGAGTTTAGATTTTAGAGCTCTATTATCTGATGGGGATATGAAAACCATTACAACCCTCTTGAAGCACTGAGATCTCATTCTGCTGTGAAACACACCGTGATACAGCACTCCAGCAGTTCAGGTTTGTTAGAAGCGTAGAAACAAAGTCCTTGACTTGGCATCTTTGAAGCACAAAACATCTTTAATGTTAAGGATCAAATAGGGAAAAATTACAGTCTGTGTGAACGACTTTGCTGATGAAAATGTATCTCGTTGAGGGCTTGCATTTCTAATCTAGAGTGGGTTTAGATGAAGCATCCTCTTTGCATGTCCCGCAGTCACAGTGTGAGCTCTGGTGATACAGCATAGGTGGGATAAATAAATCAGGAATCACAGAAAACCTACTGGAATGGTTCTGACAGAGCTTTTCATAGACTACTGTCTGCAATGTGATCTGTTGCAACACAGTCGAGTCCCACGAAGGATGCTTCTTACTGTAATTCCATGTAATTCATTACACTGTGTTCTTTCAGCTGTGCTTTCCTTGCTTTTGCGTGTGTACCGTACAGTGAACGACAGCTCCTCTTTGTCTGCTTGTTGGAACGTGACCTTCAGCAAGGTGTGCAAGATCAGATAATTGAGCTTGATTCCCAGCTTCTCTAAAGACTCGTTGCTCTACTCAAATTGGTGAAATAACGTGAGTTTATGCTGCCAAAGGGTGTGGCCTACATTGGCCAATACACTAGTGATTAAAAAGGAGATTTTTAGGACATCTAGGTCCACCTCTGACTTCTGTCTACACACTCTTTTACTTTAAGTCTTCTGGTACTTATTCAGAAGCTGGAATTTCTTTCCTCTTCCACCTGGATTTTGAGAAAGGTGAAGGTGAGAAGACTAGAATCCGCGAGCACATTACTGTAAGTGGTTTTGTGTAAGATAAGTGCTATCAATCAGACTTTTTTTCAAGCCCTATTTAGCATCCAACAGCTCCTGGTAAGAACAGATGAGGGTTTTGCGAAAACACTTAATCTGACCCATCTTGAGATGGCTAATTGGAAGCTGAGATACTCTTAGAATCATGGAATGCTGTTAATGAATTAATTTAAGAATCTTAATTGATTTCTTCAAACCATCATAGTGGTTTTTGCTCTATAGTCGAAAAGAAGCTATTCCTAAGCTATTGCTGCGCGGAGAAACAGGAGCAGAATTCCTGCGTGAAGCCCACGGGGCTGCAAGTGGCAGGTGTGATAAGGTGGGAAACCAGGCTAAGCAGATGGGCAAGAACAGGAAGAATTGTGTAGGCAGCTCCCCCCCAAACTAAGCACCGCACAGCAATTTGCATCAGTGCTGCAGCAAAACAAACTGTGCTGTAACTATTTAATTGTAAATTGAAACTGCCTTGGGATGTCATAGCAATTGAGTTTCTCTGCAGAATACTAGGAGTGGAATTGCTGCAGCTCTGCCAAGTGACAGAAGATGCACATCTGTGCAGAAAGATGGGTTTCTCCTCTCAAACATATAAAATTGCTGGATTTCTTTCGGGAGTCTTCTTGCAAAGAAATAAAATGAGATAAATATCTTTGTTTTTCTGTAGCTGCTCAGTGGGTTGATCTTGCTCCTGGCAAAATCAAGCAGAGTAGTAGGAAGGATGTGGAAAAGAAGGAGCCAGGCACTCCCAGGCTTGGCCATGAGATCGCTCATCTCAGTAAGAAAGTGTGGGGAAAGAATTAATGAAAACAAAACAGTATCTGTGTTGTTATCCTATCTTCTTTCACTGCCTTGCAGATGGAGTATTTGTATACTTATGGCATAGGTGTTGCTTTAGACCTGGATGGTTTTGATAGGATTAGAAAATATTTCTTTACTGAAAGAGTGATGAAGCACTGGAAGAGGCTTCCCCAGGCCGTGCCCAGTAACATTGTGGGGACAGAGAGTCATGGAATGGTTTGGGTTGGAAGGGGCTTCAAACCCCATCCAGTCCCACCCCTGCGATGGGCAGGGCCACCTCCCGCTGGATCAGGGGCTCCAAGCCCCATCCAACCTGGCCTTGAACCCCTCCAGGGATGGGGCAGCCACCCCTGCTCTGGGAACCTGGGCCAGGGCCTCCTCACCCTCACAGCAGAACCCCAGGATCTCTCCTCTCAATCTCCCCTCCTTCAGCCTCTTCAGTTCTTACGCAGCGAATGGTTCCGACCATCCCTTGAGGTTGTGGCCTGCCCGAACTTAAACAACGAGGCGTTAGCTGGAAACACGGTGACCAAAGGACTTGAACGAGTTTTCAGTTCGTGTTCATTGAGATATTTTTCTGTGCTTGTCAAACATAAACCTACAGTACAACACGCAATGATATCTTAGTTATTTTTAAACCTTTTAAACAACCGTGGCCTTTTGTTTTCTCATTATTTATGTCAGGTGAGGGTGTATCTGTTCAGGTGATCATGCTGTGTAAGTACAGAGGGATGTAAATGATATTTCTCGATACACCAACTAGCAGCCTCGGAATATAAATGATGTTTATGAGGAAGTTAGAAGCGTTTTAAATATTGTGAAACCGCTTTCTTTGACACGTTGGGGATAATGATGCTGAAACACCAGCCTCTTTGTAAACTGTTTAATGGCAACAATTTTCTAAATCAAAGCAATCTACGCTTCCCCGTTTAGAATTTCATTTCTAAGTACTAAAGTCTCATAAAGGCGGTTTACAGCGTTGAGTCTTTAGCTTCTGTGAATTGTTATCTAGCACAGCTGCAAGAGCCTTCCCTTCAATGGAATGTTTTATCTTTGGAATTATAAGGATTTTTTTTCTGGTGGTGCCACGTGATGCTCTGACTATATCTTAGACTTCAACAGTACCATGTTTCAAAAGAATTACAGATCTGGTCTTTTTTTTTTGTACCTGGAGTTGATAGAGATGTGAGTGGACACAACCCTTCTGTTGTCTCTCTGCTCATAATGATGCCACGGTTCTGCCTGTGTATTTGCTTTCATTGCTGACTGTTCCTAACTGGTGGGTTTTAAGAAGTAGGTTCAGTATTATTCGTTATTGTTGTATTAATGAAGGCGAATGGTATGAGTTTCATAGAGCTGACATCACTTCCCGTCTGCTGGAGACGATCCTTCCTCAAGATGTGCAGCTGTGTGTGTAAGACACTTAATTTTTAGCAGGAAAGCAGGAGTTTTAGGCCCCACCTGTAGTTCCCTGTAATTCATGCCGGCTGTCGGTGCGGAGCTGTTCCCCACAGAACCTTTCTGATGTATTCAGACTCATTACGAATGTCCCACTTGGTGTTCCAGTCCCTCTTCCCTGGAGGTGCTTCCACATCCTCAGATCTCATTGTCAAGATTCCTCCTATTGAACTGAAATCTTCCTGTTTAAGAAAACTTGCTTCTTTTTGTTGGAAAGAGACGATGTTGTTTGCTCGTATCTTGTCTGCGCAGTTGGAATAAAAAGTACAGAAGATCCATTTTAAACCTCGTTTGGATCTCACACAAGCAGTGAGGTGTTAATATTGCTAGGTCTGCTCGGTGAAGTCTTATGTCAGTGTTCTCATGAATAGAAACACATAAACTTGGATGATGTAAGATATGCATCATATTTGCCCAAAACATGCTGCGCGTGTCTAATGCCTGTGTTGGGTTAGCACTTAGAAGTGAAGTTTTATGTCTTCAATTCATCTTTACCCTGTCTGTTTTCTTCCTTCCCACAGCTGGCAGGTTATTTCTAAACTGTATGTTTAGTATCTTTGAAGGCTTCTACCGAGCTTGGACAGAACCTAACTGAAGCCTGTGGGTTGGTATATGAACACGTAAACTTATTCCTCCAATTAATCCTCCCTCATTTCTCTGGAGGGCAGTCAAGGACTTGCTGTAGAAGTTCCTTTCCTGAAGGAGGAGTTTCTGTATGCCCTGACCTTGCAGAGGGTGGCATCTGTTTTCTCTTTAGCCCAGCGTTTGCATCTTCACTGGCGAGAAGCATTAAATCTTAGTTTAGTATTTTCAGTCATGAGTATGCAGGTGTGGAGTTGCTGTTGTTTAAGCTAACAAGAATGGATAGAGACCTCTGTGGAGATGACCTTGTGTTGGTTTTCATTCATGCTTATAAGTATAAGGTGTTCAGCTTTATCAGTTGCTTATAAACCTACAAATGTTACCAGGTATCACCATGCTGAATCATAAGGATGGGAGCTTTTTTGACGAGTTGCTTTGGGTTGATGAGTTGTGGGTTTTTTAGGGAGGGGAGGATTGGTTTGGGGATTTGAGGGCGGGCACAGGTTAAGTTTTTTTTATTCCCCTAATATTTTTGGTGTCATTAATGCTCAATAATGTCATATTTTAGGTAAATAATGACTTAAAATAGCACAAGAAGGTAGAGCTGGACATAGTCCCAGGTCACTTGCAGATCAGACAAATGAACACTGTATTTCCTGGTTTCAGGAGTTTCCAGAGCATGTAACACAATCAGTTGGTGTTCTGGCTAAGCTGGTGAGTGGTGATTTGATCTTCCAGTCTGACTGTGATCCGGCAAGGTAAATCTTTATGGAGGGATTAAGGAGAGAGGAGATGATGTTCCCTTCTGTCCTGGTTAATCGTCAGAGTCAGTTCTTAACACCGTTAAGATACAAATGCATTCTTAAGGAGAAGAGTGGTGGATCAATTTGTATTTAGCTCAGCAAGCTCATCTTTTTCTGTTTTAAGAGCTTTTGGGGGGGGTGTTAATTAGAAAAACAGCAAAACAGGAAGTTTTTTCAAACCCTTTGGGTTTGGTTTTAAAGGCTTTTTTTAGTATTATTTCTTAAATCCATGCTATGGAAGACGTGTGTGCTTTTGTGCTGGGCTGGAATTACTGCCTAGGTGGGTGTGTTGCTGTTGGCGTTCTTTTGGAACACTGACTGTGCCCACATTCTCCAATTTTTCCTGCTTAGTACAGTGTCTGCTTGCTTCTAGTCATTGCTAGGCATGAAGGTTCTCCTGTCTGAGTATCTGCATTTTGAACAGTGGCAGCTTCTTAAGTCCCGTGTTCTATTCCACGTTCATCCAAAGGGAATTGTTACCTATTAAATCTCAGTTACCTGGGAAAACTCTGTGTGGGTGAACTTTTACAGTCTCATTAAGACAAAGTGAGCTGAGGACAGATTTATTAAAGGATGTTATCAAAACTTCACGTACATTACATGTTCATCTGTGGTGTGCAGCAGACAGACGCAAAATGAACTTTAATCACTTCACATTAATGGAAATTATTTTTTCAACTAGTGTCATAACAGTGAACATCAGGAGTCATGTGTTCTTTATCTCATACCGAGGAGGAGAACTATATGAAAGTAATGTAAGACGTTAAGGGTGTCTACTCAACACTACAGCAACAGAGCCTTTACTGATATTTGTAGAATCATAGAATAGTTTGGGTTGGAAGGGACCTTAAAGGTTTTAACCAGTGCTACTCATTGGAGAATGAGTGCTGCTTTAAAAAGCTTGGGTTTCTGATAGCTCAAGATAAGTATAATGTGTAGACTTGGCGCTTTGGGTCATGGTTTAGTAGGCACGGTGGTGTTGGGCTGACGGTTGGAGTTTGTCTTGGAGCTCTTTTCTGACGATGATTCTATGTAGTCTAGTGCAAGCTTTGCCACTAGTTCTGGTTCTTCTACTTTCGTTCACGTAGCACTGTGCACACTCAGAAAAGCTTTTTCAATAGGAAAGATCTTGACTGGAGAAGTGTCTGTTGGAGAACAGGTAGTTCAGGAGCTTTTTACTGTTTTGACCCTCAGTCCCTTTGCTCTGGACATCCCTTTTTTTTCTTTGCAGATTGAGCATAGTCCTAATACGCGGCTCTTGTGAAGTTGCGTTTCAGCTGTGCCTTTAAGGGGTTTAGGATTTGGAGCAATGGAAGCCAAGAAGAGTCTTCCTGGAGCCTGGTCTACCTTCCCTGCAGTACCTGGCTGTAAGCTCCTGATGGACTGAGGGCTGAATTTCCCTCTCCACGTGTCCTTTGCACAGTAATTATGAACTCCTCCCTTAAATTCTTGTGCTGAAATCATCCTGACACTTCTGTCAAAGCTTTAACAATATGTGTGCTTTACTGTGCTACGTGTTCCGTGTTAACTGTGGGTGCACTAATCCTAAACAGAGATTTGAAGAGGATGCTTCATGGTTGCTTGTTGTCCCATGGCATATGGTTACATTAAGATAAAGAGAAAAAAGGTAATTTATAGCAACAGATGGGTCTAAACTCTTTTTGGAGCTGTTGAATACTACTTAATTTTTAATTTACAGTGAATCTTTCATACACCAGTTAACTAACTCTGCTGTCACACTCTCTTAAAATATGGGATGCCTTTTCAATGCACTTGTCTAGAAATTGCGTATGAATACTGAGTGGTTCAAATTAGGCAGTCACTGGAATGAAGAAAAGTGCTTCCACTGAAATTTTGATGCATATTTGTTGCTGTTCAGAGTGTTGCCTATAAGGAAAGAAAACAAAACATTTGTATAATCTCTTTTTTTTTTGGCTGCTGGTAAGTAACAAGCAGTGGAATACAGCCCGTGGGGAAAAACAAACCCAAACCAGAACAGCAAGGAAAACCCAAACCACCAGGCCTGTGAGAGAGCTCAGGAGGTTTTTGTTTCTTGACTATGAAAAATGTTTGCTGTTCCATTGACTGTTTCATAGAAATTATGCTTCTGCCGGCCTGGAAAATGTCAGAAGGCTCTTGAAAATGGCCAGGGTTGAGAGGCAGAAATATTTTGGAACACAGTTTATTAATTAGACATTTTTTGCTGTGCAGAAATTGCCCTGCCAACATTTCCTCCTGAGTTAAAATTAACTTGGAAGTTAAAGTACTTAGAATATTTTTCAAATATTAAATCTTTCCCATGTTGGAAAGAAAAAGCTCAAATACTACTAAATGTCTTGCAACGCTAACAATATCAAATTAAAATGTAAAATGTCTTGAAAGATGCAGTTAAATACTCTGAATGCATTAAAATAACCAAGTGGTTCTGGGTGCGAACAGGCACGATGTAACTTGCATTCTCTGCTGTTGACTTTGCAAGGAATACTCTCTATATTTGTGCAGGACGCTAAGTCTAACTCTTTAATTAGCAAGACTTCTGATTAGTTCAGATCTTTCTCTGGTTTTAATTTACAAAGTAATGGAGCTACTGCTTTTTCTTCAGCTACTTGGTGTGCAGATTTCATGACGGTGAAATCCCCAAATCTTCAGCAGCTGCTCCTGTGTCCAGGAGCCAGACACTCAAGGCTGGATTTGAGCAGTGACTTAAATCTCCCATCTGGTGGCTGGACCCATCCTGACCTCTCAATGTTGTCCCCCTGATCCAGAGGGAGGTGTCCCTGCCCATGGCAGGGGTGGGACTGGATGGGCTTTGAGGTCCCTCCCTCCCTAAACCATTCTGTGATTCTAAGTTGCACCTAACTCCCTCAAACACGGTAGCAGTGCTCACCTCAGAACAGGCATAAGGAGCTCTGTGATACATGAAACAGACCTTATTTCTTTTTTTACTTTTCCTTTTTAATAAGAAAGACTAGCAAAGGATGGCCAAAACAGTGCATAAATCTGGGCTCAAAAAAGGGGACAACAAGCCTGACAGGGCAGTTGTGTAGATGTTGAGATGTCTGAAAATAATTCCTCATCAGTCTGTGGTTGATTGCAGCCACGCGCCGTAGTTATGGAGAGGAAACCCAGTGTACGCTGCCGATTGCTTGGGCTTGGATTGTTTTGTTAGTTCCTATCTTTCTTTTTTCCCCATATTTGAGGAAGCGCTATTCATTCAAGAATTTTTCAAGTAGTCTCTCAACGTGCCGGTGATTGTTCAGCTCGGCACGGCGCCTCCCATGCTCCAGCTGATGCTTAAGAAATGGTGAGATGGGAAACTTGTAGCAGCAGTGCAGCGTGTGTGGATAACGTAGTGTTGAGAGGCTTTTTTCGCACCGATGTGTAGGGACAATTGGGAAAAGTTAGGAAATGGGTCTTAAAACCAGAAGCTAAAAGCAGGTTCTTCCCACAGTCCCTCAAACCCACTGCCCTGAACCAGGTGAGTGCTTTATAAATTCCTAGAAGGTCAAAATTGATCTGAAATGAATTTCAATTTAAGAAGTTACGTGATGTCTCGTAGAGTAATGCCCTTCATAGGTGAAGTTCTGCTTCACACATAGTTTTATGTGGATTTTCCATCTAGTTCGGTGACTCATTTCAGCAACTGGCTCAGAACGAGCAACTTTGTTTTCTTTTTTTTTCTATTTATCTAGCAGTCATACAGAGAATTATATACCCAATAACCGAATGCGAAAGCAGAGGGTTAGTTCTGAGTGAAATCCAGGATCTCTGGCCCTGAATTGGTTCTGTTTGTTCTGAACTCGAAGTTCTAGGTTCTAATTCCTCAGTTCGATGTCTTGGTACCCATCCTTCTGGAGGTGTTTTACAGGGTATTTACATACAATTATGGTATGTACTTACAAACAAATAATCGTGATTAGATGTTATGGTAACTTGATTTCATGAAGGCATAAGTTGAAACATAAGTAGCTTTATGAAGACTCTTAATTACCAATTAACCTACTAAAACTGTAGCGCTGTGCATTGTCTTTATATAGCAGCACCAGTATTGTTGTATCTATTCCTATGCTGGACTGCTAAGAACCAGCAAGTTTCTGTCCCAGTGAAAAACAGAAAAGCCTGATGGAATCAGTGAAAACACAAATGAAATGCAGGTTGTGTCTATTTTGGCTCTCGGATAACTGAATTTGCGCTGTGCACCAGACACCATCTGTGCCTCAGCCACCTACCCAAGAAACGCTCCGGAAGCGGCGTGCTTGTAGGCTTTGTAGGTGCTGGAGACTTCGTAGCTTTTAACCCTCTGCAGCCTCCTGATTTTAAAAAGGGAAAGGGTAATTCAAGGGGGTTCAGCAGGCTGAATTGAAAACATAATCCCAAATTATCTATGAATCAGTGTGAAATGTGGCTGAGCTATAAAAAATACCCACTGGTCAGTACCTCATCCTCCAGACACACTGGTTTGAAAAATAATGAAGACATTTACAGCTGTGGGGGATGTTTTCTGTTTAAATATATGCATGCTAGGAAGAAATTGCTGTTGGAGCTGTTGCCTATCTAATGTGACAGGGAACAGGAGGATCATAGAATCAGGGAGTGGTTTGGGTTGGAAGGGACCTCAAAGCCCATCCAGTCCCACCCCTGCCATGGGCAGGGACACCTCCCACTGGATAAGGGGCTCCAAGCCCCATCCAACCTGGCCTTGAACCCCTCCAGGGATGGGGCAGCCACTCCTTCTTAGACCCCTTAGTACCCTCATTATATGTGGAATTATAAAATCATTAAGGTTGGAAAAGACCTCTAAGCTCATCCAGTCCAGCGTTCAGCCCAACCCCTCCGTGCCTGCTACGCAACATCAGGATGTGCCACGGCCACACATTCTATGACCGATATTGACCAACGTGGTCCTACATTTAAGGAGAAAAAGTGAAGATGCAGGGAACTGTTGTGCCGCAGGAAGAGTTTTGCAACTTCAACTAAGCTTGCTTATTAAAGCACCGGAGGTACTGAGCTGCTTATCTGCCTGAGATAGCGTTGGTGTGTATCTGGGATAATCGGAAACAGAAGGAACTGAGGAAGATAAAACACCCTCAGCGCTAACAGCCCTCCTTTTCTAGAAGACATTTGAAACAGAGTTGTATAAACAGTATGCTGCAACAGAGGGCACAACAGGAGACAGAATCATTAAACTGAAGGAGTTCTGAATACACAAACTCCATGGGAGGATAAAAACCTTCAGGCGATGGAAGCTGAAAGGAGCACGAGGAGAATTAAGAAGGAGTGGAGGGATGGGAGCCACATAGTTCTTTTTGTTTGGTGAAGATAACTGGAGAGAGCAGCCTTCTGTGTGGTCATGGAGTTCTGACAGGTCATTAATTCTGGAGAAATTGCTCCAGAGCCGCTGATATGCAGGTGCTGTTTCCAGGTATCTCATTAACTACTGTCCAGGAGAAATGCTGATTTTTCACTGGTGTAACTCCAGCTATGCAGCTCGTCACTGTCATGAGTATGAAATACATTTTAGATGATGTGTTGGACTGGGGAAAAAAAAAAGGAAGAGGAATAATTTTCAGTGGGACAATTATAATTGTATCGTGTTCTGAAGTACAAAACAAATAGCTCCTACTTCAAGAGGACAGTGATGCATGGAGCTGGTAGAGGCATGGTCAGATGTGCTCACTGACCACTTCAGCAAGTCCCTGGGTGGTGTGTCAAGGCACTAAAGCAGCCAGGAATTCATGGATAGCCTTGTACAAAGAAATATAGTTTAGTTGTACTGTGTTGCTGCCTTTTCTCCTATGGAAAGGAGGGAGATAGGGAGCACCTTTTCCTCATGACAGAGGTAGATCCAATTCCAGAGGTAAATCCACTTCCAGAATTGAAGGAATAAAGAAAGAAGGAAGCTGTTGCATGATGTTGGTTACCAAAATGACCTTCCACTACCTCCATCTCCTTAGTCAGCTCACAGCATGTCTTTTGCCAGTTGCAAGCAACAATAGAATCTAGGAGCGTGCTTAGTTCTGGGCTCAGAACTGCGTCTCTCATTGCAAGAACAAAAAAAAAATTGTTGATAGTCTGAAAAATAATAGACAATTTCCAAACTGTTGTTCAGTTCCTTATGTGCTAGTTGGGCCCAAGAGAACATCCACCATCTCCTCCAGTTGATTATGCAAATATGAATAAATATGTGAATACCTATTCCTACTTTTTATCCTCTGTAATCTAATGTCTCCCCTGACACAATACTTTCAAATTATCTTCAGTGAGTAATGACTTGCATTTAGCATTTTATACCAAACTGCCATATAGATCATTTTCTGTAATACTTTACATAAATTAGGAGTCCTCCCCCATGGAATGTGTACGGCTGCCGGAGAGTTTTTACAAGATTAAAACTGCAAACAACACAGTTCTGGTGTAATTTGGAAATGCACGAATGGAAGGAAGTGGTAAACTTGGAGGTTACAGTATATTAAGGTGCTGTTAGTCAAAACCATTCAGGGAGTTGTTTGGCTTTCCCAAGCTATGGTTCTTTTCTTTGGTGATGTAAACAAGTAACTCATCATCATTATCCTGTTAATTGTTATTCACCAGACTTTATAGGTCTGGATGAATGGACCCCAGTGCTAAAAATACAGGTGTGAGCGCGGCTTTGTCTTGATAGTTAGAGTTATGGAATCATTGAGGTTGGTAGAACTTGAGGCCATTTCCTCTCATCCTATTACTTGTTGCTTGGTAAAATTCAAGGCTTTTACCATTTCAAACGTGCTAGAGGATAAAATATAATTTCAAATCAGTTGTTTCCTTTTAAGAAATTCTTCTATTCAGGGGAGAGAATTTAGATTTTCATCTAGCGTTAAATGTCAGGTATTAAAATTTTAATCAAGCATGTGGGCTTTAGGAACAATACTGCTCGTGAGGATGGGTTCAGATGTAGGCACTGAAGCAGAGCGTTGTGTTGGCCTTTTGTCTTAATCCTGGTATAATGAAGTTGCACTTGGGGACTCTTAATACTGGGGAAGGCAAGGCCAGGAGGTTTCTGGTCATTGTTTCAGTGCATCCTTAAAAAAGCAGCTTTGAGAAGGGACTTGGTGGATTTGTGGTACCTGGCAATCCAAGAGGAGCATGCAAGCAGGAGGCTCCAGGAAGCTGTCCCACGCTTGGCTCCTCCTTTTTATTCCACTGTGTTGATTTTCCCTTCTGGTATTTCTGTTCTGCACTCCCACTCCACGGCTGCGTTGTGTGGAAATGCTCTCCAGATTTGGGAATTGCACTGCCTTGTCCAGAGAGGCAAAGCCACTGTCACCGGCTGTACCTTCGATGGTTCACAAAGCTCTGCGTCCTTTAACTCCAGACACGCTTCCCAGGTTGTCAGAAGTATTTATGAAGTCTAAAATATGCCTTTATGTGCCTCAATTTTGTACTAATGAATACTAAAAGGCAAGAATTCTTGCATGCGGCTTTTCTCCTGCCCTCCCATCCTTTCTGTGCCCCCTGTTCCTTAATAGCTCCCAACTGTTATCTTGGTGATAGGAGGAGGTTATTACCTGCTGGGTCATCAACAGGAGGCTGATATTTCACAGCAGTAATCTAGTTGCCATAAAATGTGACATTTAGGAAACAAACTGGGCCAGGCCATTTGAATTTTCTCTCATGTTTAGCTTTTCGTGCTTGTATCACTACAGAAGAAGAGATAAAAATTTATATTGCTTCGAAAAAGAGATAAAAGGATCTGGGAGTGGGACTGCGTTTCACGGAAGATGGAGAATAACAAGTGTAGGTGATGGAAGAGCAAGCAGAAGGGAAAGAGGAAGGTTCTGTGGAACAGCGGGCAAGGAGGGATGGAGCAAGGGAGCAGCAGGAGAGGAGGTGTTGGAGGAGGGAGAGAACTTGTGGTATCCATGGGGAGGAAATCTGTCACCCAGTGGCACATGCAGCTGCTGAGTCAGGTCTGTGCTTGGTAAGGGGTGTTTGCCTTGCAGAATTGGAAGCAGTGAATCCTCTTTTTTAAGTGCAAGAACACCTTGATAACCGTAGAATGGTTTGGCTCAGAAAGGACCTTAAACATTATCCAGTTCCAACCCCTCTGCTGTGGGCAGGGGCACCTCCCACCGGGTCTCTTGGCCTGAACTGCCTGGCGTTTGGCAGCATCACAGCAGCATCTGAGAGGTTGTGTTCATGGTCACCGCAGCGGAGTGAGAGGTTCAGAGGTTGGGAGGTTGCCTTGTGCTGTGGAGAAGCTGGATTTATCTTCTACTGCCTCACCTGGAAGAGCCTCCTCTTTCTTTTGGTCAATTCACGTTTTATTAACCGTGTAATATGGAACAGGTTCAAGTAGAACAGGTCCAGCAGGGGAGGGGAAGGAAAGGAAAATCCCTGACCCAGTGGTTGCAGCTTCAACAAATCATTTTCAGACAGAAGCTGCCCAGCAAACCCGTGAGAGCTTGACAGTCATTGACACCGGTGACTGAAGTCAGGGAGCATCTTCCATTTTTTTACCTGTGTCAGGTTTTACAGCCTCAGCTAGTTTCTTGCATTGTCCTTTGAAAAACAGAGTAAATGCCTGCTCAGTAGTTTTGTGGGCAAGTTATCCCAATGCAGAAGTTTATTCAGCTGGGAGACTGGGATTATGGTCCTGTTCTTTTCAGAGAATCGTAGAATGGTTTAGATTGGAAAAGACCTTAAAGCCTATCCAGTTCCAACCCCCTTTCTTCCTCAGATCTCGTCCCAATCTCCCCCTTTCAGCTTCAAACTGTCCCCCCTTGTCCTGTCCCTGCGCTCCCTGATGAAGAGCTTCAAAATCTCCATTTCTCACTCCACAGAGGATTCCACTGCCAAATAGAAAGTTGTACTTGGGTGAAAATCTATTCTTGAACCTGGTAAATATTACACAAGAGTAAGACTGTCTCTGTTCCAAATACAATTTAAAATGCTGAACTTCAAATTGAAACGTAGTAAAAATGAGAAAGATGGGACTAACTTTGATAACTCCTCAGTGTCAAAATCACTTGCAAAAGCAACAGTGTGTTTTTACCTTGAATGGCTGAGGTTTTAAATTTTGTTTTATTTTATTTTTAAATTAAATGGAATTTCCCTGCCTCACTCTGCAGCCAGACCAGAAGGACCTTATTAAAGACTACTGGATGCTTTTTCCTCATTTTGCTACTTCCCTACTGCTACTTTTATGACTTTCCCCTGTGGTGCCTGACAATGCATGTGTTTTGAGTAGTGCATTACTAAGCGTAATAGGAAAGCATGTGGGGAATAAAAAGAAGTTCTTGAAGCATCCACAACATCAGCTAATTTATGTATGAAATCTGCCAGCGCTATAAAGAACCTAGGCAGTCGTGGGTTTTCAAAGATGCTTCTGCATGTTGGTGATAAAATTCCGGGAAGGAGTCGTTCATCTCATCACTTGGCAGGACCAGGAGCAGCTGTGGTGGTGGGGATGGGTGGGTGATGCTAATCATCTGTAGATATCTCTTGGATAAATCCCTGCCTTGATAGCATTGCTGCTTCCTCCTTTGGCCCGTCTCTTCGACGTTCCTTCTTGTGCTGTGCTGGACACCCTTTGCTGCTGTATAAATGTTTATATTGCCCTCTTGGCTGATGCTAAACCCCACGGTGAATTTACCACCTCCACCCTGAGATAACTAGAATATAATTTTGCAAGTAAAGCTCTTTCTACCCTAGGTTGTAGTTATGGTGTTTAATACCAGGAGAAAACTCGATCTGCTCTTACGCCCAGTGTTTGCAACCGGATCCCAAAGGTCACTCCTCTCCTCTCTAAGATTCTTAATTGCAGAAGTGGTTTAGCTGGTGGATTCCTTCATGGCCAAGAGAAAATGAAACTGTTCCTTCTGGCCTCTGTACATGGTGTTTCATCATTCCTGCAGGAAAATGACTGCTTGTTCGTTATGAGGCTCTTGGCTGATTTGTTCCAGACACTGGATGTACCGGACACGATAAGTTGTTGCTTGGTTGTTTTTTTCCAGAGTTGGTAACTGGGTTCTTCTGAAATGATGCTGTGACCGTAGATGCTGAGCACTTCTGGAAAATCAAGTCTTTGTGCATCTTTTTTCCTCTTTTTATATTGTTTCATGGACAGGGTACTAGTTTTTATATTAACATAATAAAAACATATTAAATATTCACCACGTAGTATGCATTAAAAACAGATCAATAAAGAGATGACCAGAATGAAAACGCCTCACAGTTATATATTTAAGAACTCTTGTAACACAGAGCCCCTTGTCTCACCCATAGTGTTTAATTCATAAATGGTGATTTCATGGTGATTTTTTTCCCTTGATATTATTCTTAATTAAGCCTCAAAAAAAAAGAGACAAAATGTGCCTTTGGGGGCTAAACTGAATTTAATTAACAATATATTCTACCAGATTTCTTGAGTATTATTACGCTTGTGCTCCTTCCTGGAAGAGGCATGTTTCTTGTTTACGTAGTTAACAGATTAAATAAAACCATTAGAAGGGTTATATTTTTAACTCCACAGTTTTCTTACCCCCACATGCACCTTTTAATGTTTGAAATTAAACAGCAGGGAGATTTAGGCTGGATGTTTCCAGGCCATTATAGTTCGTTATACCTCGGAGATCCATTTGGCAGCGCGGTGCTAGCAGAGCACTTAATCCACGTCACGGCGAGGACTCTCGGGTGTGTGCCCAACGGAAGGCATTTATTTACCAAATTAAAAGCACAGCAAGCAAAGGCCTGGGTGGTATTTAAGCATATTTTATTGACTCCTCTTCCGCTTCGATTTACTAAAGTCCTCACTGATGGAAGATGATGGATGAGCTGATTGCTTGGCTTTCGAAAAGGTGAAATACATCTTCTCTGATTTATTCTTCTTGCATTGACAAAACAGCTTTTGGTGTAGTTGGAGAGTGTCCAAGTCTAGCGAGATCCGTAGAGCTCTGGCAGCTTCTCTCGCTGCTGTATTACACTCTGGCTTGCGTATGTCTTGTAATGGGGACTCTGACAGATTTCAGATTTAATGTCAAGTCCAGCATTAAGGCAAGTTATAGATGTGTATAAATCTATAAGCCTGTCTGTGGGTAATAAAAAGATTTGTGTATTCAGTTCTTGACTTCAATGAAGCCCCGTACCAGAGAGGGATCTGGCCCATAATTGCTAGGCTGATGTGATATACAGTTATGTCCATAAATACATTACCAAATCTTCAGGTTTTGAGCAAACTGATCCAGTGGGAAGTGTCCCTACCCATGGTAGGGTTGGAACTGGCTGATCTTCAAGGTCTCTTCCAACCGAATTCTATGATTCTGTGATCTTACCTATATATTATATTATCCAGATTTGATTTAGATTTATATGTCTTCTATAAAATATGTTAAGTATATGTTGAACACGTGTGAGATCTGTTATTTCAGTGTTCCATAATGCTTTCATGTCTTTTCAGTCATTCTTTTTCTATGGAAATGCAGTTTTTTATCTCAATATCCAGTTTGTCTCCTCCTCATTTCAAGTGTCACACATTGCCATGATTTTGGCTATTTCCTACAGCTCATGATTTTGTAAATTCCTTTTCAGACACTGATGTTCACTGCATCAGAGCTGTCAGACTTGACAAATAAATCTTCAAGTCTTGGAACAAAAGGGCTTTCAATCACAGAGCTGGCGATAAACACAGTGGGTTAATAATGCTGCTTTTCTGAGGGAGAAGATGACTCAAACTGCAGTGAAGTAACAAGTGATTTTTATCACCTCGCAGATATGAAAAGGATATTGCTCATCGAGCATTTGAACATGGTCCTTGAATAATTTGATGTTCTTCTTGGTGCTTTTCATGGAAGATAAGGAAAAGCGTTCTAAACGTGAGTGATGGGGCTTGGTGCAGCCCAAACCCAGTTTGCAATCATTTACCAGATGCGAGGGGTCAGGTTCGATGCCTGTCAGCGTGTGTATGTACTTAAATACACACAGTAATTGTACACAGGCACATTCTGAGAGATGCTGCCTCTTTCCTTTTAATGTTGGAATCGGCTCAACGGAATAGGTCAGTTTTTGGTGGTACCTGTTTCCATCCAGTTGGTCCAGTACGTACAAAAGCTACACCTTTTTTTTCCTGCAGAAAATCCTTAGTTTTGTGACATTTCCAAACAGGCTGTGATGTTGTACTTGAGTTTGTGTTAAATTCTCTTCACTTCCTCTCCTTCCCATTCCTCTTCCAGTTCCTGAGCTCTGTGGTGTGCAGAGCGAAGGGCAGCTCGCTGCTGCGGCCCTGGGCTGCTCGTGGTGGCTTCCAGGAGAAAACACAGTTCATGTTCTGGAATTGTCTCATAGACATGAATTTTACAAGAGACACTCTAGGGTCTCATTGAAATGCAGGTTATTTTTGTCACTCGACTTACTGAGTTGGTGAAGATGGATGCTCCATCCCTGGAGGCGTCCAAGGCCAGGTTGGATGGGGCTTGGAGCCCCTGATGCAGTGGGAGGTGTCCCTGCTCATGAGGTTGGAACTGGATGGGCCTGGAGATCCCTTCCGACCCAAACCATTCTGTCATACTAAGTTTTGGCCCAAGATACTGTGATGATTGAATTCTCATTATTTATGTCTGAGGATGTTAGATGCTTGCAGAAGCTGCCGGAGGAAGTGATATGAGAATGTTGGCAGCTATGTGATCCAACCGCTATATCTATTTCTTAGTTCACAACCAGCACCGTGGAAGTGTTAATTATAATAGAAAGCTGGCTGAGATTCCCAGCTTTAAAAAACCAACCCACAATGAAAATCCCTACTCGAATCCTCGTTTCTCAAAATATGTGCTCTTCGTGCTTCTACCCATCATATTTGTTCTGTTCTCTCCGTGGTGCTCATTTCCTTTCTGACGGCTGTAATGGCTTTCTTATTCGGTATGCTGGAGTTTCCAAACATAATTAAATTACAGTATGCTGTGTTAAGCAATACAAGTCATTGTACTGACAAGAGAGCTTTGCTGTGAAGGGATTGCACCATAAACAGCACAGAGACTGAAGGAGGAGCAGTGCTATTCTACAGATCAGCAGCTGAAGCTCAAAAATGGGGTACCTGCTCAAGCCCACGTTCCCTTTCTCTCTGGCAAGAGCAAGAAACTGAATTTGCCTCATTCGCAAGGCCACTGTTGTGTGATTTGTTTGTTTTTTTTTTCTTTTTATAATTAGAGAAATATTTATTTATGTATATATATGGAGCTTCTAAATATTGAGAAGTGCAGAAAGAAGCAAATATTGCTGAAGCTTTCGAGGAAGAGTCCTGCACCCCAGTCATGGGCAGGGACACCCCCCATTGGATCAGGGGCTCCAAGCCCCATCCAACCTGGCCTTGAACCCCTCCAGGGATGGGGCAGCCACAACTTCCCTGGGCAACCTGTTCCCGTGCCTCACCACTCTTATAGCGAAGAAATTCTTCCTTATGTCCAGTCTAAATCGGTCCCTCTCTAGTTTATACCCGTTGTCCCTTGTCTATCACTCCAAGCCTTTGTGAACAGTCCCTCCCCAGCATTCTTGTGGCCTCTTCAAGTACTGGAAGGTCACAATAAGGTCTTCTTGGAGCCTTCTCTTCTCCAGGCTGAACAACCCCAACTCTCTCAGCCTGTCCTTGTATGGGAGATGCTATAGCACCAGAGAAGTTAAACACCTTGTTTGCTTCACTGCCTTGGAAAACTTTCTGTGGTGTTAAGGGCAGAAAAAAATTTGATCAGAGTCCCAGTGTGATTATTACATTCTTTTGTGCGTAGCATTTAGTTAATTCCTTTTTCCTATAGTCGCATGACTTTAAAGATCCTGCCGTTATCTGAATCTGAGGGGTTCGTGGTTATTTTACTCTCTTATTTCTTTAATAATAATAATAGTAATCATCATCATCAAGCTTGCCTCCTCCTGACAAAGCTGTGAGAGGGAAATTTCCTAGCAGTGATTCCTTTGAAAGGTAGTCAGATTATCGGAGGCTTCCTAAATAAAAGGATGGATGTAACAGACCAGTGGGGGTTTGTTGTCAGTGCCATCCCTTCTGACTTAGTTCAGTGAGTCGTGGAGCTGTGGAAATGTGTTTTTATTCAACAGCCTTTCTTGTTCAAGGTAATGCAACAGCAGCACTTGCAAGACTTTGCAGGATCAGTTGCCATTGAGAAGGGAAGATAAAATCCTCTGCGCTTTGTTCTGCTTTTAAGACTGAAAATGCCTTTGTCTCTGACAGCCTATCTGAGATTTCGAGGAAAGGTGCTCTGCATTAGTAATAAAAAGATCGTTATCAGTATAATTTTTTTCTGCTCTCACTTCCTGATGTGAAATGCGGGAGTACTTGTTGATTTCACAGAGCTAATTCTGTGTGTGTCAAACTTGCTGAGGTTTTTAAGCATCAGAATAGATTTGCCAAGCTTTTGTCATAGCTACATATCATTTTGAATATATTGTATATTATATATTGGATTTGTATGTACACCGTGTTGTGTTTCACTCTCTTTCCCATGACATAGATCAATGGAATCAAGCTGGGAAGCAGTAAGACCTTTGAGTATTGCAGCATAGATGAGTGCCAGCGACTCTGTTTCACCGGTACCATTTTCCATGCTGCTGGTCCGGAGTGTTTTAAGGTGATGATATTGACTCCAACTCTCATTCATGTATCTAAATAAAATCCTACTTAAGCATTTAATACTCTGTCATAAATTGGTACCAGCTTCAGGGAGGTCAGAGGCATCAATCCTGATAGAAGGCAATTCTACAGAGTCGCTAGACTTGGCGAATGAGTTAAAGCACAAGTTGTAAGTCAAGCATGTGCTCAAATCTCATTGACTTTTTAAAAGCGGTATGAGTGCTGTTCTGTGCTAAATTGGAAACTTAATGCTGTTTCGCTGTCATCAGTTTGGATTTATTTTTAGCTGTTCACACAGTACTAGGAAAAGAAGGTTCTAGACACTTAGGGTCCTCATAATGATGAAGAATCCAACTCAGACTCACTTTAAGGTGTTTGTGCTGGTATTTCTCCTTTTGCAAACTGGTCATTAGAGGCATCAGATAAATAGTACTGGAGTAGAAATACGATGTTTGCAGGGCATAAATATGTGCCAATTGTAAATTAATGAATTGGAGGAGTATTGTGGGAGCAGCTTCCTTGTGTCCCTCACTAGGATGTCACTTTACTAGCCAGTGAAAGGCTTGACAGGTGGGGCATGAGAAAACCCCATCTGTACTGACTTGAGTGGGAAGAACTGTCACTGCAATTGGTATCTTATCCATCAAATCACTAACCGAGTGGTATTTATTAGGAATTTATTATCCCTATAATTAGCTCTGTGTCGCTTAACATTGAGAAACTGAGCTTAAATAGCATGGTTTTGGATTTTGACAGAGATGGATTTTAATGTCATACTCCGTGATTTTTGACATGCTGGGGAAAAAAATGGAAGTGTTTCGGGGCGTTATTGCTGCTTTTGGTTTTGAGAGCAGCTCTTGATTTGTGAGTGCCCAGCGGTGGCCGTCTGTCCTGCTTCAGCTCCCCTTTTTGGGGAAAAACAAGTAGGTTGTTAGCAGGTGTGGTTTGTGGCTATGGGTTGTACGTGCCAATGTGGGCATTATAAAAATACACAGCGTTCAGTGCAGTGTTTCTGACCTGTTCTTGATTTGTTCTCGTAGTTCAGTTTGTAGGCTGCATTACATGTAATGACACCTCAGGTTGCACCAGGAGAGGGTTAGATTGGATATTGGGAAAAAATTCTTTGCTGACAGAGTGGTGAACCTGGACCAGGCTGCCCAGGGCAGTGGGGGAGTCTCCATTGCTGGAGGGGTTCAAAGAATGTGTAGATGTGGCACTTGGGGACATGGTTTAGCAGGTGCTGCAGGGTTGGGCTGATGGTTGAACTGGGAGAGCTTAGAGATCTTTTCCAACCTCAATGATTCCATGGTTCTGTGTTCTATTCTACAATTGCATTGGAGCCAAGAAGAGAAAGTAGCCTCCAACACCTCTAAAACAGAAAAACAGCCTCCTCAGGAGCACCCTCGGTGTCTGAGAACATCAGGCCATTGACACCTTTCCTACTGGAACACAGGGAGGTTTAATGGACAGTTTCTGCTCAGATGACAAGCATGAAACAAGTGCTGCCCGTCTCTCCTGCGCTGGCGGCCAAGGAAGATGTTGACATGCTTTGTTATGCAGCATCTGCTGTCAAGAATGCTGGCATTATCCTGCAGTGGTGGAGAAGAAAGGTGGATTTTTTTCCCCTCCAACATTTACAAAAGAAATTAAACTGACATTTGCCTGCAGAACAGCTTTGATGCCGCAGTAGTTTTAAGTGAAAAGCAGCTTGGCATCTGTGTGGGTTATTTTCGCCCCCTCTTTTTTAATACGTTATCAGCAGTTGTACAGCAGCCTCAGTACTTGCTTGCAAACAAAACAAGAACTTGTCTGTAGTCCAGTCTGAAGCAGAAGGTGAGCAGCTCTGCCGTCAGCATCTCCTCCAGTGTCTGTATTGCTGGGCTCATCAAAGCTCGGAGCCTTAATGATGACAATTGATGTGTGAATTAAGTTAGAGGGAAGAGCTCTGTGGCTCATGCAGTAAATAAAATTCTGCTGTAGCTAAGGGTAAGCATTGTAGCACAGGCGCAGCTCTGAACGGGGTATGAATTCATTATATTTGTTATTGCTTGGTTGCTGAGTGAGAAATACTTGAATCAGCAGGTACAGTGTCTTGGCTCAGGGTTTGATAAGCAGGTATGTGAAGACAGTAACTGGAACTTGGGGAAAAGCCTAGTTTACTCTCGTCGTTTGTGCATAAATGGGAGTTTTTAGTTTACTTCAGGTTAGTTGTCAGCAGGGAAGTTTCTCTCTTTGGTATATCATGGATCCAAATGCTAATTACAGTCTTGCCAATCAAGAGATGGCAATCAAGTTGTAGAACCTTCCTAGTGGTTCTGGCAACTGCAGAATCCCATATTCGTCATTTCAAAGGCGACCTCAGTCTTTGAGGAGTGGGAACGTGGAAATAGCGCAGCAGATTAAAGCAGTTAGTGAATATCTGATTAGATTTGGAGCCGTATATTCTGCAAATTGCTGCATCTTATAAAAATGAGTTGGTGCTATTTAAAAACAAGTTACTTATGATCATTTCCCCTTGACTTTTATACTAATAAGCACATTAACTTAAACTGAACATAATTCACTTTCTGCTGGTGAGTTATTTGTCATCCCTGAAAGGAATAAACAGTAACATATTTTATTTGCTGCACTCTTAAGTATCATTAGTAAAATATTCATTGGGTGTTTTTACAGCTGGATCTCCACCCCCCGCCCTATTTTTCCTTCATCACTGAGGTTCAAAATGAGCATTTTAAGCCTTGCTCTAGTTTGGTTCAAATTCACTCCGTTTATAGGTCACAGGCACTTGAAACTCAAAGCTACTTTTACTATATAAACTGAAAATTTAATTTAAAATTTCTAAAAGTGCCTTTTGATTTAAAAAAAAAAAACCAAACCTTAAATTTAGACTTTAGCAAGACAGTTTATTTGCTGTTGCGGTGCTGAAGACCAGTCTGCTAAAGAAATATGGGCAAAGCTGTCAATGTAAGTATGAGATACCATCTAAACGTGCAGAAGATCTGAGCAGAGCGCTCCAGAGAAGCTTTTATATCTCCTGCTGTATCTGGTGCTTCAGTGCTAAATTGTAGTAGTGACTTTCTCCAGCTCCCTGCAAGACCTGTTCCGTAGAGTAGAGACTGTAAGTAAATATTTGACTTTTTAATGGCACCCGTTATGCTGGCAGCTTTGTGAGGCACCTGGAGCAGCAGTTAGAAAAATGATACTGGGTAATTTATTCATTTCTTCTCACCTCAAACAGGCAGGGTAACCTAGGCAACTGCAGAGCTTGGCTCTCCCAGGCAATTTGTAGATCCCAAGGGTGATCAGCCCCAAGGGGGATGCATCTGATGGCCCTAATCCACCATCTAGGGATGCGTGGTTGCATGGTGAGGTGGTTGAGCTTCCTCCCTCTTTGCCAAGAACTAACTGCCTGATAAATATGAAGTGTTTCTGGGAAACCACTGATAAAATGTGCATAATGAATGCCGTTGCCAGGTTGGATGGGGCTTGGAGCCCCTGATCCAGTGGGAGGTGTCCCTGCCCATGGCAGGAGGTGGAACTGGATGTGCTTGGAGGTCCCTTCCAACCCAACCATTCCATGATTCTGTTTCCACATACAGGTCTGGTATCGCTACATATTTTCTCATAACATTTTTTAAGTAATTTTTTTCTTCTAGCTCAGTACTCTCCACATTTTGTGTGCTGGAAGACTTTTTGCTACAGGTTCATCTACTTAGAATGCTGAAGAATCTTTTCTTCCTTTAAAGATTAGTATTCCTTGCATACTACTTAAAGAAAAAAACTAGATGTTAAATATATGTATGAATGCATGACAGATTCTTCAAGTTTGTAATCCGCTTAATATTTAATAAATGCAATATATCATTTTTATAAATATGTATATGTTAGATATAGATAGATTTAGAACACATGAGGGATTGCAGCAGGGTAACGCATTCATCTCTGACGGCACGGGAAAGACCACTAATGTTTTATGAACGTATTAATCCTCATTGATGAAAATAAATGTCCTGCCCTCCTGCAGCCCAGTAACGATGCGGTTTAGGGAAAGTTACTTTTGTGAGTGTTATTGAACTGTAAGATTCTGCTGAAATGGCTGAAGAGAGGGCACAATGATGTCAGCCAACTATGAAATTCTAGAGGGAGCGGTGCCAGTAGAAAGGGCTTTTTTTCTTTCCCTTTGTTTTTCTTTTTCTAAAAGGAAGCTGCTGGAGCTGTATAAATCGAGCCAAGCTCTGCTGCCCTGGGTTGCTCCACTGGGACTTGACAGGGTGACGTGAGCTGATGAGTTCTGGTCGGGGTTCAGTATGGGTGGGGATGATGGTTGGACTCGATGATCCGATGGGTCTTTTCCAACCTGCTGGTGGTGATTCCATGATGAGAGGTGGCTGCTTTCATTCTTAGTCTGTGTTGGTGATGAATTGGGAAGCCATAAGAGGAGCAACTGAAGTCACTTGGTCTGTTCAGCCTGGAGGCGAGGAGGCTGAGGGATGACCTCATCGCAGTCTGCAGCTTCTTCACAAGGGGAGGGTTGTGTTCAGAGAAGGATAAGAGCTCAGAATGTTTTAGGGAAGCGCAGCTTTCCTGCTCAGTTACGGCTTAGGGATCCCACATGCTCCTTGCCAGTGAGAAGATGAGGTGGTTCAGACCAATGCATTGACTTGCTTAATGGACAGATCGTGCGCCCGTGGTTGGCTACTGTGAGTTTTGAAAGAGCAGTGAGTTATTGAAATGGGCTCACTCAGTTGGTACAGGGGTGGCAGATCACTCCATCATTCTCCAGGCAGTTCCACTCACCCCGTGTGGGTCTGTGGCTGGTCTGTCATACGCTCTGCCTTTCTCTTACACATCTGTTCTGTGGTATTTAACCTTTTACAGCTTCACAGAGATAAGGTTAGTTCTGTAGGGAAGGACTGGTACAGTAAAAAGACAAATAAGCACTTAAAAGTCTGTATATTATACTTCGCAGTTGCTGTAATAGGATTAAAAGTCAAGACAACTTATTTCCATGACTGTATATTGACTTTCACTCTCCTTTCCTGCTAATAAGCTGAAGACAATGTCATCCAAAGCCTTGTAAATAACAAGGGAATAGCGTATGCAGCTTAGCGTGGTTTGCTAACTAGTGGAACGCAGCTCTCTGGTGTTTGGTTCCTGGTTTCATGGCTCTTATCCTCATCGTCCATTTTCAGACTGAGTGCTTACCCTTCTGTAAAATCAAATTGATAATATGTGCTTTCCAGATTTGTTGTCAGACTTCCTTGATGCATGCAAAGGAAAAGTAATGATCAAAGAAGCCACAAACCAAAGCAAAACCGAAAAACCCCAGGTGTAGAACTAATAGCTTCAAGTAGAAGCATCCAGCTTAATATCCAGTCCTGTGCACGGAGAAGAAGCAATGAGATTCTTTAAAATTCAGATAAGCAGGGTTAGTTTGTAGCTGAAGATTCTCAGCACACTGCTTTTGTGTGATAGTATTTTAGATTTATTTCCACAACTTATTACACTTTTTTTTTTTTTTTTGGAGTTTTCATTGCAGGAAATTGCCAGGAGGAATGGATTTTGTCTTCCTCAGCTGGCAGAACAATTTTCCACCTGTCGCCCAAATATTTGATGAGAAGGATTATGGTGCAACTGCTGGGAGTTTATACTTTCTATCCATAGGAAGGAAGAGGGTCTGATGAAACTAAAACACTGATGTCAAAAGTTGGATTGCTGAGATGTACATACAGGACTTGTGATTTTCAACATGCACTGAAAATTTAGGGAACTGTGCCTGCTAAGAGGTGAACTCACCTTCCCTGGAGGTCTTCAAAAAGCAGGGCA
Source organism: Phaenicophaeus curvirostris (assembly GCF_032191515.1). Lineage (NCBI taxonomy): Eukaryota > Metazoa > Chordata > Aves > Cuculiformes > Cuculidae > Phaenicophaeus > Phaenicophaeus curvirostris. The sequence goes on along the minus strand of NC_091418.1, from coordinate 1,229,132 downwards.
GTTCAGGACGTGGTTTGGTAGTCATGGTGGGGTTGGGCTGATGATCTTGGTCTTTTCCAACCGTAATGGTTCTGTGATTTGGCATCGTGCTGTACAGAAGCCAGAAGGAACCAGGGATTCAATTTTAAAAAAATCTAAAAAAAATTCAAGTATATCTCTAATTTTACCAATTCTAACTTTAGGGAATATACTGAAATAGGAGAAGCATGCAACAGTGAGGAAACACGGACTCTGAGATTGCAGAGTCTGGAATGGAGCATCAGTTATTGCCGCTTTGCTTGTCCACAATTCTTTATCCTATATTGATGCTGATTTGGCAGCAGAGGAAAGCGGCTCTACGGCAGGTGCTCTGTGGCACTCATTCCAATTAAGCAGTTCTGTATCATTTACCAGGAGTGCTGAATAAGTAGTAATTGGATTCTCCTTCAATGTATAGAGTTTAAAGAAAAATTATGCAGTGCTACTCATTAGCATGCATGTTTTATTACTTACCATTCTCACTGCTCCTGTGTTGTCAGTCTTTGCTAAATACCATGTCCCTGTATGCTTTAGTAAATCCGTGTACTAGTAGAAATAACAAAGGCATTAAAGGATTTTGTGTGGGCAAGAAAATCTCCTATTTCCATCAATATCCAAAAAAAACCCCATTGTTTCATGTGGGGCAGGGTTATCTGATTAGAAGAATGTAGACAAATCTCGCTAAGTTGCTTTTCTGACTGAATAATGACTTAAATTCCATCATGAAAACCATTCCATGCAAAAAGAAGTTATGTATTCTTGTAATATAGATTATTTTTATCTCCTGGCTTTCCTGTAGGAAGCAGCGGATGCATAGAAGACAGTTGGATTATTCAGTTTTGTAGACAGTAATGACTGTGGGTTTAAAGTTGAACAGGAATCAGCAGCATCAGATCCATTGAAAGGGAAGAAAACGAGTGTCTAGAACTTTGTTCATCACTAACGTTGGTCAGCTAGTGCATAGATCTGTCCAGAAAGGGTGGTTGGGATGTTCTCATCGGGAAAAGCTTTTTTTTTTTTTTTTCTGAATTGCCTGCAGGGAGTAAGGCTTAAAGTGCAGAAAATATGCAGAAGCCTAATGAGGAAACCAAATGATGATGCCAAATTTTATAAATTCAGGGGGCTTGGGAAAAGGAAGTGAATGGAGAGGAAGTTTTGAGCAAGGCAAGGGATTAGAGGGACTGCTGGTCTGTCAGACTGGCACTTGTCTCCCTGCGGGGACAGTCGATAAAGATGGGGAATCGTCTGCTGGGTGGTTATGTAAAAAGACCTAAACCAAAAAGCAATCCCCCAGCACAGAGGGAAATCGGGCATCCTCTGGTCTCGGGAATGCTTGACTGGGGTGGGAGGAAACTAAGGGAGGAAAATAATCATGTTTATTACTTCATCTGGAGCTTTATTTCTCTTGCACCACCAGGTTTTTCAAGGGGCTGTGATTAGAAAGAGAGGAGAGGTCTCTGTATCAGTCCTTTCAGCTGGGAGACAGCTTTTTTTTTTTTTTTTTTTTGCAGGAGTGGGCGTAGGAGATGGAGAAATGAATGGAATAGAGAATACTTCAACTTGGGCTGGGGTTTATAATCTGAAAGTAGCGCTGGTAATAATTGACTCATCCACTACGCGTGGTGTGAGGGGATGTGGTTGTCTTGTGCGGATGATTTTTAGAAAGGGCTTATTTGTGTTTCTTGCCAGCAAGTTACTAAACTTGTTTGGGACAGTTTTAACATGTTTGTTTTGTAGAAAGAGGTTCAAAAGTTCAGAACTCGATGATTTTTCATTGTTGTGAAATATCACCTTAACATCTACATTATATATTAATGAGTTTTGAAACACTGAAAGATTCATGTCTGCTGCCACCAAGATTTTCTAACGTGATCTGACAGCCAACAGCGGGTTATTTATTTGGGTAGAAGAATTTAGTGTTTGTCCCTAACTTTTCTTTGTTTTTCTCCTTTCTTTTTTGTTTCTATTATTGTCACAAAAAGATTTAAAGTCCCTGTTGGACTTGTGTGCAGAACATAAAACACAAAGCACTTCCTGAAAGGTAATTTTCCAGGAATGAAAAACACAAGAATTGTGTTTGATAGTTTGGTCTTCTGTCATTCGGTGCTGCATTAAAACACCTATTATTCTGTAGCTATGAATGGCCTGAATCTTGAAACCTGACAGTTATAAATGAAAAAGGTTGATAATTTGAAATCAGAATCCTTACGGAGTTCCTGTAGGCTTTCAGATGCATTTGAATACAAAAAAAGATGATGCACAAAAGAAAGATGCATTAAGCTAAAAAATCCAAGTGTTGAAGTGCACTTGAGGAGAGGCTTTGCTTTGGTCAGCAGCTGCTGGAGCTACCTCAGCTGCAATACGGTGTGTCCTGAAAGGCTTTTATATTTATATAACATCAGTAATAGCATTCTAAATAGTCATTTGTAGGACTTGACCTTGGGATTTGTTCTACTTGATGAAGAACAGGCAGTGTCTGGTTCTTAGAAGGTCAGAACCTCAGTCTAGGCATCGTCTTCCTGCAGTTTAGCTAATTAGCACTGGTGGGATTAACGGCTGTGACAGCTTCTGTTATTTATGTATTTAATCATGTGTGTGTATGCCTGTTCTCATAGAGACATAAATACAGTGTCTTTATTTTATATTCTGGAGTGCTCAGATTCTGTAGCAGCAAGAACCATGCTTCATAGAATCATAGACTCGTGAATGTCCTGAGTTGGAAGGGACCCACGTGGAGTCCAACTCCTGTTCCTGCACAGGACAACCCTGGCATTCACACCATGGGGCTGAGGGCATTGGCCAAAGGCTTCTTGAGTATTACCCACCTTGGCACCATGACTGCTTCCCTGGGAGCTGTTCCAGTGCTCCACCACCCTCTAGGGGAAGAACCTTTTCCTGATGTCCAACCTAACCCTCCCTTGGCACATCTTCCCTCCATTCCCTCCGGTCCTGTCACTGGTCACCAGAGTGGAGAACTTGGTGCCTTCTCCAATTAGGTGGCTGTATGGAGGAAAGCAACATCTACATAAAGAAAAAGCAAGGAGTGCAAGCCCTTCGTGAATTTTCTTAGAGGCACAGAGTTGCTGTCCAGTCCAGCCTCACACAGGACAGGGTGACGAGCTGCTTTGCTGCCCTCTTGTATGCAGTGAAGTGAGTTCTTGCCAGGTGCTGACTTCATATGGATTATAAAATGCTGTATGACACAAATTTGAGCAATTACATTTGTACAGCGTGCAAAAATATGGTAGTATCTATCTCTGAGTCTGTCGGGGATGGGAATGTCAGTCCTTCTTCTAGTACTGCGATCTTAGTTTGATTTTCAAACTGGTTATATCGAAGAGATGCTCCTTGGCTTACAACTTTGCTAAATGTTTTCTTAGGAGCGAGCCATGTCCACAACCCCAACTGTCTTACGATTCCCTCAGTTCCTCTGCTGGTGAGGAGCACTGGATGCAAGCGTGGCCATCCCAGAAGAGGTGTAGGAACCCTTGTTTTCAAGTTCTCATCAGTGGCGCTTAAGAAGAACGTAAAGCTGTATCATTAAATCTAGATGCCACTTGCCCTCAATTTCAGCGGGGCTGGGATTTCATCCTTTGTGTCTTGCCCTAAATAGCAAACTTGGTAGAATAACAATGGGTCGTTTTGAGTTCTCTCACTGAATGATCCATATAAAGTGACCGCTGTTCTTCCTCAACACAAGCGTGTTGCTGCCTGGTGAAGCACTCAAAGCATCGATGGGAGCGTGGGATTTCCAAGCCTCTCTAAAATCTTATAATGACATTTTTGTTATCTCCCATAAAGCGTGGATTTAACAAAGCCTGCGGGGACGCGGTATTGCTGAAGATTGACAAGATGGAAATTGGCATAAATGTTCAGAGGTAAAAAAGCTAAAAATGATGATATTTTAGAAAGTACACTGTGAATGTAGCTTAAAACACTGAGCTCGTTTGGAAAGCATAATGGTCTCAAAGCACATACACAGCGTGTGTTTGCAGACACAGATCTACTGAGTACTGGGAGACAGAGATCTATTTTTAGTAGAAATAAGGACAAAGCATGTTCTCGTTATTCCATAATCTGCCAGACCTGTGAAAGCTTTTGCACTTACTCCAAATAATCATTACTTACCTTTCATCTAACTTAACATCATTGATTTCGGTTAAATCATGTCTGTATTGCCCTCAGCAATTCTTCTTTCTCTGTTACTGTTCCCTTCTTCTCTACTGTCCTCCTCTATTATCATTTGGCTGCACTGTATCTGTTTGGTACTTTATGTCTTCCTTCACAAATTGATTCCTCTTGACTTGTTTTTGTTGCTGTTCTCTGTGAATTTTTTCACAAAACTGACAAAACTACCTAAATAAATCCCAGCGTTCATAAAAATCAATGAGAATTTCCCCGTTTTGACAGCAAGCAACTAGAATTTGACTGAATTAGAACAGTTGTAGTAAAGGAAAAACTTGTATTGCAGTGGTTCGATGTACATGTCTAAGCAGAGGAATTCAGAAAGTAAGATACCTGGGCTTATCCATTGCGGAATGAGTGCCCTTGGATCCTGCTGTCGGTGATATCAGCTGAGAAGTCTCCCTATCTTGCAGTTTCTGGCCCTACAGAAACCACTTTTCCACTTCCAGATCACCTTAAAGGGGCTGCAGTAAATGGGAACAGTGCAAAAGCAGATTGAAAATTTCCTCTAAGTGGGTATAAAATCACAGTTTGCTTATTCCACTGTTGGATTGCTACAGTAATGCCGTTCATATCAATACAGTTCTCTGTGGTTAACACTCTGATCCCTGTTAAATCCGCAGCAACTGTGTAAAGGAAATTAAATTCAGGGAAAGAAAGGAAGATTTGGTAGTTAAGGCTCTGGGCTGTCACTCAAGAGAATAAGGTTTAGTTTCTTCTTCTTCCACAGACTTTCTGTGTGACCTTAGGTGACTCGTTTAATCTTTCTGCACCTCAATTCCCCATCTATGAAATTGGCAATAGTGATGATGCAGTTTCTGATGCTGCTTTTCTGTCAATTTTCTTGACAGTTGTTAAACTTAAATGATTTCATATTTTTGTGTGCGTACGTGTGTGTCAGATGCCTTGCAAAGCCCAATCCTGACGGGCTATCGAGTTCTGCAGGTGTTTCTCGAGGAAAATTATGTTTTTAATAAAATCCAAAACGGCGTTTAATTGATTAAATGAGATGATTAGGGAAAGGTTCTTCACCCAGAGGGTGGTGGAGGACTGGAACGGTTCCCTGGGGAAGCAGTCATGGTGATGAGCTGGACAACACCCTCAGACACACGTGAACGCTGGGGTTGTCCTGTGCAGGGACAGGAGTTGGACTCAATGATCCTTGTGGGTCCCTTCCAACTCAGGACATTGTGTGATTCTATGACAAATGTGTGGTTTCCTTTCCTTCCCTTTCAGGAAATGAGAACAGTGAAGCCCTTCCAGAGTCTATCCCATCTGCTCCTGGAACGCTGCCTCATTTTATGGAGGAGCCAGATGATGCCTACATTATAAAAAGCAACCCCATTGTCTTACGCTGTAAGGCTATGCCAGCTATGCAGATTTTCTTCAAGTGCAACGGCGAATGGGTCCATCAAAACGAGCACGTGTCGGAGGAAAGCATGGACGAGACCACAGGTAAGGGCTGGGCTGTCCTTGGGGAGGTGTGTCAGAATGCTGTGTCCGCCAACAAAACACAAAATAGAGCAGGGAAGAGGAGATTGTTCAAACAAGAGGGGTGTGTGACTTGTAGGCTTGTGTGGAGCTGATGGAGAAGGAGTCAACTCCAGTTCCGGAGCCCTTTAGCGATGCCAGCTCTGAGCTGCAATAGGAGAGCGCTGGGAATCAGCATAATCTCACAGCCAGACTCCTGCGACAGCGTGCCGGTTGGCTTGGTGTGGGTAAAGCCGGCTCGTATCTGCTTGTGCTGCGCCGTGTAGACACAGCTCTGCAGAGCTGGGAGTAGCCGCGTCCCAAAACGCCAAAGGGAAGCCAGTGGATGGGAGAGAGAAAGAAAAGGATGGAACTGAAAAGCAGAGGAGGGGAATATTGATCCTACAGCATCCTATGGGGCTACAGGGAGGCAAGGGTAGGACAAGGGGGAATGGTTTCAAGGGGAGAGAGGGGAGTTAGAGATGAAATATTGGGAAGAAATGTTTTGCTGTGAGGGTGGGGAGGCCCTGGCCCAGGTTGCCCAGAGCAGGGGTGGCTGCCCCATCCCTGGAGGGGTTCAAGGCCAGGTTGGATGGGCCTTGGAGCCCCTCATCCAGTGGGAGGTGGTGGAACTGTGGTTTAAGGTCCCTCCCAAGCCAAGTAAACAGAGACACATGCTTTCATGAAATTCCTATCAGGAGGAGCCCTGGAAAACAGCCAGTTTGGTGGTCGAAATTTGCCTTCAACCCCACGCAGTGATAGGTATTTGGTAGGGACTAAAGCTATGTAGGGGAAATCCATGGTGTGAAAGTATTGGAAAGAAGAGAATGAAAGGGGAGAAAGTTGAAAATAATCAACAGATTTAATCATGCTTGCAGCACACCCTCTATCTTTTCTCATTTAGAAGCATCTTGATAAGTATTGCAACCCAATTTAAAGCTGCATCGTCTTGTAATTTCCCAATTCTGTTTTGTTATTGCTCTCCTCCTCTTTTTAAATTCCAAGATTGCTAGGCAACTCCATGTCTTGGAAATGGCAACGTATGCGTAACGTCTTCCCTATCAATACCAGAAATTCCTTTTGAGAGGAAAAAAATGCCATTTAAAAAGAAGTTACGTCTCCTAAAGTGGTGTTTGGCATTCTTTTTAGGTGACACATTCTGAAGAAATTTCAGACTGAAGACTTTGCAAATGCTAATCTGGATGAATTTTAATTTTTACAGTTACCTTTTCAAAAATAATTTAATAAGCATAACCTTTACTTCTAAAGGCATTGCTGAATCAATATAGAAGAAATGTCGTCCCTAAATGTTTTCCTTCCATATGGTTAATGAAAATCTGTCTTGTGAATACGGCAATTACGTTTTCTATGTCTTGGATTAATAACAGAATAAGAAAAGATAAAGTAACGTTAGGTGTCTTTTGAATAACACCAGTGACATTGGGATTTGAGACATGGAGGCATAAAATGAGCAAAGAGGATCTCGAATATAAATGTTGCAGGCTTGAATTTAGCCCAGGGGCAGATGAGACCTAAGAGTATTTTTCTCTAAACAGAAATGTGGTCCAGACAGTTCAGTGGGCA